>NC_092379.1:93016272-93333058 GCF_030028105.1 Mobula birostris
TTCTTGACTTCTGCTGGGGTGGTTAGTCTCCCCTGGCTTTGCCCTTGTGGACACAGGGGCAAACAGTGGGTGAAGTGGTTATCATTACCCAGTGGCCTTTGTCACTCTCCAGTGATGCAGTGCATGCAGTGAATGCTGGTAAAGGCAGAACTGGGCATTTTCACTCAGCAGCCTACAGGCAATGATGCGACTGATATCCATCGACAAGGCTCACACACACACAGTGGCCATTTACTGAATGATGAGATACCAGCTGCTGGACTGAAGCTCAGCAGAAGGGTGCAGATCACAAGGAAAACACAAAACCATTGACTCAGAATGTTAACAGAGGCTTCATCTGACACACAAGAAGATTCAGAGCTCAGTACAATTTCTCATTAATCTTCCTTAAGCTTCCCCTCAGAACGTCAGTGGAAGTGGCACTAATTCAGACACATTGACTCAGATTTTGAGTAAGAAAAATTAGCAGTGAAGCTGAGGTTGAACCTTTTGGGAGAGATTATTGATTCTACTCCCTCTCTGACAAGGATAAACACACACCAAGGGGCTGGAAAGAACACATTTACAGTTCCTGTGTGTCCTTGGGTAGTTTATAAGTTTGCAGCCCCACACCACTTCCTGGTGTAGATCTTTTTTGTACCACCATGTCCATTACATTTAATGGTAGAAATGCTAGCATACAGACCAGAAAATTAGGTCACAGCGAATTTTAAACCATAGGACACAACTTCACATGCAACAATATAAAATAAGTTACAATGCAGAATGCTAACCCTTAAGAGATGAGATCTAACAATAGTGATGTTCTGGAGATAGCATTTATTGTTTACAACATATTAGCTTACATCAAAAATGAAGGTGATTTGGAAGTGGAATTGGTTTATTATTGTTACATGTACTGACGAACAGTTAAAGGCTTAGTTTTGCATGTCATCCATACAGTTTATTTTAAAACAAAGGTTCATTAATGTAGCACAAAGAAACCGCAGAATATAGTGGTACCACTGGTAACCCTTTAACACTGCATAAACTGGTCATGTTAGAACTATGATTAAAAGGAATAACAAAGATTATGTACTGAAGGTGATTAGGCATTTTTCTGGAAAGACAAAGAGTTTTAAAGCAATGATGCAAATAGCAACTAATCTGATCATAGCAAACTCTCACAATGCGGTAATGAGCAGATCATCTGTTTGATGCAAACAAAGGGATTGACCGTTGATAGGTTGTTCAAATCTGATTTGCTTCACAAGTGAGGGCTGTGAACGTCTTAGCTGACAGCAACACTTTCTAATAGAGATCACCGTATAAGCAAAGAAACAGTGGCTATTTCTTTCCTCTGGCCTGGGGAAAAGTGCCACATCAATGCCTCAGATGACCGCAACTAATTCAGCACAGAGGCTGGAATGAATCCAGAGTCAAACTCCAACCACCCCGATTATTGTGTTCGAATACAGACTTATTTTCTTTACATTTCCTTTCCCCTCTCAAGAGATGGTAGCGATATTCACAAAATGCGAAGGAACTCAGCAGGCCAGGCAGTATCAATGGAAAAGAGAGTCGACGTTTCTGGCCAAGACCCTTCAGCAGGACTGGAGAAAATAAGATGAGGAGCCAAAGCAACTGCATAAATTCCATTTTTTCATGGCACAGTACATGCAAACAATTATCATGATTAATATACAGTAGATATTGGGTATAAAGATCCAGCTTATTTTAAATGTGTTCTTCTCAGATGGGCTCTGACCTTTAACGATCAAATCAAAACAATTGATCAATTCAGAATCTATTTGACAACCAGGCTGAAGAGTGAGAGGGTGGGCTTAGAGATGGAGCAGGAAAGGGGAGTGCGGAAGGTGCTAAACATTCAGCTACTCTAGTAATGATCTTAAAGGAAACATTTTGGATATATAAACAAAAACAAGAGGTAATACAATGGATATGCAATCAATAAAAGATGGCCACTGAGTATCTGAGAGAAACAAGATCTTGTTCTTGAAAATTCTCCTTCTATGCATTGACCAAAGAAATGGAATTGAGGTTTTATTGAGAAGAAACTATTGAACATTCATATCATTTGAGAGAAGGATGAAAACTTGAGAGAGAAGTAAAAAATGTTACAATGATTTATGTTTCAAATTGACATACAAGTCTAGAGCTGCTGTCAACGTTTCTCCAAGTTGAGGCATTTTGGTGTCCTTTGGGTTTAACAATTTACGACTGGGAATTAATAATGGAAATCACAGAGATGGTAACTAATCTAAACAGGATTCTTCACTATAAAAGATTACATAATAGCTCAGAACTATCTCTAGAGCAGGAACTGTAAGGAAGGGAAGAACAGAGGAAAATTGCAGTCAACATGAAGTGGTGCTGAGCAAACTGTTGGACGTGTAGGCTGACAAGTCCCTGGGTCCTGATCAACTTCATTCAGGTTGTTAAATGAAGTGAATGGCCAGATGACTGTTGCATAGATTTTAACTTGCTAAAATTGCCTAGATTTGAGAAAAAGGTTCCACTAGATTGAAAATTAACAAATTCAAGTCAATTATTTAAAAAGGAAGGGGAACAAAAAGCAGGGAACTACAAGCCATTTTGCTTAACGTGTGTCATAGGAAAAATGTCAGGCTATTATTAAAGACATTTCAGCAGGGCACTCAAAAAATTCGAGGTAAAAATTTAAGATTCACCATTCACAGCACAGGTACGCAGAGAAAATTCAGGTAGTGGTAGACACCCCAAGGCTGAAGAATGTGTCACAATTGCAGATATTTTTAGAATTTGTCCATGACTACAACTGGTTCCTTCCAATCCCGGCTACTGTGGTCCACCTCTTGAACTCATTACTACAAGTCGGGAAGAAATGGCAATGGACAAAGCAGTGTGAGGTGGCTTTAAAAAAACGTCAAGGCAATGGCGATGTCGGACACTGCACTCACATATTATGATTCAGATCCTCCAATGAAGCTTGCTTGTGACGCCTCTGCTTCTGGTAAATGTGCAGTCATGTCACATATTATGAGTGATGGAAGTGAACGCCCCACAGCCTTTGCATCACGTTCCCTTACCACTGCAGAGAAAAAAAATATACACAGATTGACAGAGAGCCCTCGAGTCTGGTTTGTGGTGTAAAACATTTCAACAGTACTTATACAGGAGAGAGTTTACCCTCGTTACTGATCATCAACCACCGGTGTCCATTTTCAATCCACAGAAGCGTGTTCCACTGACAGCATCAGCATGAATGCAGAGATGGGCTCTGGTTCTTGGAGGACACAATTACATGTTCAAATTCAAGAGGACAACTCATCATGGAAGTGCTAATGGATTGTCCCATTGACCCTTGGAAAAGGAAATATCTGAAAATTTTACAAAAGGGGAAATTGCTCTGGACATATTCTCCCTAATGCAAATTGAAAATCTCCTTATTGAATTGAATTGAATTGAATTGAATTGTCTTTATTACTTACATCCTTCATATACATGAGGAGTAAAAATCTTTACATTATGTCTCTGTCTAAATGTGAAATTTATAGTAATTTATCATAAATAGTATGTACAACAGGCAATATAACATAGCAATACAATTGTATCAGCATGAATTAATCAGTCTGATAGCCTGGTGGAAGAAGCTGTCCTGGAGCCTGTTGGTCCTGGCTTTTATGCTGTGGTACCATTTCCCAGATGGTAGCAGCTGGAACTGTTTGTGGTTGGGGTGACTCGGGTCCCCAATAATTCTTCGGGCCCTTTTTACACACCTGTCTCTGTAAATGTCCTGAATGGTGGGAAGTTCACACCTACAGATGCTCTGGGCTGTCTGCACCACTCTCTGCAGAGTCTTGTGATTGAGGGAAGTATAGTTCCCTCACCAGGCAGTGATGCAACCCAGTCAGGATGCTCTCAATTGTGCCCCTGTAGAAATTTCTTAGGACTTGGGGGCCCATACCAAACTTCTTCAATCGTCTGAGGTGAAAGAAGCAGTTTTGTTCCTTTTTCACCACACAGCCGGTATGTACAGACCATGTGAGATCCTCGATAATGTTTATGCCGAGGAACTTAAAGCTGTTCACCCTCTCAACCCCAGATCCATTGATGTCAATAGGGGTTAGCCTGTCTCCATTCCTCCTGTAGTCCACAACCAGCTCCTTTGCTTTTGTGACATTGAGGGAGAGGTTGTTTTCTTGACACCACTGTGTCAGGGTGATGATTTCTTCGCTGTAGGCTGCCTCATTATTATTTGAGATTAGGCCAATCAGTGTAGTGTCATCAGCAAATTTAATTAGCAGATTGGAGCTGTGGATGGCGACAGTCATGGGTGTACAGAGAGCAAAGGAGGGGGCTTAGTATACAGCCCTGAGGGGCACCTGTGTTGAGGGTCAGAGGGGCAGAGGTGAGGGAGCCCACTCTTACCACCTGCCGGTGATCTGACAGGAAGTCCAGGATCCAGCTACACAAAGCATGGTGAAGGACGAGGTCTCTGAGTACCTTGTCTAGCATGGAGGGAATTATGGTGTTGAATGCTGAGCTGTAGACCTAGAACAGCATTCTCACATAAGCATCCTTCTTCTGCAGATGTGTAAGAAGTGTGGCTATTGTGTCATCTGTCGATGGGTTGTGTCCGTAGGTAAATTGTAGGGGGTCCAGTGTGAATGGCAGCATGCTGCAGATAATTACTATAGGTACAGTCCAAAGTGAATCCAGAAAAGACCCTACACAGTCTCAGGTCTACATGGCAACCCAAAAATGTCTGGAATGTTCAGCAGAAATTGCAGCTCCCCATTTTTATTAGCACCAGGATGAACTTGCCCTTTTTTGGTGTTGCCTTATCTTGGGATTGAGAGTTGAGCCATCTGAAGTGTTAGAGGAGCTAGGGATGATCTAAATGAAAGTGTTGGCTCAAAGCTTTGTCTGAGAGCCCAGGATACATAGCCTGGTTTAGCCTGAATGGCACGGTGGTGTAGTGGTTGGCACAACACTTTACAGTACCAGTACTGGGTTCAATTCCCACCTCTGCCTGTAAGGAGTTCGTGCATTCTCCCTGTGACCGCGAGTGTTTCCTCTGGGTGCTCCAGTTGTCTCCCATAGTCCAAAGATGTACCAGTTGGGAAGTTAATTGGTCATTGTAAATTGTCCCATGATTAGGCTTGGATTCAATCGGGGGGAATGCTGGGCGGTGAGGCTTGAAGGGCTGAAGGCCCTATTCTGCACTGTATCTTGGTTGTGTCCAGTTTCATCTTATATCCATTGCTCATCGAGGAGTCAACCTGGGCCAATGGCTGACAGCCAAAGGCGGGGGCAGTTCTGTCAGGCCTACACAGGCAGTCATTTCTCAATCCCCACCCTGGAATCACCTGCCCCTCGTTTCCAACTCACCACCTGCAGCCTTTTTAAACCCAGCTCTCACCCACAGCCCTTGTGTACTCATTGAACCAGCCAGTCTCAAATAGTTTATCTTAGTCTTCATGTACCTTGTTGCCTGTGGTGTTTAGTACTTGTTCTCTCTTGTTTCATGCCCCTCGTGGCTTATTATTTTGCAGTTATTATTAAAATTATTGCTCAGTACTAAATCATCTCCACTACTCTGCTTTTGGATTAAGCCTTCTCTACATTTCCTCACAGTACAGGCATTTGAAAATAGTTCCAAGGAGTTTTACTAGATTGATACTTGGAATAAGCAGATTATCATATGAGGAAAGGCTGGATATTACAAGCTTGTATCCATTGGTGAGAGATGATTTGAATGAAACTCCTAAGATCGCTGGGGTCTTAACAGGTGGATGTTTAGAAAATGTTTCCTCTTGTGGGGAAATTTTGAACTGAGGGCCACTGTTTGAAAATAAGCAGTCACCTATTTAAAGCATGATAACTTTTTCCTCTAAAGGTAATGAATGCAATATTATTGAATATTTCTAAGGCAGGGATAGTAGATAGATATTTGTTATGTAAGGGTGTGAAAGGTTACTGTTGGCATACATAATTGAACTATCATCTTTTTAAATTCTTTGAAAGCCCCATGTCACCTCGTCCTCATTCTAATTCATACCGTATGTGGATATGTTTACTTGTATATTGTTCCTATATCCACTATTAGAAGATAGGGTGTAAAAGGCAGGTATCACAGCTAATACTGTTGTCCTTCCTGTGCTTTTTAGCAGACTCTTTCAAATAATGTTTGAAACTTATCTCAAACTGAGGTTATCCACAAAACTGTAGATTTGTGCCAATGCATTGAAAATGCACAGCAGGTTTTCAGTTGGAATACTACATAGGCAATAGGAGCACATTTACATTTTGTTATATTTTTCTGAGACTATCACAATCTTTCATTTTATTCCCTTCTTCCTTCCTCACAGAGGCAATGAACCAATGAATGTTAACAGGATGAGCGATCTTTTCCCAGCCTCATCGGAAGCTGCTTCCATTCAGCCACAATAAGGAGTTTAGTAATAATTTGGACTGACTTCCTCAAAAGTTTTCTTTTTTTTTTCCAACGTTAGAAGCTGCTTATAAGTCTTTGTGGCTTAAGTCAGAACTTGGTGGTATGATTGTACATTTTCCTTTTCATCATGTCTTTTTTTGTACTCTTCCATGTTTTATCCACGCCAAGTTTTGAATACCTTCTTTGTGTCTACCTCCACCATGTAAGCTGAGTAGTCCTTAGAGGGTCAAAGCACGTGTGAAGGGTGTGATAGTTTCTGTTCATTTTTTTTTGCATGCCTCATTAGGTACAAAACTCCTCAAGCAAGTGATCTAGTAGTATCTGTGAGGTATTTCAGGATTTAATTATTGGCATTTTGCTGGAGAAACATTGCATTAATTGTAGGTTTTCCAAGCCACTAAGCTGTGAACTATAACAGCTAACTGCTTTAAATTACACTCCAATAGTGGCATATTGATTACGTGCCTTTGTTCTCTATTAGTTAGATAATTTAGAAAAATCTGCAATCCGTTTTTATTCAGTTTTGTATCAGTGGTTTAAATCCCTTTGAAGTTGTCTCATAGAAGCTCTTGGGGATGAGTCACTCAGTCTCACCTTTTGACTTCGTTTAGCTGCTCAAAATTAACATTGTCACATTAAAGTTGGGGATGTTAAATAAATCTGGATTGACTCGGACAGTAAGAAGAAATACATAAGTCATTTTGTTGCTTTTTAATAAAGCTTCTCAACACCCAGAAATTCAAGCATTTTAAGCACCTTCACAAATAGAGTTTGCCCGAGTATTAAGCAGTGGTTCTGAATGGAAAATGCTGATGCACTAACGCTCATTTTTGAATGTTTGACAGTGAGTATATGCATAAGGGATCAAAGAACATGCGCCATATTCCAAAGGGAAGAAGTCATGAACCACTGCTAATATATACACAGCAGGTAGAAAATGAGAACAGTAGGCATGAAGTAGACTCTAGATTGAAAGAGAACTACTGACATTGTAAATGGTACAGAGGAAAGAAGTGACAGTGGGAGATTTTCACCAAATTATGTATGCAGTATAGACATGTAGTAGAACAAGCCAGATCTGAAATATTTCCTTCATGGAAAGTAACATACAGACAAAGCCAGTCTAAAATGGAGCTAGGAAGTTCAGATAGGTGATTTACCTGTCTAAGGCAGGCATTTGGCTTTTAGGGAATATGAAACACTGCCCAGAGATGAGTCATTTCTAGCATGCTGAATTCTGACTTGCCCTGATATACACAGATTTTGCTATTGATAATTTAAGTTTCAGGATAATACTGACACTTGGAAGTGCAGTTAAGATATTATCGGGCTCAATTGTCCTCAATGTTACAAATATACTTAACTCTTTCTTGATATAAAATCATAGAATCATAGAATAATACAACACAGAAGCAGGCCATTCAGCCCATCTTGTCCATGCCAAACCATTCAAACTGTCTAGTCCCATCGACCTGCACCAGACTACAGCCCTTCATCGCCTGCCATCTATGTACCTATCTAAACTTCTCTAAAACATTGAAGCTGAGCTCAAATGCACCACGTGCTGGCAGCTTTTTCCACACTCTCACAATCCTCTGAGTGAAGAAGTTCCCCTTAAGTTCCTTCATGTCCCCCTTAAGCCTTTCATCTTTCACCCTTAACCCATGACCTCTAGTTGTAGCCCCATCCAACCACAGTGGAAAAAGCCGGTTTGCATGTACCCTATTAACACCCCTCAAAATTTTGTAAAGCTCTATCAAATCTCCTTTCAATCTTCTACTTTCCAAAGAATAGAGTCCTAACCTATTCAATTTTATACCTCAGGTCCTCCAGTCTCAGCAACATCCTGAAAATTTTTCTCTGAACTCCTTCAACCTTATTTACATCTTTCTGGTAGGTAGGTGACGTAAACTCCAAGTGAGGCCTCACCAGTGTCTTATACAAATTCAACATAATATCCCACATACGGTACTCAATACTTTGATGTATGAAGGTTAAAATGGCAAAAGCTTTCTTTATTTCCCTATCTACTTGTGACACCACTTTCAATGAACTATGGATCTGCATTCCCAGATCCCCTTGTTCTACCACACTCCCCAGTGCCCTACTGTTGACTGTGTAAGACCTACCTTAGTTGGTCCTACCTAAGTGTAACACCTCACACTTGTCTGCACTAAATTCCATCTGCCATTTTTCCAGCTGGTCCAGATCCTGCTGGAAGCTCTGATAGTCTTTCTCACTGCCCACTACACCCCCAATCTCGGTGTCATCTACAAATTTGCTGATCCAGTGAACCACATTATCATCCAGGTCATTGATATAGATGGCAAACAACAATGGACCCAGCACCAGTCCCTGCGGCACTCCACTAGTCACAGGCCTCCAGTCAGAGAGGTAACCATCTACTACCACCTCTGGCCTCTTCCTACAGATGCTGCCTGGCCTGCTGCGTTCACCAGCAACTTTGATGTGTGTTGCTCCAATTTACTACTGCATTTTGAATGCCAAGCAACTGGAAAACTCTGACCCATCTCCCAATGAATAAACTTAATTCATAGAAATCAGGCTTCAGAAATGATTGGAGATAAAGCTAGAGGCTGGGATGGATCACTTCTGGCTGAAGATAGTTGGCATTTCATTTGTCCTCCTGGTGAGTTCTACTTTTACTAGGATGGGGATGGTTGTGAAAAATATTTCCATTAATTATAAAAATGCCTGTCACCATTTGTACAGATAAGAAAAATCTAGAGCATTGATCGAAGTCAGTAGATGGCTGGTTGCTACCTCTATCTGGCTTTGCTGTTTAGCATGTAATTCTGTTGTAGATTTGCCAGGCTGGCACTACATTTTCAGGTACGCCTGCTGGTGTTCCTTATATGCTCTTTAATGAACCAAGGTTGTTACCCTGACTTTATGGAAATGATAACGAGGGATATTCCAGTGAACAAAGTTGCAAACTATGGTGAAGTTTGATTCTGTTGCTTCTGATTGTTTGCAACATCTCGCAAATGCCCAGTTTTGAGATATTACTCTTAGTTCCGAATCAATCCCATAGAGAAGGACTGTAATGGCAGGCAGTGTGATAGAGGCAGTGCTCGCTGTGGAAGCTGGAGTTAACAGTGGCTTTCTGGTGTTCATTCCTACTGTTGATATCACGGACTACACTCAGGTAGACTGGTAAGAGCGAAAACTAGTAGGTTTATACTTTTTCATGTTGTTTCCTTCATTACATACTGTAGGCCAAAGTTGGCATGCACAGACATAGCTCAGTTACACAATCTGACCACTTAACGGTATTTCCTATAATTTACAAACTATTTCTTTCAATGGCCAGTGGAGAAATGTGCACTACGTTCACGTTTCTACCCTGACCGCCAGAGTGAACAATTAGGTGCTAGACTCACTGATCTCCTATCTGCAACGACTCAAGCAAATTCCAGAAGCCAGCATCTGGTTGTCAAGACCCTGTGCAGCACAGGTCTTGGCTACCATAAACAGAAAGGCCAGCAGTAAAACCGTTTTGACATCTGGTTAAGTAAACCTCCTACACCATCAGTGTTAAAGCTATCAAAGGAGCTGGAAGTTTCCTTGATATATTAAACTTGAGAGAATATCAAAATTCATACTATTAAAATAATTCATAATTTGTTCAAATTATTATTAATAGTAATTTTAAGAAGTTAAAAAATGCTTAAAACTCTGGAAAAATATAAAAAGTATTTAAATCATCAATATACACATCAAAGTTGCTGGTGAATGCAGCAGGCCAGGCAGCATCTCTGGGAAGAGGTGCAGTCGACGTTTCAGGCCGAGACCCTTCGTCAGGACTAACTGAAGGAAGAGTGAGTAAGGGCTTTGAAAGTTGGAGGGGGAGGGGGAGATCCAAAATGACAGGAGAAGACAGGAGGGGGAGGGATGGAGCCAAGAGCTGGACAGGTGTTTGGCAAAAGGGATATGAGAGGATCATGGGACAGGAGGTCCGGGAAGAAAGACAAGGGGGGGGGACCCAGAGGATGGGCAAGGGGTATATTCAGAGGGACAGAGGGAGTAAAAGGAGAGTGAGAGAAAGAATGTGTGCATAAAAATGAGTAGCAGATGGGGTACGAGGGGAAGGTGGGCCATTAGCGGAAGTTAGAGAAGTCGATGTTCATGCCATCAGGTTGGAGGCTACCCAGACGGAATATAAGGTGTTGTTCCTCCAACCTGAGTGTGGCTTCATCTTTACAGTAGAGGAGGCCGTGGATAGACATGTCAGAATGGGAATGGGATGTGGAATTAAAATGTGTGGCTACTGGGAGATCCTGCTTTCTCTGGCGGACAGAGCGTAGATGTTCAGCAAAGCAGTCTCTCAGCCTGTGTCAGGTCTCGCCAATATATAAAAGGCCACATTGGAGCACCGGATGCAGTATATCACCCCAGCCGACTCACAGGTGAAGTGTTGCCTCACCTGGAAGGACTGTTTGGGGCCCTGAATGGTGGTAAGGGAGGAAGTGTAAGGGCATGTGTAGCACTTGTTCCGCTTACACGGATAAGTGCCAGGAGGGAGATCAGTGGGGAGGGATGGGGGGGACGAATGGACAAGGGAGTTGCGTAGGGAGTGATCCCTGCGGAATGCAGAGAGAGGGGGGGAAGGGAAAGATTGCTTAGTGGTGGGATCCCGTTGGAGGTGGCGGAAGTTACGGAGAATAATATGTTGGACCCGGAGGCTGGTGGGGTGGTAGTTCAGGACCAGGGGAACCCTATTCCTAGTGGGGTGGCGGGAGGATGGAGTGAGAGCAGATGTACGTGAAATGGGGGAGATGCGTTTAAGAGCAGAGTTACCAGGGGAACCCTATTCCTAGTGGGGTGGCGGGAGGATGGAGTGAGAGCAGATGAACATCTACGCTCTGTCCGCCAGAGAAAGCAGGATCTCCCAGTGGCCACACATTTTAATTCCACATCCCATTCCCATTCTGATACCCGACGCAGAGTGGGAGACCGCTTTGCTGAACATCTATGCTCTGTCCGCCAGAGAAAGCAGGATCTCCCAGCGGCCACACATTTTAATTCCACATCCCATTCCCATTCTGACATGTCTATCCACGGCCTCCTCTACTGTAAAGATGAAGCCACACTCAGGTTGGGGAACAACACCTTATATTCCGTCTGGGTAGCCTCCAACCTGATGGCATGAACATCGACTTCTCTAACTTCCGCTAAGGCCCCACCTCCCCCTCGTACCCCATCTGTTACTTATTTTTATGCACACATTCTTTCTCTCACTCTCCTTTTTCTCCCTCTGTCCCTCTGAATATACCTCTTGCCTATCCTCTGGGTCCCCCCCCCCCTTGTCTTTCTTCCCGGACCTCCTGTCCCATGATACTGTCATATCCCCTTTTGCCTATCACCTGTCCAGCTCTTGGCTCTATCCCTCCCCCTCCTGTCTTCTCCTATCATTTTGGATCTCCCCCTCCCCCTCCAACTTTCAAATCCCTTACTAACTCTTCCTTCAGTTAGTCCTGACGAAGGGTCTCGGTCTGAAACGTCGACTGCACCTCTTCCTACAGATGCTGCCTGGCCTGCTGCGTTCACCAGCAACTTTGATGTGTGTTGCTTGAATTTCCAGCATCTGCAGAATTCCTGTTGTTTAAATCATCAATATTTAAGGTTACACAATTAAAAAAAACAATAAGCATCTTTGTTGCTTACAGGTGTGGCTGATCATGTAAATGTCTGATATTGCTGGTTCCTTGATATTGATTCTGTTGACTAGCAGTGTACCTCCAAACACTTTTGTATGTCTGCTTCAGCCATAACGGTGAGGGGAACTCATGACTGAGGTGAACTTGGAAGCTCAGCAGGGATGGTCAGGGATCGGGAATCAGAGGGGAAAAGAAATTAATTGCAGAGGATTAGGGGAGATGTGGAGGTTGCTTGGAGGCTATTGATCGGAGAAATGATTTGGGAGATTATTAAAGTGATGATTTGGTTAGAGAGATGCCCAAGACAAAGACAGAAGAGGGTTGGGTACGGTTACTGAAGAAATCCATTGGCAGAGATAGTGAAAAGAAGCAATGTAAAATGAAGAGTACTTAAAGAAGAACCTCTCTACACAATAATAGATGATTTACCCTTCCTCGTAATTGCACATGTGTGGTTTGACTATCTTTAATATAATGACAAAATGAGTCTCAATTCTCCACTCATGGCTTACTTCTGTGTGTGAAGTTCACAGTATTTACATACCTCATCTGCATGAGAACATTTGTAAAAGCAGAATGAAAACACAAGTTGCACATTATTTTCATGGCAGCATGTGAATGGTTCATCTATGTCTAATATATAATGCACACAAAGAATTCATGGTCTTTGTCTTTTAAGTGTTTAACTTGATATTAAATCTCACCAAATACATCTTTGTATACTTTCTACTACTTATGGGTTTTCTTGTTTACTGTTCATCCAGTTTCTAATGGATCAATTTTTGTAATAGGAATACAAGAACATAATAAACTGAAACACAAGGGTCTCGGCCCGAAAAGTCGACTGTACCTCTTCCTAGAGATGCTGCATTTACCAGCAACTTTGATGTGTGTTGCTTGAGGTAATTTGTCTGCTTTTTCTACTGTTCAATAACATCATTACCTTAGATTGAATCTCCTGAACTAAAATTCTATCAGTTTTTTCTTATTCCTTCCAAGTTTGGCTTAGTACTCTCTTCCCAAACCTATTGTTATATTCATTTATGTATACTAACCTTATGATCACAATTTGTAAGCTGCTCATTTAATAAGGTTTGAGGTGCTATGGGTTTTTGGAACTCTCTTCCCAAACCTAATGTTAAATTCAGTTATATTATAATCCCAATTTGTAAGCTGCTCATTTAATAAGGTTTGAGGAGCAACAGGATTTCCACCCCACGGCTTTTTCTATAAATTTTACAGATTTGTATTCATTTATGAAGATTATACTTGCATATGTACACAATTATTTCGGCAGATAATATCCAGGATAATATGCATTTCATTGAATTATATGAAAATTTTGAACCATTTTCCCATGTTGGATTAAAACTATATGGCAGCAGACTAGTGTCACTTCCTTTGAGTGTTACGATACTACATCTGCAGGAAGAGACAGACTTGCTTTAAAATGGTAGCTAGAGACAATCCATGCCCGTCTCTCAACAGCCCATTCTCCTGAATAAGTAGTCTAAGTCTTTACACTAACATGTAAGAACATTTAAAGACATTTCCCTTGTATGTGGTATGTAAAAGATAGATATCATTTTCAAGCATTCTGTTACTGCTCAAAGGTTTCATCTTTCATATGAAGTAAATTAATTGCAAGATCCAACTCAATGCATTTACAATTCGAATGTTACAATGTTGCCTTCATCCCTATTCCCTTGATTAGTTAATTAAATCATAAAGATTACAGCACATAACATTACTTTGCTCTTGCTTACTGCTACCATACTGTGACAGTTCAGTAATTAACACTGCTGTGATTAAAAGCAGCCCAGTTGCTTGCTTGTTTACATGGATTAGCTCATTATTGATAGTCCTTTCAGTTCGTTGTCAGAATGAATACTAACCTGTTCTGACTGTGTATTTGAGCCTGTTGATACATATTTCGTTATATCTATTTGTGGAGAGAACACCTGAACTCTGCGATGTATCTAACAGACAGCTGTTGTTGCAACTAGCTCCCATATGTTTGTGAAAGTAAGTGTCCCTAAAGATGGCATTAAGCAGAAATGATTACCCAGACAGCATCAGGAACATATTAAGAGTTAATTACCCTGCAGAGGGATTATGCCTTTGAAGTCTTGTCTCATTGTACACATTAAATATGGATGAATCAATAGCTATGGATGCACATCTTGGGCTCTTGGTTTCTTTTAAATTTTCTGTTTACAAGTATGGAGATTACCGGTAATGATCAACAAAGACTAAGGCCAACGTGTAGAGCTCTTCCAAATCGAATCTTCACCTGGACCAAATGAGAACTACATTAAAGAGAATGCTCAGCTATTTTTCCCATATTTAATAGCATATTCTAAATTTCAGGGGATTTATCACTGATTAATGGGCACCGGATACTGAAATTATCATAATAATACTATTCAGTCTATTCAGAAAGAAAAGCAGCAAGAAATTTCAGTTATGGGGTACCTCTAACATTCCATGATAAAATGGTTGCTGAACCAAAAGAAGGAAAATATCAGGAAGATCAAAAGTTGGGTCTCAAAGGGAAGTAGATAGGCTTATGAAAGTGATTCCTGGAGATTGAGAACAAGTTCAGGCATCAGGCTATGTTAGGAGAAAAGGAGAAAAGGATGGTGTTTGAGAGGCTACAGAAGGCTTTCTCAATCTATTTACTGTGGAGGAACCCTTGAAATAATTTTCAGGCCTTGGGGAACTTCTGCGTAAAAACTATTATATCTGCAGCTCACAGTACGTTAGCGTGATCATTAAGTTGTGGATATAATAATCCAAAATAATTATCAATTCCTCCAACACAGACCTTTTGTTTGCTGATATGAAGACAAAACATTAAATATATCTTGGCCTTTGCTTTTTTTCAGCAGCTCTTTGTAACAGAAGGAATTTTCTTGAATTTCACCATCATTTACAAATCTGACAAATGCTACAATGAGACAGCTATTGTTGAACTCTGTTGACTCATCAACCTGGATGGAGAAGATGTTGTTTTTCAATTTATCACACAAAACCTCTTCAGTGTCATATGACATCATCAATACTGTTTGAGAGTGAGATCTTTTCAATTTCTCGTACTGCATCATGTCCGAGCATTTTTCTCACTATAATTTTACATGCTGGCATTATGAAGTTCTCACCAACTGTGTGACTTTTCCTTTTCTGAGTAATAAGTTCTGCTACTAAATATCTTGCTTCCTGAGTCCTTTTATTGATTATGACTTCATTAACAAAAGCTTTACTCTGTTTGTTTTGTTCTATAGTTAGCTGCTACAAGAACCAGCGAACAAATATAACTGGTTGACAAGGTGTGATTGGCAATTGGAATTCCATGAGAATAAAATGCAAGAAGATGAGTTGAAATTAATGTATAGTAAAGGATAGGACACGTGGTGGTTTTGAGAGTTTTATTTTTGTCAGCACATAGATGTGAAGATTTTGTGATATAATAAAGATACAGTTAAGAGAACTTTGAAGAGTGGATATGAGAATTTTCCTTGTGAATGGTATCTGAACTGTTCAGTGGATAAGACTATAAGAATGAAATATCAAGCCAAGAATCCATGAGCCCTCTGAAATGGATATTGTAGATCAAAAGGCATTTCTCTAATGAAATATCTTTGTATCTTGTCAATGTCTAATTCTCAATTAACAATAAAATAAAACATAATTTAGTCCTACATTTCCTATTGTTAGTCGTATGTACAGTTTAGCATATTTCACTACATTATATACCGTATTTCCCAACAATAATTGCACTTCAGAATATTTGATGAGCTGTGAACTATGTTGGGAATTGTGAATTCAAGACTGTAAATAAACCAGTTCTGTATTTCATGCTTAAACTTATTATTGGTGCTCTTGCAACATGGTTAAATTGTTATCATTCTTCCGTGGTTTCTTCAGTGAAAGAATTTTACTTTTGGTTTGGTTTGGTAGAGCAGGTATTTAGTTGATGTAAAAATAGGCAGTTAAGATGGCCAGTCTGAATTCTTTTTTGTGTGTGACTTTCTTTAGAGTCATTAATGATTAACATCTGCTCACTATAGTAAATAAGTTATTTGAGGACAAGGTGTCCCTCCTTCTAATAACATTAATAATGATTACTTTATTGATCCTGTGTGGGAAATAATTTTGTTACAGCAGCAACGTTTAAAAACACACTTAGCAGTGTGCAGACTTAACTAATAATAATGAACACAATAATAATGTACCAATTTGCAATAATGTGCAATAATAATGTACAAAATATTAAAGCAGAGACTATTGTACCATGATGTGTGTTCTTGTGTCACACAGAGATGAATTGTTGTGTATACCTATTGCATTTGGTAGGAAAGATTTTCTGTAATGATCCTTGTGACAGCAGAGCCGAATGAGTCTGTTAGAAAAGGTGCTCCACTGCTTATTCAGTAGGTCATGGAGAGGATGTGCCAGATTGTCCATAATGGATAATAGTTTGTTTGGTAACCTCCTCTCCACCACTAACTCAAAAGAGTCTGGGTTGTAACCAAGGATGGATCCAGCCTTTTTGATGAGTTTATACAGGTTTTTTTTTGCATTGCCAACACTGACTTGACTAAGGCTGTCAAGTGTTGACTGGCTAATTTTTGGATAATAGATCAATTGCAAGTTCTTAGCTGAAATAGTAATTGAGGCTTAATGGTGCATTTAGTCAATGGGAAAAATCATCAAGAGGCTTCTCTTGAATCATCTCCAGCCAGCCTAATGAAAGATATAGATCTATGGATACTACTAGTCTTCCAGCTCACCTCACTGCTGTGATTTCTTCAATTCCCTGCAATGTGTCTTGCCATCAATGTTCAAAGTTCAGAGTAGATTTATTATCAAAATACATATATGTCACCATATATACAGTTGAACTTCATTAATCCGACTACCTGAAATCCGGTTCCTTCGATAATCTGGCACTGATTATGCTTAATGTGATCCTTCTGTAATTCAGCATTTTCACTAATCCGGCACTCCTCAGGTCCCAATGGTGTCGGATTGGTGAAGGTCGACCTGTAGTATAATTTTGAGATTCAGTTCCATGTAGGCATACTCAGTAAATCCATAGTGAAACATTAACCACAAAAGAATCAATGAAGGACCGCACCAACATGGGCGTTCAACCAGTGTGCAAAAGACAGCAAACTGTGCAAATACAAAGAAAAGAAGTAACAATAATAAATAAATAATAACAAATAAATAAACAATAAATATTGAGAACATGAGATGAAGAGTCCTTGAAAATGAGTCCATAGATTGTGAGAACATTTCAATGATGGGCAAGTGAAGTTGAGTGAAGTTACCCCCCTTTGGTTCAAGAGCCTGATGTTTGAAGGATAATAACTGTGCCTGATCCTGGTGGTGTGAGTCCTGAGGCTCCTGTATCTTCTTCCAGATGGCACCAATGAGAAAAGCGAATGTCCTTGGTGGTGGGGATCCCTGATGATGGATGGCACCTTACTGTGATAACACTTTGTGCAGATGTGGTCAACAGTAGGAAGGGCTTTACCCGTGATGGAGTGGGTTGTATCCAGTTCTTTTTGTAGGACTTTCCATTCAAGGGTATTGGTATTTCCATACCAGACAGTGACACTGCTGGTCAATATACTATCCACTACACACCTATAGATATCTATCAAGCTTTTAGATGTCATGCCATCAGCAGCCGGAAGTAAGATTATCATTTCAAACTTCCACACCAAGTATCAGTTAAACTATCAAAGTATAAATTAAACATTGTTCATGTTTTTGTTAGAAAGAAAATTTTGCCTTCAATGTGTGTTGGCAGAAGCTTACAGGACTAATAAAATTCCTGTATTAACAGAGAGGCAAGATGTGAAGCTTGGCTAGAAACAATGAAATGCATCATCACCATAGAAAAGTATACCTTCAATGAGGAAGCTATAAAATCAACTTACTTCATGGAGAATAAACTGACAATAGATTAAAAATAATTACGAGGATTTCAAGTCAGGGGCTTATCATCAAACTACTTTACTGTAAAGCACCTTGGAATCCCCTGAGTTCTTATTTTTCTCTCTTGCAGATTTAGTTGAAAAACTTCCAACTAAAGTAGACTGATAACTGCTTCAGGTCAAAATTGGAGCTCTACTCGTGTGAGGATTATTCTGAGTCTGAGTCTGATATGTTTGGCATAGCTGACTCAGGCTACGTCCACACTATGCCGGATAATTTCAAAAATGAAGCTTTTCCTCTTCATTTTGACCATCCATCTACATTGAAACAGCATTTTTATCCCCTGAAAACGGAGCTTTTCTAAAACACTCTCCAGAGTGTGTAAATTTGAAAATAATTGTTGCACGTTGTAGTGTATGCAGGGTAAACGGAGATATTTAAAAACGCTGACATGACAACACCACAACAACAATGCTTTTTCTGCTTCTGCTTGATACTGTGCAAGCACTGCCGGACGGCTGTTATAACGCGCAGTCGATGTGAACAGCGTGAGAGAGTTAAGTTGTAAAGTGAGCTTTTTTGACTAGATCCCCTAAATTGATTTGATTGAGTCTATCTTTAAAAATATTAATGTCAGAAATACTGTGCAGGTCTGGCGGGAGAAGATTCCACTCCCTTGTTGATCTTGGGTAGAGGACGGCTTCATGCGTGTGTTGTTTACTTTATTGTCTACATTAATAGTTTGTTTGGAGTTAAACATCTCTATGTTCTCCACTGCTTTGCTGACTTTGTAGTCACTTGTAACTCGCAGAAACAGCTCGACTTCATTGTCTGTCTAAACGAAGAAGTCCGGTCTGCTTTTTCCAGCGGAGGTTTTCTTTGTATTCCTTGAAGACATTGTTGAAAACTTTCTTTCGTCGTTGTTGTAGGTTACTCTAGTTTTTGACCAATGGAAATAACACAACGCCGCCACGGAAATGTAAATATTATACCATTTCCTCTTTGCTTGTTTTCTGTAGATGTGTCTGCGCATGCCCAATAGGAGTAGATTTGCCCAAATATCTGTGTTAATGTGGACAGAGGTATTTTGAAAAATGCCTAGTGTGGATGACTGTCGTTTTTACTCGAAACCGGCATTTTCAAAGTTATCCAGTCTAGTGTGGACGTAGCCTCAGTGGGTATTTGCTCCTGAAGTTTGAGGATCCCATGGACGAAAACAGAAGGAAGGGAAGTTCACACATTTGGTTGTATTACCACTAATACGTCCTCTACAGTGTTAATTGTGTTAATAGTCTAATTACAAAACTGGCTTTTCTGATTAACAATTCATGTTAGCAACTAATTAACACCTTTGTTCATCTAAATAAAGAGAGTACAAACAACTACGGAGAGTTTTGTGGAGATTGACATCCCTCACAGTAGGAAATAGTGATGGCTATAAAACTAATTAATTTCTTCAGGTCTATACACACTCTGACAAGTTGCATGGGAGGCCAGGAAAACCCAGGATGAGCAAAGAGGTCTCTTAAACCAATAAGTAAATTACACCAAACAAATCAGTACAATCTGCAGATCTTCTGTTCCTAACAGCGTGTTGCTGAAATAATTTCTTCTCCCTTGGTGGCCATAGAGTATCAGTGGACAATTTGGACAGGAGATAAGTTCCTTCTGTTTGTGTGGGAAAAAAGATGGCGAAGAGAGGAGAAGATGGCAGCGCGACACAGCGCGTGCGGCCGCTCCAAAATGATATCGGTATTTGTTAAGTAGGTACCATGCACAATCCTGATTTGATGGAGACAGACGTGAGAAGCACGGAGGAACATCTGGAGAAACTTCTGAAATGCCTGCTTTGCTGCCACTGCTGCTGTGCGATCGAGAATCTACGGAGGGGAAGGCCCCAGATCCTCGGCTTTGCCTATTGCCTGTTGCCAGGGCTGGGGCCGAAGCTCTTGGCAGAGATGGTGCTCGGTGCTCGGTGTTGGAGGGCTGGTCGGAGGCTCGAAGTTTTTGTACGGACTCGAGAGTCAGCTGTGGTCGGGTGCTTCCAGGGTGCTGCATCAGCAAGTTTGTGGCGCTGGAGGTTCCTGGCAGGGAGAGTTTCTCCCTTCTACCATCTGCGTGAGATGATGGGACTTTCAAGAGACTTTGAGACTCTTTTTACTGTCCCTATGGTCTGTTCTTCATCAAATTACAGTATTGCTTTGAACTGTTGCAACTATATGTTATAATTATGTGGTTTTTGTCAGCTTTTTAGTCTTGGTTTGTCTTGTGTTTCTGTGATATCATACTGGAGGAACATTGTATCATTTCTTAATGCATGCATTACTAAATGACAATAAAAGAGGACTGTGTGTCCTCATAAACTAAAAAAAATCTAAAAAAAAACCTGTCGATCTTCAGCAGGTAATGATCCACTGATCCCTGAGTTTAGGTGCCAAGAATAAGTTGCCAGCCAGAGACACAATGGGTTGCATTGCAAAGTGCTTGAGTAGGGGAGAGTTTAGGAAGATGGCACGGAGAGCTATTGATGGAACTAAAAAGCTGAAAGGGCAGTGAACCAGTCCCCTGCTCTGCTCCAAAAGAGCGATTGTGAGCGTGAGTATCAGCAGTTCATCATCCCTCTGGACCAGGACCAGGGTTCCCAGGTAAATAGTAGGTGTCCATTGTTGGGAACCCCTGCTCCAGACAAATTGAACCCTTACTGATTCTACACTGAGTTCCTCAGATTCCCGTTTGTGCCAGATTTGGTGTCTAGCTCAGATAAAGAGGGCATCCTCCTATTCACACTATCTCAGGTTTTCTCTCTCTAGCTGATTGTCTGACAATGTTCAACACTCTTCTTTATTTCAGATCCAGCAACTATTGTTTTCTGCATCATATGATTCCAACGTGCTTTTTTTCCTCTTTTTCTCTACCACTCTGATTCATCTCCTTCACATTACATTCCTCCAAACAAACCAGCTAAGGTTATTAGGCATTCATTATCCTCTGTAGGCGGCACCAACAATATTTATGTCACTTTGATATTACGGCCTGCACCCTACCACAGACATTCCCTTTGCTCCCTCTACTCCTCACCACTTTATAATTCAAAACATGGTTGCTTTCTCACTTGTCCAGTTCTGATGGAAGATCACTGACTTAAAATGTTAATAATCTCCTCACACGGCAGACATGAGGGGTATAGACAGAGTAAATATGAATAGGCTCTTTCCATTTAGATTAGGAGAGATAAATTCGAGAGGACATGGCTTTAGGGTGAAAGGGGAAAGGTTTAGGGGGAACATTAGGGGGAACTTCTTCACTCAGAGAGTGGTGGGAGTGTGGAACGAGCTGCCATCTGATGTTGTAAATGCGGGGTCACTCTTAAGTTTTAAGAATAAATTGGATAGATACATGGATGGGAGAGGCCTGGAGGGTTATGGACTGGGTGCAGGTCTATGGGACTAGTGAAATAAAGTTTTGGCACAGACTAGAAGAGCCGAATGGCCTGTTTTCTCTGCCGTAGTGTTCTATGGTTCTATGGTTCTATGTGGCTGAAAGATCATAGATGGGAGTTTAACATCCAAGAATACACTTTGTATTGAGAGGACAGGCAGGTAGGCAGAGGGTGTGGGGTGGCTCTGTTGGTAAAAAATGAAATCAAAGAAATGACATAAGCTCAGAAGATGTACAGTTGAATTCTTCTGAACAGAGTTAAGAAACTGCAAGGGTAAAGAGACCCTGATGGGAATTTCATACAGGCCACTGAACAATAGCCAGGATGCGGGATATAAATTTCAAAGGGCAATAGAAAAGGTATGCAAGAAGGGCAATGTTATGATAGTCATTGGGGTTTTCAATGTGTATATAGATTGGAAAAATCAGGTTGGTGCTGGATCCCAAGGGAGGGAATTTGTAGAATGCCTGCAAGATCGGTCTTTAGAGCAGTTTGTGGTTGAGCCCACTAGTGGAGAGGCAGTTCTGGCTCGTGTGTTGTGTAATGAACCAGATTTGATTAGGGATTTTAAGGTAATGGAACCTTGGGAGACAATGATTATAATATGATAGAAATCACTCTGCAGTTTGAGAAGGAGAAGATGAAGTCAGATGTATCAACATTACAGTGGAGTAAAGGGAGTTATAGAGGCACGAGAGAGGAGCTGGTCAAAGTTGATTGGAAGGGGACATTAGCGGGGATGATGCAGAACAGCAGTGGCTAGAGTTCCTGGGAGAAATTTGGAAGGTGCTCGGGAGATCATCTCAAAGAAGAAGTCGTACTCTAAAGGGAAGATGACACAACCATGGCTGACAAGGGAAGTCAAAGACAGCATAAAAGCAAAGAGAGGGCATATAATACAGCAAAAATTAGTGGGAAGTTAGGGGACTGGGAGGATTTTAAAAACCAACCGAAGACAACTAAAAATTCTGTATGGGGAGAAAAGATGAAATATGCAAGTAAGCTTGCTAAAAACATAAAGAGGATACCAAATTTTTTTTCAGATATATAAAGAGTAAAGGAGAGTCAAGAGTAGATACTGGACTGTTGGAAAAATAACGCTGGAGAGGTAGTAATGGGCAACAAAGAAATGGCGAACAAACTTAATAAGTATTTAGAGTCAATTTTTACTGTGGAAGACACTAGCAGTATGCTGGAAATTCAAGAGTGTCAGGGGGCAGAGCTGAGTGCAATTGCTATAACAGAGGAGAAGGCGCTTGGGAAGCTAAAAGATCTGAAGGTAGATAAGTCACTTGGACCAGATGATTTTTTTAACAATCACTAGATTCTGGAATTGTTCCAGAGGACTGGAATATTCCAAATGTCACTCCACTCTTTAAGAAAGTAGGGAGGCAGAAGAAAGGCAATTATAGGCCATTTAGCCTGACTTCAGTGGCTGGGAAGATGTTGGAGTCCATCCGTAAGGATGAGGTTTCAGAGAAGTTGAAGCCACATGACAAAGTTGACCAAAGTCAGCATGGCTTCCTTAAGGGGAAATCTTGCCTGACAAATCTGTTAAAATTCTTGGAAGAAATAACAGGCAGGATAGACAAAAGACAGTCACTTGATGTTGGTGACTTGGATTTTCAGAAGGCCTTTGTTGAGGTACTTCACTTGAGGCTGCTCAACAAGGCAAGAACCCATGATATTACAGGAAAGGTGCTCACATGGATAGAAGATTAGCTGACTGACAGGAGGAAAAGAGTCAGAATAAAAGGGGCCTATTCTGGGTGGCTGTCAGTGCCTAATAATGTTCCACAGGGATTGACGTTGAGACAACTTCTTCCATATTATATGTCAATGTTTGGATGATGGAATTGGTGGTTTTTTGGCCAAGTTTGTAGGTGATAGAAATATAGGTGGAGGGGATGGGAGTGTTGGGGAAGCAGAGAGTCTGCAGAAGGACTTGGACAGATTGGGAGAATGGGCAAAGAAGCAGCAGATGAAATACACAGGAGCGTAGGGAAGTGTCTGGTCATGCACTTTGGTAGAAGGAATAAAGCCATTGTCTAAACGGGGAGAAACAATAAAAATCAGAATGATAAAGGTATTTGATTAGTCGGGGTGTCAAAAGTTAAGGGGCAAAGATAGGGCATTGGGGGTTGACAGGGATAATAAGTCAGCTATGATGGAATGACAGAGAAGACCTGATGGGCTGAATGGTCTAATTTTTCTCCTATATCATATGGTCTTATGGTCAAGTCAAAAAAACTTTTCAATAGCTGCTTTAAATATACCCAATAGCCTCCACAGCCACCTGTGGCAATGAATTCCACAGATTCACCACCCTCTGGATAAAGAAATTCCTCATCATTTCTGTTCTAAAGAGAGGTCCTTGTATTCTGAGGTTGTGCCCTCTGGTATTAGACTCCCTCACTATTGGAAACATCCTCTCCACATCTACTCTATCTAGGCTTTTCAATATTCGATATATTTATATTTCACAAGCAGTCATTGCCAGAAGAGGTGAAGAAATCTTCAGAAGACTAAACAAATTTATTATTAGCTTTCACTGGAGTGGGCTTCCTTAAAAAGAGAGAACTGCTGAAATTTTGGGCAGCAAAAGACCATTAGGAGGACAAAATATGAATGATGTGTTAAAATTGGTATTACATTTAACAAGCAATCCATTGAAATAGGTATCATAGGATATGTGTTACAAATGATTGATTCTTCTTCTAATTGTTGCTATGTTTGTTCAACTTACTGCAAAATGGAACAACTTAATAACTGGTACTAAATCATGTTTCACTATCTGTTTGATTGCTTCACCTTGACGACTCAAAGAACCAGACGTGTGAGCATTAGGCTTCTCGGGATGCCTTGAACATACCAGCATCATCTGGCATCAAATCCAGATGGCTAAGAAAGAAGGAAAGGATCTGCATGTCTTGTTCCTCGACCTGGCCCATGCCTACGGATCAGTTCCTCATTCTCTACTGTGGACTGCTTTTGAATTCTTTCAGATGCCTGCGACAATAACAAATCTGGTAAAACACTGCTTCCAGGATATGCAAGTTTGTCTTACAACCTCAGACTTCACCACAGTGTGGCAACCACTGGAAGTAGGCATCATGGCGGGGTGCACCATCTTCCAATTGGCCTTCACTATGGCGATGGAGCTCCATATCAGAGCCTCAAAATGGGTTGCTGGAGGAGAACGGCTACAGTTTGGTCAACGGTTATCACCGATACGAGCCTATGTGGCCGATATAACAATACTGATAACAACTGCCCCCTGCACAAAGAGACTTCTGGAAAAGCTTCATCAAAACATCACATAGGCGAGGATGAAGATCAAGCCCAGCAAGTGCAGAAACATCTCCATTGTCAAAGGTCAAGTCACGGATAAAAGATTTCATATTGATGGGACACCTGCCCCAACTGTTTTAGAAATGCCAGTGAAGAGATTGGGCTGATGGTATGATGCTAAGCTCAAGGGCACTGAGCAGTTTAACAACTCAAAAAGGATATCGTCATGTACATAGCTCGCATCAACAAGACCTGGCTGCCAGGAAAACTCAAGCTGTGGTGCTTCCAATTCGGCATACTCCCAAGACTCATGTGGCCTTTAACAGTGTAGGAAATCCCCATCAGCAAGGTGGAAAAGGTTGAAAGAGTGATCAGCACACATGTGAAACAATGGCTTGGACTTCCACGATGCTTAAGTCCTGTTGGACTGTATGGGAACGGCAAATTGGAATTACCAATTGAAAGTCTTGTGGAAGAATTCAAATGTACCAAAGCAAGGTTGGTCATGACCCTCACTGAATCTGAAGATGCTGTTATTCGAACAGTGCCCCCCCCCCCCGTGTGGCAACAGGGAGGAAGTGACTCCATCTGAAGCCATTCAGAGTGCTAAGTCTGCTCTTCGCTTCAGGGATGTGGTTGGCCAGTCCAACATGGGAGAGCCGGTCTTGGGCTCATCCCAAAAACTCATCAGTGGCACAAGGCAACATCAGTGCAGAAGAGACGGCTCATGGTGGAGGAGTTGTGAAGACAGGAGGAGGCAGAGCGAAACGCCAGGGCCATCTCAATGGCCAAGCAGGGCCAATGGACTAATTGGGAGAGCCTGGAAAAGAGGAAACTTAGCTGGCGTGACATCTGGGAGATGAAGGAATCTTGGCTGAGTTTTGTCATCAGAGCCACTTATGACCTCCTACCCACACCCCAGAACCTGAACCAGTGGTGGGGAGAAGACCCTGCTTGCTTTCATTGTCAAGCACCTGGATCACTAAGGCACATTTTAACAGGATGCACCACGAGCCTCACCCAAGGGCGGTACACTTGGCAGCATAACCAAGTTCTCAGACAGCTGGCATCAATCTTGGAACAGAGGCAAATCACCACAAATGCTCTCCCACAAACATTGGCAGGAAATGTTCACATCACACGACTTGTACCAGCAGGCCAACCTCCAGAGCACCAGATAACATCAAAAGATGTAAGCATTCTGCAGGTTGCTCGGGATTGGAAAATGGGCGTGGACTTGGAAAAAAAGCTTGTGTTTCCCCCCGACATTGCGGCTACAACACTCCGGCCAGACATGGTCCTGTGGTCCACAACAGCCAAGCTGGCATATGTTGTGGAATTGACAGTACCATGGGAAGATGGTGTCGAAGAAGCTTATGAGAGGGAAAAGACCAAGTACTCTGAAGCTGCCCAGAATGGCTGGAAGACCAAGATTTTCCCTGTAGAAGTGGGATGCAGGGGATTTGTTGCTACATCTACGACCAGTCTATTGAAGAAGATGGGGGTGAGGGGTCACTCCCTCCAACAAGCAATCAAGTTCTTGACAAATGCAGCAGAAGAAAGCAGTAACTGGATTTGGATTAAATGGAAAGACAACAACTGGGCTGCAAGATGAAGACAGGAGGGTATGGAACTGAGGGGGGTGTATCTGGGACGCCAGGTAGCACCATTGAGCCCTCTGGAGATGTTGTAGACTTATCAATGAAACGTCAAAGAAGGAGGGTGCCCACCTGGTGACCCCGATGAGATACCTACCCTCCCTCCTTGTCACCACTCCAAGCCCACTGCCAACATCGAGAGTGCCGACTTATCATAGGGACTGAAACATCAAGTCCTACTAGCTCTACTCTACTACTACTAATGTGTTGAAATAGGTATTACGTTTAACAAGCAATCTATTGAAATAGGTATCATAGGATATGTGTTACAAATAATTGATTCTTCTTCAAATTGTTGCAATGTTTGTTCAACTTACTGTAAAATGGAACAACTTAATAACTGGTACTAAATCATGTTTCACTATCTGTTCGAGACTCAAAGAACCAGACGTGTGAGCATTAGGCTAAAAAGTTCACTTATCATAAGCTGAATCATACCAGTTGTTAGTCACTCACTGAATCACTGCAAATATTTTGCAAGGATTAACTTACAAGCAAATAATTCACCCTTGAGAACAACAAATTGTCATTTCCCTCACACCTATTATTAAGAAAAACTCCAAGTGTAAGGGTTGGACTCTCTGCTGTTGTCATAGTGCCTGGGTCATTCCAAGAAAATCAAACTATTTTTTCTCATTGTGTAAACAGTATGTATAATCATGTTAACTGTACACAGATAGTTGAACCACTCCTTTGATTTGTGCATTTCAGCATCTTATTCCTCCTCATTATCCCGTTTGTTTTTGTTGTTCTTCAGACGGTACCTCACAGTCTCTTGCTCTGGTATTGGCTGCAATCTTCAGATTACCAGTCATGCCTAAACCAACACATGAAGATGAAGTCTCCTTATCTGTTGGGTGTATACTCCAGAGAGATTGTGGACCAATATATGAAATGGAGTCTCATTTAAAATGACTTATGGAATTTTACTCTTGTGTGGCTCTCCTTGTAGTGTCACTCAGCTGTTGAGACGAGGGATGTATTACATTGACAGTCAGGGAAGGAAGTGAGAGCCATTCCTCTCATCCCATAGATCCTGCACTGCAGGCAGCAGCAGTCACAGAACTGCCGGGCAATTTGATCTCCCTGAGGATGAAGACATCGTGTGTTTTCCAAATACATGAAAGTGACCATCAGTAAATTCTTCTGATGATTGGTCAAGAGAGTGGAAACCTTTCATATTAATTGTTCCTTACCAAACCCAAAGGAGACACAATCATCTCCCCTCAAATACAGTGCTTGGGTGACCTCTCTGATGCTGAAGGAAGAAGGCTTTGTTGATGACATAACTATTGCTGGCAGAATTTCAGATGGTGATGAAGCATACATGAGTGAGATAGATCACAAGAAGAATCTTTTGTAGACTTCAGGAAGGGAAAGTCAAGGAAACACATACTAATACACAGTGGAAAGCAGGAGCATTTTCAGGCTCCTGCATGTCAAAATCCCTAGAGATCTATCTTGGGTCCAACATATTGATACAATTGCAAAGAAAGCACAACAGCTATATTTCTTTAGGAGTTTGATATATCATCAAAGAATCTAGAAAATTTCTACAGATGTACTGTAAAGAGCAGTTTAACTGGTTGCATCACCAGCTGGTATGGAGGAGCCAATGAGCAGGATTGGAAAAAGCTGCACGAAGTGGCAAACTCAGCCAGATCCATCATGGGCATTAACCTTCCCGGCATCAAGGACATCTTCCAAAGGTGATGCCTTAGAAATGCTGCATCCATCATTAAAGACCAGGACGTTCCCTCTTCTCATTCCTACCATCAAGGAAAAGGTACAGGAGCCTGAAGACACATAGTTAACATTTTACACTATTTCACTGTTTTTGCTCTCCTTTTGCATTACTTATCTAATTCAAGGTGACCTTAACTAAATGAAGAGAGCAGTCCCAGTGAAGCAGCATGGCTGAAGGCTCTTTCTGTAGACAGGTGGCACATTGGTACTGAAGGTAATGCTTTACAATGTTGGTGTGCAGTTTATGTATTTTTCCTGTGGCAGTATGGGCTTTCCCCATGTGGTGCATTCTTCCCATGTCCCAAAGCTCTGCAGATAACTTGATTTCTGTATATTGCCTCTGGTGGAGTTGATGGGTATGTGGGAGACGACACGTCACAGGGAAATACGTGGTGAATGGATAGATAAAGTTGCTGTGAGAACCAACACATGATGTGCCACATGACCGTCTTCTTCTTTATTATTAAAAAAATGTATGTGAATGCTACATAGCAATGGCTTTGTGAGTGATAATTCCACTGTGTCTCTGGGTATTACTGCATAAGTGCCTCCCAAGGCACCAATTTTTTAACTATCTTAGCAACTAAATGCTGGAGAAAACATCCACAGCCAGCTGAAGCACACACTGTGGACTTTAGGAGATCTTTGATTGAGTACTCTCAAATAAATAAATAATATTATAACAGTACCAGCTTCTTCAAGAGAATATCAGTTGTTAACGGTAGTTTTCCAGTATGATGGTCCAAGTTTTTAAATTTCATTCAACAGTATAAAATTGTCACTTGTACATGTATTTATAACTATTCCGATATGATTAGTAACAGATCCAGTTAAACATTTTAAACGCAACATAACGTATCCTTTTAAGCTTCATACTTTAGTCATTCCTTTCTTGGCCATTATTTCAAGTTAACTGTTCAAAACATCTCTATGTTACTTTCTAAAATAAATATTTCCCTTCGTATCTAGTTGCCTGACCAAGCTTTAAATCATTCCTCTTAATATCCTCTTCTTTGGCATGGCTTCCAATTTTTGCCTGGGAATGGATCAGTGAAATTCTTTAATGTGTTCAAGCTAAAGTGTAAATATATACTGTTGCTCTTTCTTTTTCTCTTTTTTTTGGACCTTGATGTCTTGCTGAAGAAGCTAACGCATAAAGGGAAAAATGCACTTCATAATGGAGGGATATGGTCCGTGTGCAGGTCAATGGGGCTAGGCAGAAAATGGTTCGGCACAGCCAAGAAGGGCCAAAAGGCCTGTTTCTGTGCTGTAGTTTCTAGTTTCTATGGTTTCTATAATGAAAAAAGATCAGATGCCTTGGCATCTCTAAGTAGTGCAGAGGATAAAGGAGTTCCTAATTTAACAATATGGTAACATGTGCATGTGAGGTTTACTTTTTAAAAATACTTTCACATGGTATGGGCGTTGATAGAAAGGCCACCATACTGCCTCTGCTTAATAAGTCATGAAAGGTGATGATGAAATAAATGAACCTTTAGGGACTGTTCAGAGACCAGCTGACAGTCAATGGTGAATTTGAAGAAATTATCGGACAGACAGGATAAAGATAAATGAACATAATTTGGGCCGGTATTCTTTGGTGTTTAGAAGAATGAGGAGTGACTTTATTCTAACAAATGTGATCCTGAGGGTGTTTGATGGGGTTGACAGCATAGTTGTTGGGATGTTCTCACTACCGGAAAAGTTATGAGAAAAGGGCTGTCAATAGAAAAGAAGGGACCAAACATTTTAAATTCAGATGTGTATGTTAGGGAGTATTCTGGAGTTATGTAAATATAACAGATAATAATTTAAACAGAACCAGTCTTTGGTTCTTGATATAAATTGTAAACTGCAAGCATTAAATTGACATTAAAACACATCTGTGCAAATAAAATCTCAGTCTGGCCCCACAGACTGAGATTTGGTCTGCAAAAGTTTGCGTATGCACTAGCCAGATTTTAAGACAATGGGTTGTATTCATTGGCCTGCATAAATCCAAACAACTATATGTTTAAGTAACTTGCACCATTGTAAACAAATTCAAGGAAGCTTGCAAACCAGAACTAGACTGATGCTATCACTTAGCATATCAAATTGCTGAACTATTGTGTACTCAGAGAGTCACCTTGCACAAACACTAAGCTTGGCTGCCTGGTTCTCTGTCTTCAGAAGTTTTTAGAATATCTGTGTCAATTAGATTGTTCCTCAGGGTGTTTGAATATTCAGAGGTATCTTCCACTGTAGATATATATTTTAAGGAAGCATTGTTAACCCAAAATATTGAAGTAAACAATGTCATTGTAACTATTGAAACTGCATTTTATCACTTACTGTTACTTTGAACCTTAAGGGGATAAAAATGTGATATGCTATAATCTCCACTTTAAATAAATAAATAAATAAATATTTAAGGTGGAGATCGACAAATACATGACGGTGTAGGGAATCTGAGGTTGTGGGTAACTGATACATAAGAAAAGTTAAGGCCAGCAAATATCCGCAGTGGTCAAATTGAATGATGGGGTAAGCTTCAGGGACCTGGTGGTCGTCTCCTGTTTTTATCTATTTGTATGTTCTTGTGTTCATGTGTTCAGGAGCAAAGATGGCAGGTTTCTTTCTCCAAAGGGCATCCGTCAGATAGGTGAGTTTCAATAACAACTAAGCAGTTTTTCAAGAACCATTACAGATACTTTTTTTTAAAATGCAAGATTTATTTATTTAATTTTTAAAACGAAATTTAAATTTTCCTCATGCAGTGGTGGGTTGAACTTGTGTCTTTTAGATCTTTTGCACAGGCCATTGATAAGGATTTATATCCTTATCAAAAAGGACAGTTTCAACATTAGGAATGAACTCAAGACCTTAGACTTAGTGTCTCTTTGAGAACTGTATCTTTTCAAAGCAGAGTTTTATCTTGGGAGCCTGGTGCTTTTATTAGTTCTCTGACTGTCATTAACCCAGCCATTAGGAAGAAATGCTCTACTTTGGGAGTACTTCAGCATGTTCTCTGAAGGAAGATTAACAGAATAAATCTCAGTGAAAATAGTTCCCACTGTGCAGTTTAAAAAAAAGATTTCTATTGTAGTAGTCAGTGAACTGGGATTATGCAGGATGTTGTATTATGTTCTTCAAACTGCTGATTGATAATTTCCTGGCAACATCGTCTGATTTCCAGCAAGCTCATTTTGTTAAATAGAACCACTAAATGGCTTGGATACAAGAATGCCAAAACTGTCATATCCCGCTGTGAAACTGATGGCAGTGTTGCAATTTCTGCACAAATGTAATTTAAAGGAGAAATCCACACCTCCACAGACAGCTGTTGGGGGTCTTCACCCAGCGCAATGGAAATCAGTTGAAAGGATACAAATTTCTAAGATTGACAAAGCATTTTCAGGTTATTTCACAGAGAAACACTATATAATTTGTTCCTTCATGTGAATTTTTCTCAGCATTTTAATTTGTAATGATTACATAGCAAATACTGCAGCCCTGAAAAGTAATATAGATTGCAATTTCCTCGTATAAATATTTTGAAATATAATAAATTTTTATAGTTCTTGAATGCTTATTTACAATATATTACCAGTTCCCTTATTTATTTCCATTCTATAAAATCTACAAAAATATTTCTGAAAGTCTTGCCTCTTCCTTCCTGATTTCCTGTTTGTGAAAATCTGCAATTTAATTGGCTGCTCAGTCTTCTTGCTGATGTCAAGGCTGGGATCTTCTGGACAGTAACCAGTAGATACCGGAAATTCATGTCACATAGATCTCTAGATATTTATGAGCAGCTTTCCTTTAGTTTAGCATCTTTTCATGGAAGAAGAGAAAAAGAAAAGAGTAAAGTCGCAATGCAGCCTGTATAGATAAAGTTGACTTACCCAGGATATAGGCTGCATTTACAGAGGTCAGAAGCAGGACTTTGTCTTTAATGTTGTTTACATTAATTACATTTCCCAAGGATTGTAATCCCAACTAATGATTTGCATCTCTTGAAGTACTGCAACGGGGTCTACACTTGAAATGCTAACATTGGTCATTATGTAAATTTAAGGAAAATATTGAACTTGCATCCTACCAGGGCATCACAAATTGTGCTATAGCCAACAATTAACTTTTTGAACTGCTTGACAATGGGAAATACAACATCAAAGATCTGTATGATAATGATTATACTTTATACTTTATTGTCGCCAAACAATTGATACTAGAACGTACAATCATCATAGCAATATTTGATTCTGTGCTTCCCGCTCCCTGGATTACAAATCGATAGTAAATATTAAAAATTTAAATTATAAATCATAAATAGAAAAATGGAAAGTAAGGTAGTACGAAAAAACCGAGATGCAGGTCCAGATATTTGGAGGGTACGGCCCAGATCCGGGTCAGGATCCGTTCAGCAGTCTTATCACAGTTGGAAAGAAGCTGATCCCAAATCTGGCTGTATGAGTCTTCAAGCTCCTGAGCCTTCTCCCGGAGGGAAGAGGGATGAAAAGTGTGTTGGTTGGGTGGGTCGTGTCCTTAATTATCCTGGCAGCACTGCTCCAACAGTGTGCGGTGTAAAGTGAGTCCAAGGACGGAAGATTGGTTTGTGTGATGTGCTGCGCCGTGTTCACGATCTTCTGCAACTTCTTCCAGTCTTGGACAGGACAACTTCCATACCAGGTTGTGATGCACCCTAGAAGAATGCTTTCTACAGTGTATCTGTAAAAATTAGTGAGGGTTTTAGGGGACAGGCCAAATTTCTTTAGTTTTCTCAGGAAGTAAAGGTGGCGGTGGGCCTTCTTGGCAGTGGACTCCGCTTGGTTGGACCAAGTCAGGTCATTTGTGATATTGACCCCGAGGAACTTAAAGCTTTTGACCTGTTCCACTTGCGCACCACCGATGTAAATTGGGTTGTGCAGTCTGCTACTCCTTCTGAAGTCAACAACCAATTCCTTTGTCTTGCTGATGTTGAGGGATAGGTTATTGTCTTTGCACCATGCCACCAGGTTCTTAATTTCCTCTCTGTACTCAGACTCATCATTACCCGAGATAAGGCCTACAATTGTTGTGTCATCAGCAAACTTATATATTGAGTTTGATGGAAACTCGGCTACACAATCATGGGTGTACAGTGAGTACAGCAGGGGGCTGAGTACACAGCCTTGTGGGGAACCGGTGCTCAGAGTGATTGTAGAGGAGAGCTTGTCCCCTATTTTTACAGCCTGGGTCCTGTCTCTGAGGATGTTGAAGTTCCAGCTGCAGATCTGAGTGCTAAAGCCCAGGTTCCGGAGCTTAGGAATCAGTTTATTCGGAATGATGGTACTAAAGGCAGAGCTGTAGTCAATGAAAAGGAGCCTTACGTATGCATCTTTATTCTCCTGGTGTTCTAAGGAGGAATGTAGGACCAGAGATTAGATAACTTAACATAGGTTATGACGCTGAAAGAGATCATTCTTCTTGTAAAAGGGCCAAAGAAATTTTTACTTCTGCTTGAGAGAGCAGAAAGACGCCTCAACTTAACACTCTCAATAGAGATATGCTATCTCAGGTAGTGCTCCATTCTGTCAGTACTATGTTGAAGAGTTATATTAGATCATGCACTACTGTGCCTCGAGTAGGATTGACAATGCAACTTCAATGTTGAGAATGCTGAGCACTCAGAGAGCGCTGTGACAGAAAATAAATCAAAATCATTATATATAGTTTCTCTGGTGGCACAGCTGTGTTAACCAAGGGTGTGCGGACAGGGCAGGAGAGTAGCAGATCTGGTTTTTGGCGTCTGCTGGGTAGTTGTATTCCACTAAGTTGCCACCTATAGTATTACAACTGGTCCCATTCCTCCTTGAATAGAATCTTAGATGCTCTCTCTTCATTGATGCCCAATGATCTTTATTAAAAATAAATGCTTGAATATCTGGCCAGATCATTTCCAACTTCCTTAGCTCCTATAACCAACTGTGGCAAGAGGCTGGCACAGAGGGAAATGTACAGAGGAACAGAAGGTCCCAGAAGAACACACTCAAAATGACCCTTAAATTAAAGGGATGAAATTTTTGGAGGAAAACAATGAAAAACAACTGTTGGAATAATAATTCTATTACAGAAGCATTTGGAATTCATAATCATCAGCACTGAGCTCCAGTTCACTTGGAAACTTCTAGGATTTAATGAATGTAAGGGAATGGATTTTTGCGGCTTGTAAATATTCATTTGCATGGCTGTTGAATAATTGGTACAATAACATAATATTTAAGATTGTTTAAGGCAGATAGATCATAAAATAAAAGAATTGGAAAGGAAAGTCCTGAACATTATTTGAAAACATGTTTCAAAACAAAATAGGTTCTTCGACTGATATTTTTATAGTTTTACATAGTGTGAATAAGACACAGAAATAGTAGGTGACTGGGCATTAGTTTGTGACCATGCTGCAGTAAAAAAGGTCAAAGTAAAGTTCGACATTTACCTGTTTACCTGGCAGCTTTAGCAAATTCTCTTGTTCCCACTGACTGCAAGCAGAGTATTTTATTTAATGCAGCACATATAAGAGTTGCTGGTGAACGCAGCAGGCCAGGCGGCATTTATAGGAAAAGATACAGGCGACGTTTCGGGCTGAGACCCTTCGTCGGGACTAACTGAAAGAAGAGTTAATAAGAGATTTGAAAGTGGGAGGGGGAGGGAGAGATCCGGACTGATAGGAGAAGACAGGAGGATGAGGGATGGTGCCAAGAGCTGGACAGGTGATTGGCAAAAGGGATATGAGAGGATCATGGGACAGGAGGCCCAGGGAGAAAGAAAAGGGGGGGGGGGAACCCAGAGGATGGGCAAGGGTTACAGTGAGAGAAACGGGAAGGATGGGCAAGGGGTATAGTGAGAGAAACGGGAAGTGCGAGGTGTGGGAACTATAAGGTTGGTAGCAGTGGATGGGAGATCCCCTGAGCAGATAAAGTCGGTGATGGTGTGGGAGACAATGGCCTGGTGCTTCTTAGTGGGGTCATGATCGAGGGGTAAATAAGAGGAGGTATCCACGAGTTGTCGCTGTACCTCGGCAAGGTAGAGGTCAGTCCACCAGACTACAACAGCACCCCCCTTATCGGTGGGTTTTATAGTAAGGTTAGGATTAGTGCGGAGGGAGTGGAGAGCAGAGTGTTCGGAAAGAGTGAGGTTGGAATGGGAACAAGGTGCGGTGAAGTCGAGACGGTTGATGTCCCGTTGGCAGTTAGCAATAAAGAGATCCAGAGCAGGCAGAAGACCTGAGTGGGGTGTCAAGCAACACACATAAAAGTTGCTGGTGAGCACAGCAGGCCAGGCAGCATCTCTAGGAAGCGGTACAGTCGACATTTCAGGCCGAGACCCTTCGTCAGGACTAACTGAAAGAAGAGCTAGTAAGAGATTTGAAAGTGGGTGGGAGAGGGGGAGATCCGAAATAATTTCACGTCCCAACTTGATGGCATGAACATTGACTTCTCAAACTTCCGCTAGTGCCCCACCTCCGCCTCGTACCCCATCCGTTATTTATTTATATACACGCATTCTTTTTCTCTCTCTCTTTTTTCTCCCTCTGTCCCTCTCACAATACCCCTTGCCCATCTTCTGGGCTTTCTTCCCCCCTCCCCCTTTTCTTTCTCCCTAGGCCTCCTGTCCCATGATCCTCTCATTTCCCTTTTGCCAATCAACCGTCCAGCTCTTAGCTCCATCCCTCCCCCTCCTGTCTTCTCCTATCATTTCGGATCATCACCTCCTCCTCCCACTTTCAAATCTCTTACTATCTCTTCTTTCAGTTAGTCCTGACGAAGGGTCTCGGCCTGAAACGTTGACTGCACCTCTTCTTAGAGATGCTGCCTGGCCTGCTGTGTTCACCAGCAACTTTTATATGTGTTGCTTGAAATTCCAGCATCTGCAGATTTCCTCGTGTTTGCGTATTTTATTTAATGCTGAGATAATTCTCTGACTCTATAACTTCCCCGTCACAAGGAATCTATCCACATATAATAACTTACCTGTGGTAACAGGCAGCTTGACCACTATCCACATCTGCCATTAGAATTCTAATCCAGGTTTCAGTCATCTCCATATATGCCTTCCCACATCCATTTTTAGTAAATTTTAACTCATCAAAATTTTATTGTCCTGATTTGAACCTGCATCATTTCCTCATCACACATCACCATTATCCGTCTAAACCATAATGGCTCTCTGCTCTCTTATGTTTCTAACTTAAGTTTTTCATTCTTCTTATTGAGTATCCTTCTTCGACTTTTTTCCCACCTCTCCTTCCCCTAATCTTTGTTATTTACTCTGGTCTTTCAAGCACTAGCTTCCTCCTTTCCCAAGCATATCAGATTTCTGATACTAGTCTCCTCCATGAGAATATCCCCATTTATGCTACACATACATACACTGCTTTGTCTGAGCGCCAAGGTATGGAAAGTTTTTATTAAACCCTTCATTCCTTCCTTTATAATCCTGACTACAGCCTTTCCACTTTGTCACCTAAATTAATATCATCTCTGTTTTAATTCTCTCCTATATCATCCATCCCACTTATTTGCAACACTTTGTGACATATAAATTGGGAGTAGGAGTTGACACTTGGCCCCTGAGTCAGCTGTGCCAGTCAATACTGATTTTAACTTTAGCTGTATAATTTGGTTATAACATCAGCTCCATACATTCAACTATCAACATAATCTTTCAATCCCTTACTTATCAAGAATCAATATACCTCTGCTGCACTTAGATATATTCAAAGACTACTTTTAGTGCTTTTAAAGAAGATAACTCCAATAATTCATAATATCTAAAAATTATTTGCCTCAATTCTGTCTTAAATGGGTGACCCATTATTTGTTAAACAGTGGCTCTTAGATCTGAATTCTCCTGCAAGAATAGCCATTCTACCACCGTCAGCCTTATCGAAACCCCACAGGTGTTCAATCATCATTGTCAACTCTCAATCTTCTAAAGTACTGCAAATACAGTGAAGCCTGTCCAATCTTTCATCATATGATCATCTCCTTATTCTAAGTAACAGTCTATTACTATATTAAAAATATTATGTAAATGCTAGTTATTGCTATTATACACATGCCCCAATAATCCTGTCAACTGGAGGATGTATGTTGCACTTAAGCGAAGATTTACTTATTTATTTCATATCAACTATGACATGCAAAATTATTGAATGAGTTGTTTGCATTTATTGGACTAACTGTTAGCAAGATAATATTTTCCTGCAGAAGTAGCTTTGCACGCAGAAATGAAATATGCCTGTTGTACCTCCGTGTTTTTATCTTTGTACTTTAAATTGATACAAGCTAAACTCCTTTTTGTGCTCATCCTTACCATTTCTGATCCCTTGATGACGACTGGTGTGTGTTCCCTCAAACTTCTCTTCTTGAAGTCCACAATCAATTCCCTGGTTTACTGATGTTGAATGCAAGGTTGTTGCTGTGATATCACTCAACCAGCTCATCTACCTCACTCCTGTACACTTCCTTGTCATCCATTTGTTATGTGTCATGTCCTGCGATGTAGGTGAACATGATCTTTCCACGACCATGAACGTTCTTGGCAAGTCTTTCGACAGAAGTTGTTTGTCATTGCCTTCTTCTGGGCAGTGTCTTTACAAGAAGAGTGACCCCAGTCAATATTCTTCACAGATTGTCTGCCTTGTGTCAGTGGCCGCATAACCGGGCCTTGTGAAATACATCAGCTGCTCATATGACCTATCCATCACCTGCTCCCAAAGCTTCATGTGATCCTGCCCAAAGGGGCTAAGCAGATGCTCCACGTTGCCCAAAGGACACCTGCAAGCAAGCAGAGTGAAGGAGCGCCTTATACCTCCTTTGGTAGAGACGATATCTCCACCTCGCCACCCAGCTGGTAGAATAGGTGAACTTAAAAAAAATAAATTAGAGAATTACTACAAGTTGAATGCAAACTAACAAAATTTAAAATGTGTGGACATCAATTCCATTAGAGGAATTTCAATAACCAGCATGAGATGATGGGAATTTACATTTGTAGACTGCATCATGTTCCACTAGTGCTTGGTTATATTCATTCCATGCACAGTGCTTTTCATCATGATCCATAACAATAAAGCTAAGATTCTACCACCTCCTTTAATTCAATGTTGGCTTTAGTTGACTGAGAGTGAACTGGTTAACAGCACAGCAAAGCTAATGACGGCATGAAAGTGTAAATGTTTTTCCAGTGTACTCCATCACTGGAAGTATGAATGTCAAGGTCAGATATGTCTTCACTCAAGGTCACCTGTATGCTTACTTAACAGCTGAAGTCTCCTGATAATAACGAAGAACCTTTGAGGCCAAGGATAACATTCCCATCAGTGTTCTCAATCAGATGACACAGCCAAGCGCAGAACAGAACTTATTCCAGAAAATTCCAGCTCTGATTATCTCTGTATTACATTGTGCATTTACCATTGAGCCTTCAGGGAAAATTAAAAGCATCCTTCAAATTGCAGATGTACCAACATTAAATGATTGTCTGAGCTAGATAACCGTTAACATTTAGAGCTTTTATATTTTTATATCCAATTGCAGTCATAAAACCAACATTAGGAGGAATTTCTTTCAGCCGAGGATAGTGAACCTGTGGAATTCATTGCCGCAGATGGCTGTAGAACTAATTGCCTATATATAAAGCAGAGGTTTATAGGGTTTTGATTAGTAAGGGTTTCAAAGGTTATGTGAACAAGGCAGGAGAATGGGGTCAGAGGAAAAATAAATCAATCACGACTGAATATTGGAGCAAACCCGATGAGCCAAATAGCCTAACTCTGCTCGTACATCGTATTTCGTAAGCAAATTTAATGCCCAGACTTGGATTTCCAGAGTTTCTTTGGTTCTTGGAGCTCTTCCTGATGTTAAAAACAGATGTCTTTCTATTGACATCTGCAGAGGATCATTTGCTTTGACTTTCTTCCAGTTTCTTCCCTTTTGACTTGAAGAGATTGACTCCAGTAGGGTAGGACTGACCCCTAGTGCTGATTAATGAACAGTCTCTGTCAATTGGAATGAAAGCCAACACTTACTCCCAAAAATACTCATCCATTCGTGGAAGCATGTGTCTGCCCTCTCTGACAAGGATACAGAGGCTAATTATAGGAGAAGCATGGGCCTTCTCTTCCCAGTTGGGGATGCTAAGAGAATTGTATCACTGATAACTCCATCTCAGCTGTGATCAATGCTGCTGAAATGATGCAATTATTCTGAAGATTTTTATTTATTCTTTTTTTTTGCATCTGAACACTGCTGGCAATGCTAGTATTTTTTCACAACTCTAAATGACTTTGGTAAGTTAGTAGAGACTCATCTCCTTGAACTGTTGCATTTCTCCTGATGAGCTATGGGTCTTTATTTGCACCCGAACCATTTGCCCTCTTTGTTTACAGATTTTGGGAGTTGCTGCATTTGTAGATGCTGCTGATGATGGACAAAGTGAATCTTTAAGGATGAAATACCTATCAAATAGACTGTTTTATGCTGGATGGTGTTAAATGCCTTCAATATTGTTGGAGCTGCAGTTAACCAGGCAAGTGAAGAGAAAACTATTGCATTCCTGGTTTATTTTAGGTGGTGGAGTGGCTTTGAGGTGTCAGAAGGTGAGTCACTTACTACAGGATTCATAGCCTCTTACGTGGCCATGTAGCTACAGTATTAATGACAAATGTACAATGCACAACATAATACAGAGATATTCAGAACTGGGGTTTTTCAGAATAAGCTCTGCTTTGTGCTTGAGGTTTTGGCAATGGTGATTCCCTGGAATATTGATGGTAGGGTTTTCTGTTTTGGCAATTTTTATTGAATAGCTAAGGTAGGTAGCTGGATCACCAATGGTGAAGGTTAATGCCTGTGAATTTACTTGTGGTGAACAGTTTGGTTTTGGTAACAATCCATCTGTTTTGTGGTCATTAATATAAATAACTGGATTTTATAAATTCCCAATTATAAGCTAATTTAAATTCCACAACTGCCATTAAATTCCAATTTTCTGGACTATAACTCTAGTTTGCTAGTGGTTGTAATCTGGGATATTATATCAAAAAAAAACTGCCTTAGGTCACATTAGGAGGTAGCAGGTTTGGTGCTTGGCCAACAATGTGGAATTAATGTAACTTGTTACATACACCTGTTAGGGTGCATTCTCCAGATACCTTATAAGGTAACCGTAGCCTTCAGCCAGGAGCAGATGTCATCAGGTGGTTCCCAACCTTCACAGAATGTTTCATCCCTTAACCACGACACTCTCCAGTTGGTGGGCTGGCAGTGGTGGCCAAATCACTGCCCATCTGCTCCTGGCTTCCAGCTTCCCTCCTCTCGCCTACTCCAAATCCAACATGAGGCTCGTTCTGCCTCTTCCCCCATCCTACGAGCTGCTTGTTTTTTGCTCCTTTCGTCCAGGGCCAGAGCTGACAACAACCACTATGCTGATTTGGCTGGGAAACCTCTGCAGCCAATCTCCACAGGGAACAACCATGCCTGCCATCCCTTGTCTTTACACCCCTGCACTAAGAGCTGGTACTTCAAGGCCTTTCTCTCATGGACCTCTTCCCATACCCCCTCCCTCGGCATGGTCAGCTCAACCAGAATTATTTTCCTGTTTTCAGTTGACCACGGTACAATGTCCGGGCGTAGGGTTGTGTGCACCACATCCGGAAACTGCAACCTCCTTCCCACATCGACCCTCATCTCCCAGGACCTGGCCGTTAGCAAGAAGACAAAAAGGTTTCTGCTGGGATTTGCCAAAGTGTAGATCCTCTGAAGGGGGTTACCCAGAGGTTGAGTGACAAAATCAGGGACTTGCAAGAAACCAAATATGGAGAAATAAAGAGAATTTTGAATCCTAAATATTATTTTGTTATTTTGGATGTCTTAATATTTGGAAGAACCATGGTCATATACTTGTTCCATTAGATAGCATGTTGGAATATTTCTGGTTATTATCAGTCCTATTATCAGTCAGAGCCTGTGGGTGGTTTTCCTGAAGTGGTGGATGGGTGTAAAGGGGCAGGTGGAGCAAGTGGGCATGTAGATAATCACTGTGGGTTCTTCTAGTGTTTCTTTTTCCCTTACAGATTTTATCTAGGATTTTTCTTTGGTTTTTGTCTCTCTGGAACTGACATGGACATGGCCCATGCTTGACATTTTCAGGTATTATCGTCTGACCGACAGTCCATGTTGTTTATAAATATTGATAGCTCTTGCAAATTGTTTAATGGGAACCCGGAGTCAAGTGCATAGCCCTCTGCTTTACTCACTTGTAGCTATGATTGTGTGGCTAAGTACAGCTCCGGTTATCCGTATTTAAGTTTGCTGACAACACCACTGTTGTTGGCCGAATCAAAAGTGGTGATGAATTAACATTTAGGAGGGAGATTGAAAATCTGATCGAATGGTGCCACAAGAACAAATTCTCACGCAACATCAGCAAAACCAAACAGCTGACTATCAGCTACCAGGGGAAGAAGCTGGAGATGCTTCATGAACCAGTCCTCATTAGGGTTCAGAGGTGAAGAGCGTCAGTAGCTTTCTTTACTTTTCCTGTAAATGCCTGCAATAAAATGTACCTTAAGATGGTCTATGGTAATGTATATGTACCTTGATAATACATTTACCTTAAGCTCTGAATCTTGAGTCATTTCAGAGAGCTTTGGCTCTGCCATGTGTTTCGCATATAGGGATATAGATAAGATGCAAACGGGCACAGATCTGTTAAAAGAAGAATCATTTTATGCATGATATGAAGGATGTGCAGGTTCCTCTCAAAATAACAGGCAGCATTTAATGGCTGCATGTGACCTTGCTCATGGTGTTCCTCTCTTGTTGTATGCATCTGCAAAAAGGAAAGGAAATTAATGGCACAAGTCACATCATCTCATTCTGACAATATGCTATGTATAGGGAGTGATGTTTCTGCCACAATCCTGTTTTCTAAACCCCTCTTTGCCACTGCAACTCACTGCACTAGTTGCTCACTGGCACTGTATGTGACCATTCTCCCAATGCGAAGCAGCTAGTGTCTGCAACACATTAACAATGCAGGGCATCAGCATCAAATCTGACACAGTTAAAAAAAAAGATGGCATCAGTAGCTATTTTTCTTCACCTACTTGCCAAGGATATTAATGTCACTTGTGAGTGGCAACTTTTCTTGTGAGTTGCCCTTGAAGCATTACACTACACTAAGAATTTTTTAATATAAATGTTGATTTTTTTTTGCTTTTGCTATTTTGGTTGGGATTTGTTAACTCAAAACAATCTAATTAAGTTTGAAGCTATGATCTCTACTTATGTCAAGTCAGCAGGTGCATGCAATTTATGCAAACACAAGAAACTACAGATGCTGGAATATGGAGCAACCAACAACCTGCTGGAGGAAGTCAGTGGGTGAGAAGCATTTGCTGGAGGAAAGGAATGTCAATGTTTTAACCTGAAACAACGACAGTTCCATTCCTCCCTCAGATGCTTTCTGACATGTTGAGTTCCTCCAGCAGATTATTCGTTGCTCCGTGCGATTTACACTGAGGGTTCCAAATGGCTGAAGTGATCATCTACAATGTGTATCTGATTAAATGTATTAAATATCTATTAGTTATGTCTGTGATTATATGGGCGATTACTATTACTTTAAGAAATGACAGGAGGCAGTTACTTTAAGCTCAGGTCAAGATTTCTCATTGAAATGGCACTCCATGGTACCTTTTACACAATGCCAGATCTGCTCCCTCACAGAACACCTCTAACCCACAGCAATAATCACTTACGATTTGTTCTGCCACCTGAAGGTGGAGTTCTGTGCAGTAAAAATAAGAGGCAGATCTGCAGGCAGCTGTGCCTTACTACAGAAAAAAGAACGCAAACCTTACATATTCTTATCTAATCAGCACTTAAACTGCGAGTTATCGCTAAAATACATAAAATTTCTCACACTTCAAAAAGGAATTTGTAATAAAATCTCAAAACACACGGATAAAATAAAGGCAGGGAATTCAGATGACAGCTGGATGTGTGTGGAATCGGAGATAGAAGTCTGAAACCTATGGGATAATATCACATTGTATTAGCATGTAAGAGGAATATCCTGCTCTCAGATAAGGGGGCAAGTCATTTGACTCCCACAGGGAAACCCTTTGCAATCACCAAGGCAGTCCTTTAAACTTCAAGCCAGCAGGTCTGCCACATGCTTGGAATGGTTGGTGTCAGGTATCAGCAATGAATATCAGGTGATGAGGTTGCGGCAGCATCTCACCACTGTCCCTGGGGAAGTGAATCAGGGACAGGCTGAATGGTGGAGGATCCCGAAACACAGGTGGATGACAGCCGATGAATCGTGAGCTCTCCTGGAACAGATGGGAAGTAGTATTGGAATGTAGAAGACCACACTCTTTCTCAGTGACAATGGAGAGCCAGAACCATTTGGGTTTTGTTAACACTAGTAGCTGCGATAAGCAGGGAGGGTTCAACTTGTGATTCATCAGCTGAAGAGCGAATTGTTTGGATTAATATTTGTGTCAGATTTGTTCAATGAATGCAGTTTCAAGTTCAATGACACACTCTTACTGAACATTTGTTTTTGCATATGTTTGAAACATGCTCAATTATAGTTCCACAGAACATAGAACAGTTCAGCGCAGGAATCTCCTTCTGCCCACAATGTTGTGCTGAACCAATTCAATTAGTAATCAAATGTCCAACTAAATTAATCCCTTATCCCTACACGACGTCCATATCCTTCCATTTTCCTCACATTCATGTGTCTATATAAATGTCACTTAAAAGTTCCTATTGTATTTGTCACCCCAGGCAGCACATTTCGGGCACCCAACACTCTCAGTGTAAAAAACGTACCCTTCGCATTTCCTTTGAAATTACCTCCCCTCACCTTAAATGCATGCCCGCGGGTGTTGGACATTTTAACCCTAAGAAAAGATATTGTCTGTCTGCTCTATCTATGCCTCACAATCTTATGAACTTCTATCAGATCTCCCCCTTTGCTTCTGCCGCTCCAGAGAAAACAACCCATGTTAATCCAACCTCTCATTATAGCACACACCTTCTAATCCAGACCACATCTTGGTAAGCCTCTTCTGTACCCTCTCCAAAGCCTCAATATCCTTTCTATAATGGAGTGACCAGAACTGTATGCAATAATCCAGTTGCAGTCTAACTAGAGTTTTATAAAGCTGCACCATAACTTCCTGACTTTTGAACTCAATGCCTCAACTAATAAAGGCAAGCCTGCCATCTGCCTTCTTAACCACCCTACTAACCTATGTAGTTAATTTCAGGGAGATGAGAACTTGGACCCTAAGATCTCTCTGCTCATCAACACTTTGATGGTTTTTCCCTTAACAGTGTACTGTCTTTCTACATTTGACCTAGCAAGGTGCAACACTTCATTTTGGGTGGGGTTAAACTCCACCTGTCATTTCTCTGCCTACATCTGTAACTAATCCATATCCTACTCTATTCATTGCCAATCAACTACACCATTCACAGAGACCCCAACCTTCATATCATCTGCAAACTTGCTAACCCACCCATTTTTCTTTCAGTTTATACAACACAAACAGCAGAAGTCCCAGTGGAGCACCACTAATCAAAGACCTCCTGCATGAGTGTCTCTTCAATCATTACCTTTTGTCTTCCATGAGCAAGCCAATTCTCAATCCACAACCAATTCACCATTGATCCCATGCATCTTAATTTTCTGTGTGAGCCTCCCACAAGGGGCCTTGTCAAATGCCTACATCCATGTCGGCAACACCCACATCTCTACTTTCATCAATAACCCACATCATCTCGTCAAAAAACTGAATCAAGTTAGTAAGACACAACTTGCCCTGCACAAACCCATGCTGTCTCTCCATAAATCCAATCTTCAAGAAATCTCTCTAGTAGCTTCCCTACCACTTATGTGAGGCTCACCGGTTTATAGTTTCCAGGATTATCCCAGGTTCTCTTCTTGTAAAATGGAACATTAGTTACTTGCCAGTCCTCTGGGACCTCACCTGTGACTAGAAGGATGCAAAGCTATTGATTGAGGCCCCAGCAGTCTCTTCACTTGCCTTTCTCAATAACCTGGGGTACATCCCATCAGGAGCTGAAGAGTTATCCACCTTAATGCTCTTTAAAAGACCCAATATTATATCCTCCTTTACTTCGAAATGCCCTAGCATATTAATACTCTCGGCACTGATCTCTCTATCCTCCACATCCTGCTCCTTGGTAAATATTGGAGTAAATTACTCATTAAGGACCTCACCCACATCTTACACATCCAAGCAAATGCACCTCCTTATTGTCCTTGAGTGATCCCTACCCTCTCCCTAATTATCCTCTTGTTTCTGATGTATGTATAGAATGCCTTGGGATTCTCTTTAATCCTACTTGGCCAAGGACTTTTCATGGTCCCTCTTGGCTTTCTTAATTCCCTTCCTGAGTTCTTTTCTGGCTTCCTTATAACATGGTCTTTGCATATTCTCTTCATTAACAAATCGTTTCTACCGGGTGGTCTACTGTTCTACCGATACACAGTTTGGTTAGCTGGCTGTACATCTCCCCTAAACATCACCAGATAGCAGGAATCTGGTGTGAGAAGGGAAAGAAAGGAGAGAGAAACTGAGGTGAACAGGATTTCCTTGATTAGAACTGGCATGGGTTTCATGAGCCAGTGGCCTACTTCTATGTCATAGTAGAGTAAGAAACATTTGGTAAACTGTGGGCTTCATTAGAAAACAATAGAGGTAAAATAATCCTAGATAAAGCATCCAGTTACTTAAAAGTTTGTATAATTCCAAACTCCCACACTACATACCTTTGTATGAAGGACCTAAATTCTAAATAAGAAATTCTAAATTTCTCTTTTAGACATCTCTCTCATACCGTTGACACCCAGAACTCCCAGTGTTCTGCACTTGCACCAACTCCCCAGCACTTCCAACCAGTAATAATTTTTAAAATTCACAGCAGTTGCGTGGGGTGCTTCAGGTAAATCGGAATGTACAGACAAAACCAATACGTGTAGCCCCATTCATGGAGAGAGGGCTTCTTAAAAAGGTAAGTTAAATGACACCAACTATAAATGTGGACAGCACTTTTAAAATGCAGCCATCAGCAGGCATACTGGAGATGTAGTTCCTTCAATAAAGGCTTATAATTCAACCTATATAATGACATCCATATACAGTACATCAGTAATCTCAGAAACTTCACTATATAAAAAGCATTAGAACTGATGTAGAAATGCTGTAATAAAGTTCTATTCAGATTAACAGATAATCTATAGGTATGATGCACTAGTGGACTGGGATGTGGAAATATTCAATTTCATATTATTAAATTTCTTTTTGTAATAGAGACAACCTCATATATTTCCCAGTGCATTTTTATTTACAGCAATAAAATTAATTATCAGAATTTGCTTTAACTGTGTAACCAGACCATACAAAGGCATATTTACAACACCTCAAAAAGAATTTTTGGTTTACCTTGAAGACATTGCAGTTATTCACCAACTATAAGCCTCAATTCAATCTTCATTACGTCCCTGGCTACTCCATTGTAACTATTCAGAACCTCTTGTTAATATGTTTTACGATCTGTACTTCTACCTGTATCCTCATCATTCCTAATTTGGATCAGCAGTAAGACCTCCTCAGTCTTTTAAGGTTAAGCTATCTCAATTTGCATTAGAAACTGCTGCAAAACTTCAAAAGCTCAGGCAGTATTTTTGATGTGCCTGTGTTATGCATTGCATACAGATAAAATTTCTGTATTCTCTTTGCGGAGAGCAAATGCGTAGCCCCCTTCTTGTACCTTTTTGAACGCTATGTTATCTTTCTTCCAATGTAGTGACCAGAACAGGTGGCAATATTTTCAATGGGAGTAAAAAATACTGTAATTTGACTCAAGATTCCATTCTAAAATTAGTATTCTGTTTCTTTGTTTATTAAGTTGTAAAACCTGAGAATCTATTTGCTTTTATCTATCTCAGAGTGATAAGTTTCACTGATGTACCCATTCAATGTTTGTCACATGCTGCAAGCCAAGGATTAATGCCACTTGTTTTAATGGTACAAGGGTCATTCTAGGCAGGTTGGTTTTATCCTTTTGGTAGCCATTTGTATCAGCCGATTATGTGTCCTCATGGGAGACTGTAAACTGATGACATTTGCTATGTAGAGGATTCTGCCAATTAGCTGTGTCAGCAGTAGAAATGAAGCTGCCAATGTGTGCGATGGGCTTCATTTTATCAGCCTCGTATACTATGGATGCCAAACGATTCATTAGTTTTATCCAATACATGATAGTTGCAGTTCATTTCATGGTAGTTTTGCAGATGGTGGAGGGCTGGCTGTTGTGGCAGTAGGAATGGAGGAGGGTGGAGATGGTGCATAGGACTGTGCTGTGTTTAATGTTAATGCAAGATGACTTCTGCTTCGGGCATATGAGTTCCATCCAGTTCTTCTGGTTTCTTGGGACATCATATGGCTGAATAATAGATATAACAATTGGCCTGGCACTGAAATAGGAGAATATTCAAGATTCAAAGATTTAAAGTACATTTATTATCAAAGAATGTATAAATTATACAACCTTGAGATTCGTCTGCTTACAGGCAGCCACAAAGCAAGAAACCCAAAAGAACCCAATTAAAAAAGAAAACCAGCACCCAATCCACAGTGAAAGAGAAAAAACACAAATCATGCAAACAATATAAGCGAGCAGCAGCATTCCCAACCAAAATGAGTCCTTAGGTCTGAATTCCCGGAGCAGCCTGGAATAGGCCACAGCTTCAGTCTCAGTTCGTCATATTAGGGGGGCAAATTGCTGCAAGGCTCACAGATATGAAGCACAGCAACTGGGGCAGTCTCACAGTCTCAGCATCATGGAGGCTGTCATGGTCTGGTCTGTGAAGTTCGCATTCCAGTTCACAGTCGGGTCCATTGATCCGTAATCCAGGTTTTCCGGTTTTCCCTTGTCCTGTTGTGTGCATGATTCTGATCTTGGGCTGGCTACTTAAACAGCTCCTGGGTTCAGCTTCAATTGTTGATCACAAATGAATATTTAAATAATAAATGGGGATCTTATCTGAAGATTTTTACTGATGGCTCAGTGGATCCAGAGAGTGGTAGGGCAGGACTTAGGATGTATGTGTCTGAACTTGGAGTTAAGAGTGGTCACTGGGTTTCAGATGGTGCTTCTGTCTTTACAACAGAATTATTAGCAATCCTCTGGGCCTTATGGTGGATAGAAGACTCTCGACCACGTAGGGTTATCATCTGTTCGGATTCTGCTGCTGCTTTAGAGGCTATAAAAGGGAATAAATCAAAAGCTCGTCCTGACATAGTTATTGAGATTCTCTTAGTGTTGTTTAGAGTAGGGAAGATGGGTTGTGCAGTTAGATTTTCATGGATACCTGGGCATGCTGGGGTGGAGGGAAATGAAATTGTGGATGGCATTGCAAAGTCTTCCTTACAGAGCAGGCAAGTAGAAATTAGAGTTCCCCAAGGCAAAGCAGAATTGAGAAGTAGGATTAAAAAAGGTATAGAGAAGAAGTGGTAGGAGGATTGTAAAAATGAATTAAGAGGCAGGCATTATTTTTCCAGTCACCCACTAGTTAAAAAGATCTCAGACAGTTACTTTTTAAGTCGTAAAGATATGGTGAAATTAGTAAGATTTAGGTTGGGGCACTGTGTGTTAAACTATTATTTAAAGATAATAGGAAAACATCCTACTGGATTATGTGACTCTGGTAGTCCAGAGACAGTCCAGCATGTTTTGCTGAGCTGTAATCGATACAAAATTGAAAGAAGCCTGCTGTTCAAGAGGCTATCTGGCTTAAATGTATTTTGGTTTTCTATTAAATCTTTGTTTGGCCATCAAGAGAATCAACATCTGATTGAAGAATTTATTATTCAGTTTATACATGAGATTAGGTTATATTCAAGAATTTGAGTTCCTTGAAGTTCTATAATTAATTATACATCCTGCGGAGGGCTGTAATACGCCTAGATGCGTCTAAACAGCCGCAGAAGAAGAAGAAGAAGTTTCAGTTGCTGGACTGTTCCCTTCCCTTCACCTTCCTCTCGGAGCCCTGCGCCGAGCCAAGCCGAGTTCAGGGGTCCCGGCTCTGTGTTCTGTGTATGAGTCCTGGCCCTACGTCTTGTTCCCAAGGAGGGGTCCTGGCTCTCTGTTCCATGTCCCTGTGTTCCTGTCTCTCCCTCAACCAAGGCTCTGCGTTCCTGTCTCTCCCTCAACCAAGTCAAGGCTTCCGGCTTTGTGTTACAAGGCTTCTGTTTCCCAAGATCACGTCATGTCTTCACCTAGTTCCGGAGTCCGAGCCCGAGTCAAGACCCAGGTTCTGGGTCCTTGTCCAGTCTCTGGCTCGGAGTCCGAACCCAAGCCTCGTCATGTCCTTGCCTCAAGGAACCCAAGCCTCGTCATGTCCTCGCCTCATCATGTTCTTGCCTTGAAGAACCCAAGCCACGTTCAGTCTTGTAGCCACGTCATGTCCTCACCTAGATCCGGGGTCCGAGCCCGAGTCAGGACCCAGGTTTCGGGTGCTTGTCCAGCCTCTGGCCCGGAGTCCTTGTCCAGGTTCCAAGTTCCTAGTTCCTTGTTCCGATTCCGCTTTCCTAGCCAAAGTCCTAGCTCAAGTCTGTGTCCATTGTCCTAGCCCAAGTCTGTGTTCTTGTCCCAGCTCCTAGTCTGCATCCAATCCTGTCCCTAACTCTAGTCTCCAGTGCTTTCCTGTTCCTAGTACTTCAGTGTCTGTGTCTTGCACTTGGGTCCGCCATCAGAGCCCCCGTTATGACAGAGGGAGTAGTGAACATCGTGGGAGAGTGAGCAAAATCGGCCTGACTCTCACCCCCAGTCCCGACACCCTGCCTTTTCAGACATTCCAACATTTAAATTATCCAAACAGCGGATTGTGCCTTGTATTAAAACCCTGCCGCAGCAAAGTGCTCTATGCTGCACAGCACAACAATTCACTCTGGGTCTCATCACTCAGCCTGAAGCCATTCTAGGCTCAGTGCTTAGAGAGATCTAACCTCACACCCAGGTTAGTTGGAGGGGCATCGAAACTCCCCTGCTTCAACTGCTCCTCGCTGAATTGCTCACTCCAACTCCAACTGCATCAATTTTGTAACACACCAGCACGGCTCATCCCTCGAATTCACTTTGCCTTCGTTCGCCTCTTCATTGTTTGCAGTGAAAGTTTGCCTCAATTTACTTCAGAAAAGGCATTATTAATGATGTTTTTAGTTGAATTTCTTGCCTTTTGCACTACCAGTAAGCTGTCGCTGGCCTTCAGTAGCACCTTCTTAAATCAGAAGTTTGCTACAGAATAGGCCATATGCTGCCGTGAAAAATGCTGGTGAACGCAGCAGGCCAGGCAGCATCTATAGGAAGAGGTACAGTCGACGTTTCAGGCCGAGACCCTTCGTCCGGACTTCACCAGTATTTTTTGTGTGTGTTTCTTGAATTTCCAGCATCTGCAGATTTCCTCGTGTTTGCATACACTGCCATGAACCAGTTTGGTTAATAGGCTGGGAAATCAGTTCATCTGATTTTGCTAAAGATAGTTTCAGAAGGATTAAGACAAACACTGCCAGCCCCTAATTTCTCAGTTCACCTTTCTGTTCAGTCCTGAGCTTCTGCAGCCAATCAACATGGTTGTGTCTGTTTGTCTCACCCCATCACAATCCTGGAGTTAATGGCAAGTCTGGGTAGTATTTATTATTTCCCTTCTCAGGATCTTATGAATAACAGAAATTTCATGGGGCTTCACTGGCTGCTCAGTGTCTGGGTCGACCTATGGTCATTTTGGTGAAGGAAATTCATAAGTGCACTGCAGTGGATTTAGAAAGCCCATGATTTTCTACTTCCACTGTAGGACATTAAAACTTCTAGTGAAGTCTGGATGAACTGTAATCCCCTTTAACCACACAGTTTTGCATTATCCTAAGAATTCTAAGTGGTTTCAGCCACCTTTGCCATCTAATGCCTACCCTGCCTAATCTGTTAATACATAGAAAGCTGCCTTGTCCAAGCTCACTGTAGTGATTCATGATAATTGTCATTGCAATAGCTGCATTAGCTGCCCACCCTGTCTCTTGCAAAAATGCCATCCCCTTCTCGCAATTCCTCCGTCTCCACCGCATCTGCTCTCGGGATGATGCTTTTCATTCCAGGACAAAGGAGATGTCCTCCTTTTTAAAAGAAAGGGGCTTCCCTTCCTTCACCATCAACTCTGCTCTCAAACGCATCTCCCCCATTTCACACACATCTGCTTTCACTCCATCCTCCCGCCACCCCACTAGGGATAGGGTTCCCCTTGTCCTCACCTACCACCCCACCAGCCTCCAGGTCCAACATATAATTCTCCGTAACTTCTGCTACCTCCAATGGGATCCCACCACTAAGGTCATCTTCCCCTCACCCCCCCCGCTTTCCGCAGGGATTGCTCCCTACGCAACTCCCTTGTCCATTTGACCCCCCATCCCTTCCCACCGATCTCCCTCCCGGCACTTATCCTTGTAAGTGGAACAAGTGCTACACATGCCCTTACACTTCCTCCCTCACCACCATTCAGGGCCCCAGACAGTCCTTCCAGGTGAGGCGACACTTCACCTGTGAGTCGGCTGGGGTGATATACTGTGTCCGGTGCTCCCGATGCAGCCTTCTATATATTGGTGAGACCCGACGCAGACTGGGAGATCATTTCGCTGAACACCTACACTCTGTCCGCCAGAGAAAGCAGGATCTCCCAGTGGCTACACATTTTAATTCCACGTCCCATTCCCATTCTGATATGTCTATCCACGGCCTCCTCTACTGTAAAGATGAAGCCACACTCAGGTTGGAGAAACAACACCTTATATTCCGTCTGGGTAGCCTCCAACCTGATGGCATGAACATTGACTACTCTAACTTCTGTTAATGCCCCACCTCCCCTTCATACCCCATCTGTTATTTATTTATCTATCTATCTATCTATCTATCTATCTATCTATCTATTTATTTATTTATCATTAATTATTATTTTTTCTCTCTCTTTTTTCTCCCTCTGTCCCTCTCACCATAACTCCTTGCCCATCCTCTGGGCTCCCCTCCCCCTTTCTCTCTCCCTAGGCTTCCTGTCCCATGATCCTCCCCCTTCTCCAGCCTCGTATCCCTTTTGCCAATCAACTTCCCAGCTCTTAGCTCCATCCCTCCCCCTCCTGTCTTCTCCTATCATTTCAGATCTCCCTCTCCCACTTTCAAATGTCTTACTATCTCTTCTTTCAGTTAGTCCTGATGAAGGGTCTCGGCCCGAAATGTCGACTGTACCTCTTCCTATAGATGCTGCCTGGCCTGCTGCGTTCCACCAGCATTTTTTGTGTGCATTGCTATGAGAGGTTTACTGGCTTGTCACTTCCAGAAAATCACTTTCATATAAAAATGTAAGCCATATCTCCATCTCCATTTCTTTATTCAGCTACCATTTCCAATTATTCCTTCAGGATTTCTGAAAATACATGACAAATTTCATCTATCAGTTTAACCAGTGTCATGATGGGCAAATAATTAGGCCCAAGGAACATACTTAAACAGTGCTTTCAATGTCTCCATCATTTTGAGGAGCAAGGCATATCACATGCAGAAATGAGTTGCCTTACAAAAATATATTAAGAATAAATATAATTACTCTCCGTGGTCACTTTATTAGGTACACCTATAGACCCACTCATGAATGCTAATATAAAATCAGTCAATCATGCGGCAACAATTCAACACATAGAAGTATGCAGACATGGTCAAGCCACTCAGTTGCTGTTCAGACCACATACCAGGAAATGTGTTTAAGTGACTTTGAGTGTGGAATCATGGTTGGTGCCAGACAGGATGGTTTGAGTATCTCAGAAGCTGCCATTCTCCTGAGATTTTCACACACAACAGTCTCTAAAATTTACAGAGAATGGTGCGAGAAACAAAACAAAAACTTCCGGTGAGTGGTGGTTCTGTGGATGAAAAAGCTTTGTTCATGTGAGAGGTCAGAGGAGAATGGCCAGACTGGTGCAAGTTTGCAGAAGGGTGACAGTAACTCAAATCACTATGTGCTACAACAGTGGCATGCAAAAGAGAATCTCAGAACACACAACACATTGGCCCTTGAAGTGGACGGGCCATAGCAGCAGGAAACCACAAAATACATAGAAACATAGAAAATCTTCAGCACAATGCAGGCCCTTCGGCCCACAATGCTGTGCTGAACATGTCCCTACCTTAGAAATTACTAGGGTTACCTGTAGCCCTCTATTTTTCTAAGCTCCACGTACCTATCCAAAAGTCTCTTAAAAGACCCTATCGTATCCACCTCCACCACAGTTGCCGGCAGCCCATTCCATGCACTCACCACTCTCTGTGTAAAAAAACTTACCCCTGACATCTCTTCTGTACCTACTCCGAAGCACCTTAAACCTGTGTCCTCTTGTGGCAGCCATTTCAGCCCTGGGAAAAAGCCTCCGACTATCCACATGATCAATGCCTCTCATCATCTTATACACCTCTATCAGGTCACCTCTCATCCTCCGTAGGTCCAAGGAGAAAAGGCCAATTCAATATACACCTAGTGGCCAATTTATTAGGTAAAGGAGTTATCAAATAAAGTGGCTACTGAGTGGAAATTGAATAGAAACGCAATAACAAAATGAACTCCTCCATATTCACAAGTGCAAGACTGAATTCTTGTTTTGGTGATTGAGGGTGCAGGGAAGTACTGTGAAATGAGGTGTAGCCATGAATTTGTAATAAAGCACTTGTGTTAGGGTTTCAATGTGAGTTGTTGTCCATGTTAAAATGAGCATGTACTTTCAACTTTGCATTGATGGCTTCTTGCTGTAGTTAATATTCCCTATGAATAAACCACAACGCTTCTTACAGAAAAGAATTTAAAATGACAACATTCCTAAACAAAATATTTAAGTGATTTTTAATAATAACTACATGTGCAGCTTAGATACAGTAAATAAACAAAACGTTTTCCACCTGTCATGAAGAAAGCATGACTCGTGTCCCTTTAAGTTGCATTGTCAGCTCTGGGAATTTCTCCAGGCAATAATGTTAGTGCAAAGTGCATGGCCTTAGCCCTGTTAGCAGGATCATACTGTATGGACAGACCATAAGGTAATAAAATCTATGTAGCAGAGTCTTGACTCCCTGTTAATTGTATTTACTCCAGGCAGGAGATAGGAGCCCAGGATGAAAGAATCATTTCCATAAGGTCATCTTCACATTTACTGACAATTGTAGAGTGACGCCTACTCATTGAAAGGTGGAAGGTGACTATGGTGGCAGAATTCATTTACTGTGACATTTCCACTGGCCACAACAGTCTTTGTTTCATAAACTCACAAGGAAGCAACCACAGAATGCTCAAAAGAAATTGCACAACTTTAGTCTTTTAAAATCAGAACAACATCAATAATATTCCCTCAGGAAAAGAAATAGTCCTTGCTACCTTGTCCCTGTTTCCCTGGTACACACTATCTCCAAATATGTTTTCAGGAGGCCTATTGATCAGATCTAGGAGACTGAAGGGAGCACTTGTTGAACCTTAACCTTTGAAATGGATTTTTTTTTCTGAATCCTCTGCCTGATAGTTTCTTCTTTTCTACATCTAAGGGATTTATTATGTCTGCCTTCATTCAGTATTGGAAGTGACTTACCTTTTCTTGTTGGGTCTCCTTACTCACGAACTTCACAGCAGGGTCATGAAAAGCACATAAAAAAATTCTTTTCATGAATGCTACCAGCTCTCCGGTGTAGTATGGGTGTGAGAGAGTGAATGTGTATGTGTGTGAATGGCTGTGAAAATGCCTGTGTGTACATATGCACATGAACATACTGGCATGCAGATGTGTCTGTGTGTGTATTTGAAGCCAGAAACAATAACAGCTCTTGATCCACCCAAAGTCATCATATGAAATGTGAGTAAGACACCTCAGATGCCACCAATATTTAGTTGCTCATCTGCACCTTGATGTCTGACATCAATATACTGACACTCAACTTAATATTGGCAAAACTGGATCTGGCTTATTTAGCTCATTGCAAATTAACCACAAATTCTACACATTGTTCCTTAGTGGTCAGCCAGCCTCAAAACGGATACGTAGAACATACAACATAGAACAGTACAGCATGGACAAGGTCTTTGGCCCATAGTGTTGTGCTGATTTTGAATTTACACCAAGATCAATCCAGCCTTTCCTCCTCACCGCCCCCCCAGCAGGTTGTTACATGCATTTACCATACTACGTGTAAAACACCTTCTTCTGCCATCCCACTTCTACTTTCCTCCAAACACCTTAAAATTATGCCCTCTCATATTAGTTATTGCTGCCCTGGGAAAAAGTCGCTGACTCTACAGTCTATCTAGTCTTTTGTAACTTTATACGCCTCTATAAAGTCATTTCTCTTCTCCCTCACTTCAAAGAGAAAAGCAACAGCTTGTTCAAACTTTCCTCACAAGATATGTTTTCTAATCCTGGCAAATCGTCTCTGCATCCTCACTTATGTTTCTACATCCTTCAATAATGAAGTGACCAGAACTGAAAACAATATTCCAAGTGTGGTCTAACCAGGGTTTTATGGAACTGCAAATGTGGGCTTTTGCACCCACTGCCCCAACTGGTGAAGGTCAACACACCATATGCCTGCTTAACCATCCTATCAACTTGCGCAGCAACTTCGAGGAATCAATGGACGTGAATCCCAAGATTCCTCTGTTTCTTCACACTGCTAAGAATCCTTCCATTAACCTTGTATTCTGCCTTCAAGTTCTTACAAAGTATTTCTTCACCCTCCTCCAGACCGAATTCCATCTACCACTTCTTAGCCCAGCTCTGCATCCTGTCAATGCCCCAATTGTAACCTACGACAACCATCTACATTTCCCACAATGCCACCACCCTTGGTGTCATCTGGAAACTTTCTGACCTACCCTACTATTTCCTCATCTAAGTCATTTATAAAAATAACTAAGAGTAGAGTCCCTAAATAGAACTCCGCAGAATGCTACTATTCACCGACCTCCAGGCAGAATATGCTGCATCTACTATCACCCTCTGACTTCTGTGGACAAGCCTATTCTGAATCTAAGCAACAAAGTTTACCTGGATCTCATGCCTCATGACGTTCTCAACATTTTCTTATGGGGATCCTTGCCAACTGCCTTACTAAAATCCATTTTCACCACATCCACTGCTCTACCTTCATCAAGTCAAAGTTCAAAAGTTCAAAGAAAATTTATCAAAGTACACATGTCACCATATACAACTGAGATTCATTTTCTTGTGGGCATAGACAGTAAGTCCAAGAAACACAATAAAATCAATGAAAGATCACACCCAACTAAACAGACAACCAATGTATGTATACAAAAGGAAAATAATAAATAAATAAATAAATATTGAGAATGGGAGATGAAGACTCCTTGAAAGTGAGTCCATAGGTATGGGAACAGTTCAGTGATGGGGCAAGTGAAGTTGAGTGAAATTATCCACTCTGGTTCAAGTGCCTGATAGTAGAGGGCAATAACTGTTCATGAACCCAGTGGTGTGGGTCCAGAGGCTCCTGTACCTTCTTCCTGATGACAGCAGCGAGTAGAGAGCATGGCCTGGAGTATTTGTTTTATCCTTTCCTTACAACAAGTCAGTCAGGTTCATGAAGCACAACCCCTCCCAAAGTTAAGCTGACTATCACTAATCAGACTTTGCTGCTCCAAATGCTTGTAAGTCCTGTTTCTAAGAATCCTCTCCAATAGTTTGTGTTGTGTATTAATATTTCTGTAATACTTAAAGTAATCTTGTAAATATATAATTTCATTAAGCATTCTTTTTTGTTTATATAATTCATTATAGTTATTTGTAAAAAATACATGAATTGATGCTGCCATATGATATGCGTGCACCTCGCTTAAAGTAAATATGCAGACTCAAATTTTGGACTCCTATATCTTCCTTTGAATTAGTTTAATGTTTTGAAGTTACAAAACATAACAGTAGCATTGAGGTATTTCTAAAACCAACCCAAGACTGCTACCAAACTGCTGAAGCACAGTGAGGCAAAGTCAAGTTGAAAAACAGAGGTGCAGCTAGTGTTCTTTGGAAGGGAAGACAAAGATCAAGTTTTTTAAAAAAAGCAGAAAATGGAAGAAATCACAGTTCCATAATACTCATAAATAAAACAAGCAGAAATGGCTGGCTACATTGGAAAGATGGACACGTTTGATTGCTCAATGGATAACTGGCTCATGTATACAGAGCTAATTGAATGCTATTTTGAAGCAGATGAAACAACCAATGAAGAGCAAGAACCAAATTTGCTGAGTGCATTGGGGTTCAAGACATACAATTTGCTCCAAAGTTTAACTGCTCCGAACAAACCAGCTGAAATGAGCTTTGCTGTTATTGTGGAAATAATGCAGGAACATTTAGAAATGAAGCCATTGTTGATTGCAGAACACTTTAGCAGAATCAAAAGAAAAGGGAGTCCATTTCAGCGTACATGGCTGAACTGAAGAGATTGTCTGAGCATTGTCAGTTTGGTAATGGCTTAATGATACACCAAGAAATTTTTAGTTTGTGGAATCTTACGACAAAGCATTCAAAAACAGCTTTTGACTGAAGCACAGCTTATATTTAAAACAGCAGTTGAATTCTGTATCAATGGACACAGCAGACAGAGACACAACTGAGTTGCAGGCAGGAATGAAACTGAGCAAGAACAAAATTGCCAAGCTTAAACAGAAACTGGCCTGGCCCAACATATTGTAATACCATTGTGGCAGGGGCTCACATACACCAGACCAATAGCAGATTTAAAGATGAAACTTGTAGAAAATGTAACAAAGTAGGATACATGCAAAGAATATGTCAGGCAGACAAAAATAAATGGGCTTCACAAAGAAGAGGAAAAGATAAGAAGTTAAGTTGCAGTTTTGAAAAGAGCACTAATCTGCATGCTGTTGATGAAAAATCTGATAATGATGAGAGTGATACAGGACAATTTAGCCTTGAGATTCACAATGTGAAAACTAACAATAGACAAGCAATAGTGCTTACACCTGAAGTGAATGGCAAACTAATTAAAATGGAATTGGACACAGATTCAGCTGCTTCAGTCATTCCATGAAATGTTGGAATAGCACTTCAAGGATAATAAACTAAAGCCAGCATATATCCAACTAAGAACTTATACTGGAGAAAAGATAACTCCTATGAGAATGGCATTCATAACAGTGAAATACAACAACCAACAAGCCAAATTAGGCTTGTATGTGATAAAAATAGGAGGACCAGCATTGTGGGGATATGATTGGCTGAGACAACTACAACTCTACAACTTGATTGAAGATCCATCCACCATTTGCGTGCCACATCCCCTGCAATGAAGCCAACTGAAAGTGAATTAAGAAGAGTACTGGATGAAGCTAAAACTGACTCTATGTTGTATATCATGAACTGTGGCCCAACAGAGGGCAAACAGGTGTTGCCACCAGCCTCTGTGCATCTGGTTCGAAAGCATATTGGACCAAGGAAGGACCATGCTGTTCAGAGGAATCGTGAAAATGATGAATGTGGTGGTCTGAGAATAACAGTTTTTGTAGGCAACGTATCTGAGAAAGCTTCTGATACATTAATAAGGCAGTTGCTTGCAAAATGTGGCTTGTTTTTAAGCTGGAAGAGAGTTCAAGGAGCTTTAGGAAAGTTGCAAGAATTCAGCTTTTGTGAGTATAAAGAACCAGAACCTCCTCTGCTTGCATTAAGGTTATTGCATGAACTTTAAGTAGGAGACAAAAAGACGATAGTAAAAGTAGATGAAAAGTCCAAAGCTGAGCTGGATGAATGGAAGGCCAAAAAGAGCAGAGTCAATAGAGATACAAAACAGAGGATTCATCAGATGATGTGGATGAGGAAAACAAGAGGAGAGGAGAAATGAGATTGTAAAGGGAGCAATAGAAGGATTAATAAGAGAATACTCCAGTGAGCTAAATGGACCTTCCCAAGATCAAGATGCACATGCTAGAAGAATAAAAAAGGGAATAGAAGAAAGGTGGCCATTGCTGTCAGAACCACTTCCTGCAGTCTCAGAGTCAACTCCTACAACCACCAAGGAGGAGATCACAGTACCTGAGATTGTTTCACAGCCACAAGTCTCACCTGCCAAACAGACTGACCTCCCTTGTCAGGAAACATGTTGTTCCACAGGATTAAGAAATCCTCCACAGCTAATAAATCTTTAGTCCTGAATGGGACAACTTAAAATTTACTATGCTGTGGATGTAGTTGTATTATATAGTATACTGTACTGTGTATATAGTTGAGATGCATTCTATATTAAGTTGGAGTTTACAGCAAAGTAGGGAGGAGTGTTGTGTATTTAGTATTTCAGTACTAATTGAGTACTCTTGTAAATATATTATTTGATTAAGCATTCTTTGTTGTTTATATAATTAATTATGGTTATATGTAAAAATATGTAAATTGCGTATGTCATGACATTGCTATGTGATATGAGCATGCCTCATGTAAAGTAAGCATGAAGCTAAACTCACATTTCATACTCCCGTGTCTTCCTTTGAATTAGTTTAATGTTTTGAAGTTACAAAACATAACAGTTTGTCCACTGTTTATTTATGACTCACTGGTCTATAATTCCCAAGATTATCCCTATTACCTTTCCTGAACAATGGAATAAAATTTACCACCCACCAATCTTTTGGCACTACTCCTATAGCAATTGAAGATGCAAAGATCATCAGCAAAGGCACAGCAATCTCTTCCCCAAGTTCACGTAGTAATCCGGTGTATATCCATCCAGTAGCCCCAGGGAGTTATTCATCCAAATGTTTTTCAAAAGTTCCAGCACATCATCTTTCTTAAACTTGAAGTGTTCCTGCATATTAGCCTGTTCTACACTGACCTCACATTCATCAAGGTCCATCTCACTGGTGAGTACTGAAGCAAGGTATTCATTAGGGATCTCCCCTACCTCCTCCGACTCCTAACATTGTTTACTCTTTTATCCCTCATCGGATCTACCCTTAGTATAATCATCTTCTTATCCACCACATGTGTGTAGAATGCCTTAGGTTTTCCTTAATCTTACTCGTCAATATCTACTCATATACTCTTTCAGTTCTCCCTTCTTAATCTCCTTCCTGGCTACCTTATACCTCTCAAGAGTTACGGTTCCTTCTTCCTCTTGACTAAGTGTACTGCTTTTCTTGTCACCCATGATTCCTTCACCTTACAATCTTTTCCCTACCTCAGTGGGACAAACATATCTAGACTCAATACTTGAACGATATTCAGACTTGAGACAGAGGGCATGGTTGCAAAAAAAATTGAATAGTGGACCAGTTAATCTAGGAAAAGGACACAAAGGTATGACAAAGATAACAAACCCTGAAATTAGATGTTAAAATTAAGGCAATAATCTCTGAATCAAAGAATAGAAGATATTTTACCTTGAGACAGAGGACATACATGGGGCTGTCAGTTCATGAAGGAATAGAGAGCAAAGGTTAGGCAAACCATTAGCTCACCTGACTGAAGAATGGTTTACATTGATATTGGTTCTAGGTTTCTGGCCAAGATTAGAGTGACAGATTTTCCTTTGATAACCACATAGATTAAGATGAAAATTAGTCAGCAAGGAGACAAACTTTACAGTAACAGATTGTCCTTCAGAAAACATTTAAAAGGACACCTCCTAGTATAGAAATAGTTTTAGATGCATGGAGGACTATAGACAACTCTGGGGATTGATGATAAAACTTCAAACACAAGAGATTCTGCAGAAGCTGGAAATCTGGAATGAACCATGATGTGGGGTCTGATCCATTACTCCCCATTGGTCATGGTGAGATAGAAGAGTCTAAAACTGGATCAACACACACCAAAAGCTGCAGGAATTCAGCAAGACAGACAACATCTATGGAGAGGAATAAACAGTTGATGTTTCGCACTGAGGCCCTTCATTAGGACAGGAAAGGAAGGGGAAAGAAGCCAGAGTAAGAAGATGTGAGGAGGGGAAGGAGTATGATTTGGCTGATGATAGGTGAAGATAATTAATGAAGTCAAGTGAGGGGGTATGTCGGTGGGTAGAAGAGGGGAGATGGAAGCGAGAAGCTGCGAGTTGATAGGTGGAAAAGACAAAGTGTTGAAAAAGAAGAAAATCTGAATGGGGAATGGAAAAAGTGAGAAGGGGAAGTGGGGAGGAATTACTGGAAGTTAGAGAAGTTAGGGAAATCTGTTGCAACAGGCGGGAATTGCTCGTGGCCACCCATTTTGATTCTTCCTCCCACTCCCATTCCAACATGTTGGTCCATGGCATACTCTACAGCCATGATGAGGCCATTCTCATGTTGGAGGAGCAACACCTCATATTCCATATGGGCAGCCTCCAACCTGACTGCATGAACATCAATTTCTTAAACTTCTGTAATATTAGCACCCCTTCACCCCCCCCACCCCCCTCTCTTTTTCCATTTCCCATTCTAGCTCCACTTTTACCTCTTCTCTTCTCCTTCTCTGCTCATCACCATAAGATCATAAGAAGACCATAAGGCATTAACCCTCTGATGCCACTCCTCCTTCTCTTTCTCCCATGGTCCTCTTTCCTTTCCTATCAGATTCGTTCTTCTTCAGCCCTTTAGCTCTCCCACCTATCACTTCCCAACTCGAAATGTCAACTGTTTATTCCTCTCTATAGATGCTGCTTGATGTGTTGAGTTCGTCCAGCATTGTGAGTGTGCTGCTGTATAATTAATTGCTGGTGCTTGAGATCTGATGCTGATTCCAACAATTTTAACCACAGTCTACAACCATTGCTCGTGTCCCATCACTGAGGCCAGATCCTCAGGACATTATTCAACACTCTGGCCACCACTTCCCTCTGCTCTGCTTCTCAGTCTTTTGTGGCTTCTTGGATCCACAAGTGTGCAGGATACCTTTTCTACTGTCCACCTCCTTGAAGGGGATGTCAAAATCAGCAGTTGCGAAATGCAAAGCTTGCTTACATAACATGCAACCAACACAGACAAAATGCCGGAGCAGCTCAGCGGGACATTCAGCATCAATGGAAAAGAATGCAGTCGATATTTCAGGCCGTAACACTTCATCAGGACTGGTGAAGGGTGTTGGCCTGAAACATCAACTGTACCCTTTTCCATAGATGCTGCCTGACCTACTGAGTTCCTCCAGCATTTTGCGTGTGTTGCTTGGATTTCCAGCATCTGCAGATGTTCTCTTGTTTCTGATAACATGCAATCATTGTTTACACAATGCTGCCAAGCTGCACAAAGATTTCAAGCACAAGTCAATGCAGCCTAACTTTCAGGAACAGGGCTGCAGAGATGGAGCAATTCAGTTGGGGTTGTTCTAGAGACTGGAATTGGAGGAACTTCAGCATCAAAGAAGATTGTAAGATTAATCGTGTAATTAAGATGGAAGGGAAAAGCAAGACCATGGAGGACTTTAAAGCATTGGTGAGAATGTTAGAAGTGCAGCATTATATAACCAAGAGACATTGAGGATAAGTAAAAGGGTGAATTGGATTTTATGCAAATTTAGACACAAGTACAAGTGTTTCCAATGGACTTAAGTTTATGGTGAGTATGTGAAAAGTTAGACAGGATTGCTCTGAGGAATAAGTCTTCATTTAAGACAAGTTTGAATGAGAGATTCAAGTGCAGATGAGCTGAGACAGTGAAACAATTAGAATCAGAACTGTGCTATTCAGCACCTTATGTTTTGGTCTTGGAATGCTCCGGGAGCCGAGTTGATTTGGAGAGGTCGCGAATGGCTTCTTTGGCAGCAAAATCTAGATGTGGAGTGATCTCCCATGGTGGGACTGGCACTCTAATGTGAGGTATGATCTGCTGTTCACACAATTAAATTAGTCCGATAGAATGGGAGCTCCTCTCTCTGTGGTGCTAGGGCTGTGAGACAGCCCCCGGCTGCTGTGCTTCATGTCTGCAAACTTTGCGGTGATTCGCCCCACTAATATGATGAACTGAATACCGAGAGCTTGGGCCTACTCCGGGCTGCTCCGGGAATTTGGATCTAAGGACTCATTTTGGTTCAGAATGCTGCTGTTGTTGCTTGCTTCTATTGCTTGCATGATTTGTGTTTTTTTCTCTTTCTCTGTGCACATTTAAGGTTGCTCTTTATTTTTTTTATTGGGTTCTTTCCGGTTTCTTGCTTTGTGACTGCCTGTAAGCAAACAAATCTCAAGGTTGTATAATTTATTCATTCTATGATTTTAAATGTACATCGATCTTTGATCTTCATCATTTAATAAGACCATGGTTGATACTTAGCTCACTGCCATTTTCTGATAAGAGCCCCCTGTCCCTTTATTCCCTTAATATCTGGCAATATGTCAGTCTTGACTATTATGTAGAATCATAGAAAAGCACATTATGGAAACAGGCCCTTATGCATGGCTACATAATTATATTTGCCCACATTAGGTCCCTATCCCTCTGCTCTTTTCCCATCCAAGTATCTGTCCAAATGCCTTTAAAACATCGTGTGTATCTGCCTCCAATATCTCCTCTGGTAGCTCATTTCAAATATCCGCCACTCTCTGTGTGAAAATCTTGCCCCTCAGATCTCTTTTAAATTTCTCCCCTCTCTCTTTAAACCTGTACCCTTTCTGGGCTAGCATCCTTCTGTAATGTGGCAATCAGAACTGTACACAATATTCTCCGTGTAGTCTAACCAATGTTTTTTTTAACAGCAGCATGACATCACAATTTTTTTTAATTCAGTGCTCCAGTCTATGAAGGCAAGTGTACCAAATGCTTTTTCAAGATGCTATCCACCTGTGTCGCCACCTCCAAGAAGCTATGGACTTGTATCCTAACACCTCTCCATCCATTAATGCGTTTTAGATCCATCCTATTTACTTTACATGACCTCTCAAAATGCATTACTTCACATTTGTCTGGATTAAATTCTATCTGCCACTGCCCTGCCCAAATTTCCAGTTGATCTATGTCCCAATATGTCTTTAAACAATCTTTCTCATTAACTACAATTCCACCAATTTTAGTGTAAACTTCCTCAACATATATAGCTCAGTATCTGAATCTACAGTCTTCCTTGGGTATTGAACTCACCAACCTGGTTGAAAAAAATACTGCTTATCCCTTATTTTGATACAGTAATCCCTGGTTTTAAACAGTCAAACCGGAGGAACATCAACTTTACATCTACCCTGTCAAGCCCTGTAATTACTTCTCAATTTTCTAAACTCAAAAGGTTAAGGCCAAGACTGCTCACTTTCTTATTATGTGACAAACCTGCCATGCCAGGAATCAATTTGGGGACCACAGTCAAACAATTTTGTGGAGACAAAACGAGATACAGATATGACGTCCAAAATTCAACTCTGAGCATAGTGCGACATCAAAGGCCCGGGTCCCGCCGCAGCAATACTCTCTGGGCCCAGGGCTGCATTCTGGCCTATGCTCAATCTTTCTAAATCAGCCTGGTGCTTAGATGGATCCACCCTTGTTCCTGGTTTAGGTAGGCGGACTCTGAAACAAATTCCCTTCAGTTTTCTCTGCTCCACTCTCTCCAATTCTGTCTCGAACATGCCTTGGCCACACTCCAGCTACTTGAGCATGCCTTGACCTCTCTCCAACTCTATATCATATCCACATGCCTCAAACCTTGGATCAGCTTCGCATTTGCTCGCCTCTTCATTGTTTGTGGTGATCGTATGCCACGATTTTCCACAGAAAAAAATATTATTAATGGAGTATTTAGTCATATTTCTTGCTTTGAGAACCACCAGTAAGCTGTTGCCCAACTTCAGTAGCACTATCTTAAACCAGAAGCTGAAGAAAGCTGGAAGTGGATGAGGAATAAATTACTGACAGATTGAAGAAAATAACTACAGTCCATCTTTCTAATATTTACAATGGTGGTCGAAAAATAGTCTAGTAGATCATCCAGAGAGAGTGGGTAAGGTTTAGTGTGACTGTGAGCCAAAAGGCAGAGATTAGAGTGAAATTTAGTCCTGAAACAGAGAAAATAAGATTCATAAGGAATAGGACTGGAATCAATTTCAATGCTTCATGGAATTTACAAGGCAAGCAACTTGTAAGAAATGAAGATTAGGATACTAGTGAGCCATTTGGCAACACACAGCTTGGAGTGACAATCATTCTTTAAAAGGGCAGATTAGAATGAAAGGTAGCCCTAAGGTTAGCAAGCAGATTGAAGGAAAAAGCCCTAAAATAGCAGGGAGAGTCGACTGACAGGCAGTCCCAGGATACCAGGCTGTTTAGTGACAGACAGCTCTGAGGTAGTAGCCAAATCAAAGTAATATGAAGCTGAATGAACATGTAAACCTTTCCTCATGCAGTTCGAGCCCCTCGGTTCTATTTGTATTCTTAGGTTACACAAACTTCTGGCAAGGCAATTCCTTGCTGTTCAGGTAGGATAACCATGACTTGCAATATTGTTGCAGTGAGAAAGCTCTTCAACACTGAGTGTTCCTGTTTTGCATCTGATTATCACACAGCAGCAAAATCAAATGAGAATGGCATTTAATAATAGCACTTGTCAGCAGGTCAGAGAAGAGTGACGCTGGCGATGAGGTCAAGGTGTAATAAGGGTCAGGATCTTGCTTCCTTTTATGTTCACTGTTAAAATGGCGCCGAAGGTAGCAAGGAGGGTTGTCGTTAGCAGTGCTTCCGCATCAGGAGAGACAGGTTTGTATCTTTTTAGGAAATTATATGACTTTCCCATCTCAGCCTTTGAAAGAACAACTCTCCTTCTAAATGCGAAAGCCTGACACCATCCCCCAGCTTGTTTAACAGCATCTCAGGGATCTGTAAATAATAAATGAGAGCTTGTTTGGTAAGAGCGAAATCCATTATGGAACCTCACCCGTGTGTGCATTGTGCTCCAGAGAGTGCTCTCGCTGTCAGACCCCTTTCTGCTCTCCACTTAAATATACCGAAAGATGGGAGAGCTCTGCTAAACTACAAAAGGTAAAAAATTTGTCCCCTTTGCTTCAATGTGTGAGTCAAAATTGAAATATATTTTAAAAAATGATGTACAATAACTCTATGGCATGAAACATGCCCACTATGAAGTCTTTTCAAGCAAATTTTCAGTCCACTCAAAATCAAGAGGAGGCCTTTCAACTCTTCAAATTAATTTTGTCATTCATTCATATTATGAGTGTCTCATCTCCATTTTACAGCCTTTTTATTTATTATTTGCATAACTTGTCTTATTTTGTACATTGGATGTTTGTCAGTCTTCGTATGTACAGTTTTTGAAAATAAGTTCTATTATATTTCTTTATTTTCCTATAACTGCCTGCAAGAAAATAAATCTGAATGTAGTAAATGGGGACATATACATATTTCAATAATAGATTTACTTAAAAGTTTGAGCCATATCCTTGACTCTTACTATGCCATTTTCAGCTTCTTGTTTTACATGGACATTATTTACCAGTGTGGACGTTATCACCCATAAGCCAAGACAAGGAGAGTCGGCAGGCTATTTGACATTGAAGGGCATTACAGCTAAAGTGAGTTTTTGCATCTTAAAACAAGGAGTGAGGGATTATGAGCAGCAGCAGTAATCCTAAATCAGGGGTAAAAAGGCAGGATCAAAGGATGATTAATGTCAAAACATTTGAGAATGAAACCTAGGGTCTTCCTGATTGATATGATTCAGTTCCACATGCACAACACGAATACCAGTCAAACCCCGGTGACATCCAGTCTACTGTAGTTGCCAGCACCACAGGTTGAAAGCACCCTCAAATTATCCCACCTTTGTATGAGTACAATGCGTTCACAGCTTGCCTTTTCTCACCCATGTCAGCCAAGCAGCTTGTCGACACGCTGCCTGCTCGTCCAACCTGTTCAAAACCTGCCTAGGGGTGATGAGAAACAGACATTGCTGCAAGTTAGTTCTTTCGATTTAAAGGACTACTACTTCATACTTATTTGTTCTGTTCAGACCACCACCTCTTCTCAGACCCCATCCCATTAACCTTAGGCCGTGAATATATGCTTTGTTGAAAGGTTCTCAAACTTTTCAGTACCACAAAGCATGGCGAGGTATTGAAAGGGACAGAGGAGGCACACTGGCAGAGGTAGCTGAGAATCATAGTCATACAGCATTGAAAAAGGCCCTTTGTTCCACCAAATCTGTGCTAACCACTCTACACTAATTCCATTTTATTCTCCCCTCATTCCCATCGCCTCCCCGTAGATTCTACCACTCCCTACTCATTGGATGCAATTTAGAATGGTTAATTAGCCTGCATATCCAGAAAAGGTAGCCCAATATCTGGAGGGATAGCAAGGGACAGACAAATTAAGCTGTTATTTAAAGGCATTGAAGGAGAATGGGGTTGTAGTGGCATTATTGGAGAATTGGGTTGAGAGAGATAATAAATCAGCCATGATGGAATGGCCATTGGGCTGAATGGCCTAATTCTGCTCCTACGTCTTACGGTCTCCTAGGGGCGCAAAACCCAAACAATCAAGGTCGTTGCATCCATGTAACAATTCACAGAAACAGCAGCCATGCAGAAAAGTGGTTGATAATTCTGTTTATCGAAAAGGAAGTCTATACTTTAATCAGCCTTGGTGGTTTTTGATGGTGGCAGCGCCTTGGGAAGGACCATAGATCCACACTGCATTCCCCAAGTCAGGGCATGATCCATACATCCACTTCAGAGAACAAAATCTGGAACCACTCTGCCCTCTGCTGGAGGCAGACATGATATAAAAATAAAGGAACTTCCTCCAAATCTGGAAGAGTGGCAACCTAGCGTATTTCATTTAATCTTCAAACGTTCTAGAAATGGGTACACACCTCTCCACAGCTGACAGGCTGCAAAGGCACTGTAACCTTACACTCAAGAGGCTCTATTGAATTACTGACAGCCGCAACATGCTGGATACTCTGGTAATTGAGTGGTAGTAGTAGTTCAAATTGTCAATGTTCTCATCTTCTCCCTCTGCCCAGAGACCACTTAACTGGAAGCTGCTCTGTGCAAATTTGTTATAAAATAGATTCTAATAGAGAATGTCATAATAAGTGGACTGTAATACAATTCATTATTACCAGAAGTTTGTGTGGGATTTTTAATAATGTAAAATTTGCTGTAGAGTATGTTATAATAGGATTCTGTGACGAGACTTTCAGATAATGGAGTGTGAATCCAATAACCCTTTGAGATGCATAAATGAAATTATTAGTGTACAACACAAATTCTAATTCTTTTCCGCCAAAAAAATAGTTAGTTGCAGCAAGACTTAACTTGCAAAAAACTCACAGAAATAATTGAAACACGGTGCATAATTGAATGAATGAATAGTCAGCAAAGTGATGACACACACATTTTTAATTGCTTATTGGTAACGTGCCACATACATCAATTGCATGAAAGTTTACAAGGTAGTTGTGGTGATTTAACATTCAAGGATTTAACTGGTTTTAGTGTGCTGAATCTTTCCTATATAAGGATGCCAGTAGACATATCATCCAGCAGCAAAGTAAGAAGTGGTTTCTATTTGGCTGTTTGTTTCTATCCTACCTACTGGGTTAAATGAAGAGAAAATAATCAAATAATTGAGTTTCAGTCTCTTCAAGGCAGGGCTGCCTCACAGCTGACACTGACTCACATGACCACAAGGAGTCCAAGGGTTGTCCGAACCGGTCGCCCTTCATCTGTTGTGTCATTGCCTGGAGCTAGTCACCAGCAAAGTAGAATGAAAAGAGTCCCTGAAGAAATCGAACTGCCTGCTGTTGGTGCTGGCGTGTGAATAGTTATACATACTAATTAACTACAAGGCCTTCAGGACAAACAGCTTACCTACAATATGGCAACATGCACAGGGCCTACAGGTGACCTAAGCCTACAGCAGCACAACAGATGGGAAGATGGGCTACGGTTTCCAGCTTAGAGTGAAAGATAATGAAAGGGGACACTCAGTGAACGGGGAACAGTGAGGAAATCAGCAGCCATTTTATATGCCCATATGCCAAGAATACTGATATATGGAAATAGAATCTTCCCAATTCACGGAATTACTTGTCATAAAAAATAAAATGTTGTATTTTTCACTTGCTGTTATCTAAACCTACATGTAAATGGATGATTCCCTAAACACCTGTAAAATACTCAAATCTCTCAATGAAAATAAATTTTGACAGAGTGTACCCCTAATCATCGTGCTCTGTATTAAAGTCTTAATGTGTGGATATCTACAGAGTTTCATGTTACGGTTTTAATATGTGGAACAACAATTTGTATTGACATCACATCATCAACATTCTGATGCGCACAATAGTTTTATCAAATTAAATTTGACAACAGTATTAGGACAAGTAGACAAAATCTTTGTTAAAGAACAGATTTAAAGAAACAAAGTTAACAAGGAAAGAGGCCAGAAACAGATGAGGAATGTTGTGGTTTTGGACTACACTGAGGAAGTAATGGAGACAGAGATGATATAGCTCTGCATATTTTAGACTCAGGTCCTTGAGTCGCATATGCACCTTGCGCCATTTCCTTCATGTTATACCAGTTTTAAAAATTTTGTTTTACTGAAAGACAGATTCAAAATATCCCTTATAGTCTGAAATATCACACTCATTGTTTAACACTAGTAAAAAGAGCCCCAGTGTTTTGACCATAGCACAATAAAGGAACTTAAAATCCAATTTGCTATTCTTGCCAGCAGGTTAGACACTGAATTGATGTCATACGGGACTTATACATTATCTTCCCTTTCCCAGATATTCCTCTTGATCCTGGTCAGGACTTTCTCAATAAACCTGTTATACATTCTGTCCAATTTACCTATAGTTTGTACTTCAGCATGGTGTATGAGCTGTACTATATGCATGTATAGATGCTTATACACATTGTACGCTACATTACTGCTGTGGTTATAAATGCATTCATACAGTTTGAGGCAGCATTAAATTCACATTTTCCTGTAGTCTTGATGTATACTTGCTCGTGATAAGCCCATATAACAGTTCTGTGAAGCACACGTGCTGAGTTTCAGAAATTGCACTGCTGGTGTGTGTCCCACCTTGTGGATTGTGTTACTTAGTGCATGCCCAAGCTGTTATCATTATTCTATTCTTGGTCATTTTATCAGCCTCCTGTTATTTTCCTGGTTTATGCATGTTATATTGAACAAATACTACGTACTGGCACCACCATCTAGCATTATGGCTTTAACAGTGGAAGAACACACTTAGCAGTTGGGTTGTGGACAAGCTGGAATCTGATCTGAATGAATTTAAACTGGTGGCCTGCAATACTGGATTCCCGATTCTTAGTTTGCACCTGGAAAACAGCAAAGCAGAAATAGAATTCATCAGTTATTATGTCAACATCCAATGTGCATTTGATGCATCATAAGTGGAAAGGGAAGAGACCCATGTGGAGCATAAGTGCCACACAGAGCAGATGGAGTACATCATTATTTTAAAGAGAAGTATGAATTCGACTTTTTTGTGAATGAATAAGATTATGTAGGGTATTTTTTTAATAGAGACTGCCTGGAATGGGAGTGGTATCATAAGGGACAGTGCACTGGGGGTGGAGAAAAGGCATGGTGTCATTATTCAGTGTTTAGGTACAGTTGTAATAACATTGATATTCAGTTCCTTTATTATTTTCCTGTTTAGTTTTAACTATTTTTCAATTTTTCTTTTATAAATGTATTGATTATTCTCACTGAACAACACAGAACAACAGAGAAAATAATAGGAGATGACAATGAATTATTAATTTATTTGCAACCAAAAATAGGTTTCAAATGTGTGTCAAGATAATGGTGATAAATTAATAATGTACAGCACAGGAAACGGACAAGTTGAGACAAGAGAGAAGGCAAAACATTTATCAAAGCAAGCTTTAACTAACATCAACAAATAACTTTTAATACAACAGTGAGGTAAATTCCACCATGTTGCTGCAGACTCCAGATACTAATTGTTGATCATTTGCTCAAGATGATGATTTCCCAAAAGACTTTCAGGCCAAAGTGACACAATGGTGAAATGCCAAGTGTACCAGTCTCTCATTCAAAAAAAAACAAACAAATGTAGAGAATCTCATTAAGCTTTTGAATAAATTATCACTGTTGGCAAAGAGACTGGTTACTTGGTAGCTTATTGTTGGTTGCCATGTTTCCAGGATTTTTATCATCTTGAGCCAATGTTTGTTTTCATCGAGTACACTGGGAAAGTCAGCACAGTACTGTACATGTGAAAATCAGGCATAGGTTCTTTTGACACAACTGTGTAAAGGCTACATGATTGCAGTATGTGTAAACCACTGCACCGTGTGGGCTGCTTTGTGTATCATCTGTACATGCAAACACTGTCTGGGCTCAACTTTGTCTGTGTGAGCTAATATTGTATGTGAGAACTATGTGCACTACCCCCTTACAAGCAAAACAAAGATTTTCTTTTTATTTTCTCCTGTAACACTAGCCCATCATCCAACAATTCATGATATGATATCAGAAAACATGTATTGCTTCCCAGTTCTCAGAAGCCAAACCTCTGCAAGGCCAGCATTAATGATAAAACTCATCTTCACCTTCAATGTACCACCATAGCCTTCGGTCAAGTGAGTTGAGTGATATCTAAAAATCAACACCTCAGACCTGCCAAACAAACCCAAAGTCCCTTGGGCAGGAGCGATCCCCAGCCTTCTATGTGCTTTTGAGACTTGGACTACTGTCCCCTGGCATCTACAAGCAATAGGAAAATGCCATCAATGCTGAATCTGCAAAGTCCTTCAAATTGGTTGAAAGAACAAGTAAACCAATGTCAATGATCTTTCTCTGGCCAATATCACCAGTATTTAGGATGTTGTTATACTGTTGACGCCATCCAGCATCTGACTCCTGAAGCAGACACTCTGAGTTCTGTCACTAGAAGAGATAGATAGACAGAAAGAGTCAAGATTGTACTCAAAACCTCCTTGGAAAAATTCAGTAAACCTGATGATTCCTGGGAGTCTCTAGCCTATGACTACTCCATGCGGAGAAGTAACATTTTAGATGGTACTTTGAAATTTGAGGCTTTACACTGAGTGGATAAAAAACCCTTTGTAAGTGGCAGAAGGAGTAGAGTATCTCCTAAAATATCTATCCACTGTGCTACCAGCTTCCATTTCCCCATTTATGGAAGAATCTGAAGGCAAAGGCTCTGTAAAGAGAGGAAACTTCAAGTTCCCAGGTGTGGACATCACCAAAAGCCTGTCCTGGTCCAGCCATGCAGGCACTATATTTAAGAAACCACAACATTTCCTTAGATGGCCAAAGAAATTTAGCATTTCCCCTGTGACTTCACTAATTCTTTATCATAGAAAGCATCTTCTAAGGATATATCATGGCTTGGTATGGCAACTGCTTTACCTGAGACTGCAAGAAACTGCAGAGAGTTTGGGCATAGCTCAACAAATTATGGAAACTCTTCTGTACACTTCTTGTTTGCCTTATTAAAGCAGTTGACATAAGCAAAGACCACATGCACTCTGGCCATCCTTTCTTCTCCCTCCTCCTGTCTAGCAAAAGATAGAAGGCAGGTATCAATCCCAGAGGATCATGGGTTTGTACCTCTGGTGGACACAGTCCACCAGATATAAAAGATATAAAAGCCTGAAACCATGCACCACAAGACTTAAGGGCAGCTTCTATCCCATGGACACCTAGTACAATAAGATTGACTCTTGAACTTACAAATTGTTAAGGTGTTACAATTTATTGTCTGTCTGCACTGCACTTTCTCTGAAATTGTAACACTTTATTTTGCCAGTGTTATCACATTCCCTTGTATGACATCAATGCATTGATGTAATGAAATAACTTGTATGGATGGCAAAGTTTTTCATTATACCTCACTCCATGTAACAATAATAAATCAATTTACTAATTAAAGACCTGCTCCCCGATGAGGAGTAAATTGTTGCTGGTGAATGCAGCAGGCCAGGCAGCATCTCTAGAAAGAGGTACAGTCGACGTTTCAGGCCAAGACCCTTCGCGTTCACCAGCAACTTTGATGTGTGTTGCTTGAATTTCCAGCATCTGCAGAATTCCTGTTGTTTGAGGAGTAAATTGTGGTTGGTTGTGAGGGGAAATTGAGGAATTATGGAATTATGTGAATTTCAGATATTAAATCAAGCAAGAACCAGTCTTCAGTTCTTGATGCAACTTGTAAATTTCAAGCAATGAACTAAAGTTAAAAGCATATCTTTACAAATAAACAATATTTTCTGTGGACCACAAACTAAGAGATACAGTTTGCAAAATGAGACATTCACATATGCATCAGCCAAAAGTTAAGACAATGGGGTTATGTTAATTGTCCTGAATCAAAGCAGGCAACTACAACGGAGTTATTTTCATGATTGAAACTAAGTTCAAGGAAGCTTGCAGACCAGACTTATATTGCCAGTTAGCACACCAAATAGCTGATCTGTCAATACTTGAGAGATTTGTGTACTCAGAGAGTCGGCCCTCACAACACTAATCCTGGGCAACACACACAAAATGCTGGTGGAACGCAGCAGGCCAGGCAGCATCTTTAGGAAGAAGTACAGTTGACGTTTCGGGCCGAGACCCTTCATCAGGACTAACTGAAAGAAGAGATAGTAAGAAATTTGAAAGTGGGAGGGGGAGGGGAGATCTGAAATGATAGGAGAAGACAGGAGGGGGGAGGGATGAAGCTAAGAGCTGGAAAGTTGATTAGCAAAAGGGATACAGAGCTGGAGAAGGGAGAGGATCATGGGATGGAAGGCATGGGGAGAAAGAAAGGGTGAGGGGAGCACCAGAGGAAGATGAAGAGCAGGTGAGGAGTTATTGTGAGAGGGACAGAGAGAGAAAAAAAAGGAAGGGAAAAATGAGAGAAAAAAAGCGAGATCTGTATCCCTTTTGCCAATCAACTTTCTAGGTCTTAGCTTCATCCCTCCCTCTCCTGTCTTCTCCTATCATTTCGGATCTCCCCCTCCCTATCATTTCAGCTCTCCCCCTCCCCATCCCCCTCCCTCTTTTAAATCTCTTACTATCTCTTATTTCAGTTAGTCCTGACGAAGGGTCTCAGCCCGAAACATCGACTGTACTTCTTCCTATAGATGCTGCCTGGCCTGCTGTGTTCCACCAGCATTTTGTGTGTGTTGCTTGAATTTCCAGCATCTGCAGATTTCCTCATATTTGTGTTACTAATCCTGGGCATCTGGCTGTCTGTCCTCAGAAGTTATTAGACTAACCCGATGAATTTATTTGTCCCAGCAAAGGTGTTTGGACCTTCAGAGGTGTCTTATGAATTCTAACATGCTTTCACTGTAAATATGCATGTACCTCTAAGGAACCATTTGTCAGACACAATGTTGAAGCAAACTATGGAAATTGTATTGATTCACCTGTTGTACCCTTGATCTTAAGGGTATAAAAATGTGATGTACTTTGAATTTGTGGAACTCTACCAGAGGCTCTCTAAGACAATGTCTGCTGGTCATGATAAATAAAGACTTTCATGTCCAACTTCTCCAAGTGACTTAGTTACAGCTATTCAGCATTATGCTACATTTCAGCCTGATCTTGTCACAGCATAGGTTACATAGCATCCACCATCAAAGAAAGACGAACTACAGTGTTGGGGAAAATCAGCAAAAGGCAGACGATTTTTTCAAGGAAAGCCTCATCAGTGAGGCATTTTTAATAGATCATGACATCACCATGCACTAAATCATGTTTGTGATCCTTATAAATATACTGTTGCTAGGTGTAATTATACATACACTTAGTGGCCACTTTAGAGACGTACACCTGTATGTCTCTCATTGATGCAAATATCTAATCAGCTAATCATGCGGCAGCAACTTAATTCATAAAAGCTAGCAGACATGGTCAGAATATGGTCAGTTGTTGATCAGACCAAATATCAGGCTGGGGAAGAAATGTGATCTTCGTAACTTTGACCGTGGAATGATAGCTGGTGCCAGATGGGGTGATTTGAGTATCTCAGAAACTACTGATTTCCTTGGATTTTCACACACAAGTCTCCAGAGTTTACAGAAAATAGTGCAAGAAAAACAAAAAATAACATTCAGTAGATGGCAGTCCTGTGGGAAAATGTAACTTGTTAGTAAGAGAGGTCTGAGGAGAATGGTCAGACTATTTTTAGCTGACAGGAAGATGATAATCACTCAAATCGCCATGTGTTATGTGATGCGCAGAAGAGCATTTTTGAAAATACTACACGTTGAACCTTCAAGTGGATGGGCTACAGCAGCAGAAGACCATGGACATGCTCTTAGTGGTCACTTTTTTTAGGTACAGAAGATTCATGTTCTCACAAATATCGATGAACAATCAGATAATAACATGAAACAGCCTCTTAATATGTGCACATGGAAATATCATTCATTTATTACAGGATGACCTTGGTCCTGGACTGGGAGGAATGCGGGTGAACAGTTTCCCATTCATCCTATAGACCAGGGGTCCCCAACTGTTTTTGCACTGTGGACCAGTTTAATATTGGCAATATTCTTGCGGACCGGCCGACCAGGGATGGGAGGTGTTCAAGTAGGGTTAAACTCACCTCAACATGTCTTTTACTGTTAGGGTTGCCAATTTTCTCACTCCCAAATAAGGGACAAAAGTAGCAGTCAAATCCCGGGACACTTTACCCCAGGAAAGACTACCATGACCATGAAGCCTTCCGCGGGCACCTGTGTGCACATGCATGACGTGCGCAGATGTGACGTGCGCATGTTACGGGCCAATTTTTTTTCCACAAATCAGTTTTGCCTTTATCTTCCCGACTACACTGTACATACATTATTTCTACTTTATATAGGATGTGTATTTATCATATCATTCCTGCTTTTACTATATATTAGTGTTATTTTAGGTTTTATGTGTTATTAGGTGTGATTTGGTAGGTTATTTTTTGGGTCTGGGAACGCTCAAAAAGTTTTCCCATATAAGTTAATGGTAATTGCTTCTTCGCTTTACACCATTTTGGCACAAAAGGTTTCATAGGAACGCTCTACCTTAGCGGGGGATGTACGGGACAAGGGTGGTCCCATATGAGACAAACCAATTTAGCCCAATATACGGGATGTCCCGGCAAATACAGTTGGCAACCCTATGTTCAAGTTCAACAGTGCGTGACAGAGAATGAGGAAAGGTGCAGCGGACTCATATTGTTTCCTCGCGGCCCGGTAGCACATGCTTTGCGGACTGCTATTGGTTCGCGGCCCGGTGGTTGGGGACCACTGCTATAGGCAAGCTCCTTTCTAACAGAAAGCTGTTTAAAGGCAAGATGCGATAGAGTAGTAAGAAAGATTGAGAAAGACATAACTATGCAAGCTTGATAGAACCTAAATTTGCACTGTGCTAATGTCTGTGACAACCTATTGGTTAGAATCATGGCATGCACGTCACTGTGTAGCAGAAGTAGAACAAGGATGGATTTCTGATTTTCCACAGAAACTTTCCTCTCGATTGACAAAGTCAAAAGCCTTTGCAAGATCAGAGAATGCTATGTAACTTTATGTTACTCCTTCTATCTTCTTGAAGCTAGTCTGGAGTGAAGGTTATGTCCACTGAGGTTTCAGATGTGAGGGATCCACCACAAGGAAGAGCTGTTTAGCCACAGGGAGGAGGCAGTTGAAGACAGCGCTGGTGATGACTCCCTGTGGCATTCAGCAGGGAGACCCCTCTGTAGTTCTCAGGATAGGATTTGTCACCTGTCTTGAAGATATTTATAGTTTTGCAATCCCTAGCATGCCCTCCTGTTCTCAGATGTGAATCTGCATTTGAAGCTCCTCTATGTCAAGTAAATTGCAAAGCCAACGTTCTCCACTAGCATGTCCCCAGTGGATACAAACACCTCCTCTCCCGCAAAAACAACCACAACAAAGATTCATTTTGTAAGCCTGGGAAGCATTTTATTTCTTGTGATCAACCTCTTAGTGAAGACAGACATTATTTTTGAAAATAATAATTGTCTTCAATGCAACAGCACAGCTTTGTGCTATATTGAACATATTTGAAGATCATGAATTAAAACCTGTCACAGATCTCATGGTCTAACAGGCAGCAATGATCCTTGCTCTCCTGTATCCTCTGGAATATGGACTAAACACAGCAAACAGCTCAAAACACTATGGGGATCCCTCCCACACTGTCTAAAAAAATCCTGCAAAGCCATTGATGGGAAACTTGAACTAATGTTAATATCCTTTCCCAACTCAACATCCCTGGTATTTGAGGTCCAAGTTGCACTCAGCTGGCTTTGATGGAGAAGCCATATTGACATCATGCTACCCAAAGCTCTGCTCTGAGCTCAGTGAATCTAGAATGCTCTCAAAGCCTCCTCAAGGAGCCACCGCATGAGAATGCCAAACCCATAACTGCTGGCAGTGGAGAAGGAAAATTCCCAATAGCACCGAGAAACTTGATTAGAAATACAAAGAAACCCAGAAAGAACAGGATAAGGAATGTTACTTGCCACATATCAGCTTGGGCCAGGAAATTGTCCAGGTCTTGCTGCATTTGGTTGTGGATGGTTTCATTGTCTGAAGAGTCACTAATTGGGCTGAGCACTATAATCTTACCATTGAAGGAAGATGATTAATGTAACAATTTAAGGTGGTTGTGTGTAGGAGACAGTTCTGAGGAACGCCTGCAGAGATACCCCATGTCTGAGATGATTGACCTCCAGACATCATAACCATCTTCCCATGTGTTAGGTTTGATTCCTACCCATGGAGGATTTTCTTATTGATTTCCATTGACTACAGTTTAGCAGCAGCTCCTTGATGCTATCCTCCATCAAATGGTGCATTGATCTCAAGGGGTGTATGGGGTGTCAGGGAGGGGTAGCACCTCTGGTGGGGGAACATGTCGTGTCCTTTTCAAGGTGGTTAGTCCAGCTTTGGTCCCCACCTGGCACTCAGCTCTCACCTGTGGCTCCCTGTAGCTGTTTGCATGTGACAGCGGCCACACCTCGGGCAATGGCTTCGACAAGCCTGCTAAACCAGGTGAGGGTAGCCGATGGGTCTCAAACCTTCGGTGAGATAGGAAGTTGTCTATCCTAGCATGTGAAGACAGACTCCGGTGGATTGAGCGGATGAGACCAATGGAAGGTCCAACGGTCAAGAAAGTGGTCTCTGCAAGTGTCGTGGAACGTGCAGAGCACAACAGAAGACATCCTGGTCGTCCACTGTGCCTAGTCCCATCTCCAGCAGTCTCGACTCTTGTCTTGCCACTGGATTCAGATGGGAATTGGGAAGAGAGAGTGAGGCTGACGCTGCGCAGCTCTCCCTCACTTAAATCCAAATCAAGCGCTAGTCTCGACACCATCAATGGTGTTGAGGTCTTCATCAACGCGATGGACGAACAACAACAGTTATTCCCACTTCGCCTCTGGACTTCAGCTCTTTTATCCATATTTTGACTAAGGCTGTAATTGGGTTTCTGTGAGCAACTTGTAGCTAAGCGGGTGCAGCTTGATAGTAGCGTCACTAATTCCTTCCAGCACTGGGTTGATGATCAAAAGTTGACCAATGAGGCTATAGTTCTTTACAATGTGACTGAGAAGTGTGTATATGAATTTGTGCTTGCTGTCAAGGTCAATGTATGTTTAACTGCGTACAGTTCAAGACTAGAAGATACTGTGAAGGTGAAGGCACAATGCTTATGTGTGAATGCTGGACAAGGGAATTTAGAGGCTGTATGAGTGCTTGGATACTTCATGAGTGTGCAAAAGCATTTATGAGAGTGTTTGAAAGATGTGGATTTGATGGCTGACAAAATGTTTTTGAACCATATGAATTTCATTTAAAGATGATGATGACAGTGAAGGCCACCGTCCATCCTGGGCAACAGATACCAAGTACAATGGATAGTACAGTGATGAGGCAGTCCATGCTGCTGCCATACAGCTTCTCTGACGAGAGTCCTTGACAAAGATGGCTTGGACCCAAATGCTGGAGTATCCGAGTCTGGGATTGAGGCATGGTTTCAAACTGGATCGAGAATCAGAGCACCGAACAAACACTAGATAAAATCACAAATATGCTTGCAATTGAGCACCGAACCTCAATTCAGGTGCTCCTTAAATGCTCAATCCTTGGTGCTCAAAACATGATTGCCAATTAGTGGGACTGTTCCTGAATCTTTAAAGAGGCCATGCCAACGATCCACACTCTGGGGAGTTAGAGCGTTTGAACCTCGGAAAATGGTGTAGATGGGTGCGTGTTGTAACAGCATCTGGGTTTGATCCTGACCTTAGGTGCAGCCTGAACAGAGGTTGCACATTCTTTGATGGCTTTGATGAGCACGTGAGACAGAATAGGTCACAGGGAAACAACTGGTATCAAAGGTATCAAAGTAAATTTATTATCAAAGTACATACAGTATTTGTCACCATTTACTACCCGGAGATTCTTTTTCTTGTGGGCATTCACAGTAAATAAAAGGAAACACAATAGAATCAATGAAAGCTGAACATAACGCCCGACAACCAATGTGCAAAAGACAAAAAATTGTGAAAGTACAAAAAGAGGAAAAGCAAAATGATATCAACAAATAAGTAAGTATTGAGAACATGAGTTGCCAAGTCCTTGAAAGTGAGTTCATAGGTTGTGGAATCAGTTCAGTGTTGGTATGAGTGAAGTTATCTGCTTTGGTTCAGAGGCCTGATGGTGAGGTTCCTGTACCTCCTTCCTAATGGCAGCCGTGAGAAGAGAGCATAGCCTGGATTGTACGGATTCTTGATGATGGATGCTGCTTTCCTGCAACAGCGCTCCTTGTAGATGTGACCAATATGAGGAGGGCTTTGTCTGTGATAGACTGAGCTGTTTGCACGACTTTTTGTAGGTGTTTCTGTTCAACTAATGGGACTATGGGATCTGTCAGATGGCAGAGATTTAATGGGCTGAATGGCCTTTCTGAGTAATAGGTAAATATGAGACATATGAAGTAGTCAATGTTTTGTTTGTGTGCCCGAAAACTGTGATTCCATTCAAGCATAATGAATTTACTGCTGAGTTCAATGCGAAGAAACTTGTTGCTGTTCAAGTGTATTTGTGTGGAATATATTTTAATATTTGTTTGAATGTTTATGTGTATATCAACGCTTTGCATTTGAACATATCTGAATGCTTTTGAATATGATCACTGTCTGAGTTTACCTGATTAATGTTGAAGCATGTTTAAATGTTGCATACCTGCTTTTCTAGTGTGTTTGAATAGCGTGGGTATATATACTGTAGGAATATACTGTAGAGATTTGTGTTTGATAACTGAAGTTGAATGCTGTGAATTTGCCCAATACTCCATTGTATTGAATGTTGTTAATTTGAAAAGAACAAGGTTTTTGATATTATGAGCTTGAATACTGTACAAGTTATTGAATGTTATGTATTTAGTTGTTTTTCAACATTTCATTGACGTACCACTCATGTTAATCACAGGAAAGATTTTCCATTGTCATTTTAAAATGTAAACAATATTGCTTTCCTTTTATGTAAAGTGGCAAAGACTCCTAAAAGACCTAACAGTTCAAAACTGGGCATCCATGAGGCAATGTAGACCATGATCAGCATCAGGGATATGCAGAACCACAATCCCCTACTCAACTAATATAATCAAGGCAAGAAATCAACCTTGGTCCCATTGGGACTGTAAAGGGGCATGCCGGGTTCATTCCCAGGCACACAAAGGTATCAAGATAACGAAGTTGCAAAACAGACCAGTATGTGTACTAATCAGCAAAATCAGTGTGTAATAGATACCGACCGAAGTCATCAAATAAGGTGGACAACTAGACAACTAGTTAGGAGGCCTGGCTACAAGAACATTTTCATCCTCAGTAGTGGTGAGACTGTAATGCAAGTGCCAAAGACAACATTCTCAAACATTTTCAGAAGAAGTGCTGAGTGGATGATGTATCTCCTCCTATGATCCCCACCATTACAAAAGCTTATTTTCAGTCAAGTCGATTCACTCTATGTATCACCAAAAATAGTTGAAAGCACTTGATATACTGTAGTGAAAGCTATGAAGCTAAAAAACATCTATCTATAGTCTTGGCTCTAGCCAAGACATTTCAGTTCTTTTACAGCAGTAGCATCTATTTGACAATGTGGAAAATTGCCTGGATATGTCCTGTTCACAAAAAGAACAGATCCATTTTAGCTAATTACTGTTCAGTCAATCTACACTCAATCAGCAGAGAAGTAATGGATGGAATTTACAACTATTTTACCAAGAAATTGCTCATTGGTGCCCAGTCTGTGTTTCACCAAGGCCACTTGGCTCCAGACTACATTGCAGACTTGGTCCAAACATCAATCAGAGCTGATCTGCAGAGCTGAGGATTGAGTAACTATCTTTATCCTTAAGCCATTATTTGATCAATTGTGGCACCAGGAATACCACTGATTCATGCCGCTCAAAATGGAGAATTGAGGGTGACATTAAAATCATTGTATCCATTTGTAGGGAATGCAGAGAAGCCCAGCTTAAGTGGCAAAAGGAGCACACCATCCTTAGACAACTCACACACCTGCCCTGCCAAGTATTTCCTGCCCCAACAATGGCAGTGTCTATGGGTCCCATGATGGCATTCAACAGACATCCCAGAACACATACACTCGGTGGCCAAGTTATTAGGTACCTCCTACTCCAAATAAAGTGGCCACTGGGTGTATGTTTGCGGTCTCTTGCTCCTGTAGCTCATCCACTTCAGGTTTGACATGTTGTACGTTCAGAGATGCTCTTCTGCACACTGCTGCTGCAATGCACGGTTAATTGAGCTACTGCCGCCTTCTTGCCAGCTTGAACCAGTCTGGTCATTCTCCTCTGACCTTTCTCGTTAACAAGGTGTTTTTGCCCACAAACTTTCCGCTCACTAGATGGCTTTTGTTTTTCTCTGCATTCTCTGTAAACCCTGGAGACTGTCATGTGTGAAAATCCCAGGAGATCAGCAGTTTCTGAGATATTCAAACTACCCTGTCTGGCACCAACACTCATTATATGGCTAAAGTCACTTAGATTTCATTTCCTACCATTCAGATGTTTAGTCTGAACAACAACTGTACCTCTTGACCTAGCTTTTATACATTGAGTTGCTGCACCTGATTGGCATATTAAATATTTGCATTAACGAGCAGGTTTGCCTAATAAAGTGGTCACTGAGTGTAGATGTGGTGTGAAAACAAATCATCGTTGACTCTAAGGGGACCTTTAAGAAAATGGTAAAATTAAAATCAAGGCTCAGAAAAAAGAAACATTCCATTATCCCTTCTTTTAATCTAGCATCATTCTATAAATGTTAATTAGCCAAAGTCATTATATTTACCCTGGAGATTTTATTTGCATATGGCCATTGTTTATCATGCAGCAAATCATTTAATCTAATCTCCTAATCTAAAGAATTCATGCCTACCCTCATATTTATAATTATGTTAAATTTAAGACTTTGCTTTCTGACTAAATCATATACCGTACAGGGTAAATACCAAATCCCATCTTAATGTGATCACTTTAACCCCAGAGGATCCATAACTGGAATCTTTATTTTTGAAGTACATAATTCTTCGGAGTCCAATTGAATTGATGGCATATCTGAATATTTTTTGTAACTGGCAACAATTTTCTATTATATCAGACTGTTTCAACAAACAGTAATAATGATCAAAATCTGTTGTTTGTTCCAAATTTTCAGTCTTTTCAGTATTTTGCAAGTGAGTGCAAGTGTCTCATTGGGGATATTTGGCTGCAGATTATTGGTTTCCAAGGCTAGGTGTCCAGCTGCTGTTGCTGATGAACATCCGAGACCTTGTGAATTTCTTTGATTATTTCTGAAGCATACTTGGCCTCTTTGGTATAGTGGGTTCTCAGTTTTCATTGCCTGTGATTGCGAACAGGCTTCTGATGACTCACAGCAGATGGTGGCAGGTCAGTTTCTGTTCGAAAGCTCTGTTTTAATAGAGCTGAAGTTAAGGAGGGGAATTCCTGATGGCTATGGTTGTTTGCACTCTGACATCAGGTTGCTGTGAATTGATGGGCAGTAGGTTGGCATGTTGTCTAGCTGTCCTGTTCTGATTCTCTCATACTAGGCAAACCCATTGGGATATCTGAGATGGAAATTTAAAAAAATAAACTGCAGATGCCAGAAATATGAAACAAAACAAAAAAGGCTAGAGGTTCGTGGCTCAGCATCTGTGGAAAGAGGAGTTGAGTTACTGTTTCAGGTTCAGAATCTTTCAGCAGTGTGAAGGGTCCTAGATGTGAATTGTTAGCTGCCTGATCACCTGTGTGTTTCCGGCATTTTGTGTTTTTGTCTGAGACATCGGCAGAGTTTATTTTGCAATTTTAAATGCTATCAACTTATATTTTTCTTAAACACAAGAGATTCTGCAGATGCTGTTAATCTAGAGTATCAAATACAAAATGCTGGAGAAACTCAGCAGGTCAGGCAGCATCTAAGGGAAGGAATAAACTTTCTGATCCTGATGAAGAGCCTCGACCCAAAACGTTGACTTCATATTCCTTTCCTTTCCATAGATGCAACCTGGCCTGCTGAATTCCTCCAGCATTTCATGGCTGTTACTTTGTATTTTTCTGTCGGGTTCTTCCCTCAGATTATCCTCATCTCTTGAAAGGAGATTTTTATACATGACATACACTTTAGCAATTTGCAAAATTAATACCCCATCATATCCATGGATTGTGGTCTAACTGGTTCATGTAAGGACTCCCTCATTGATAAGCTCCTCCCTTCTTTCTGCACAGGTTATGACTCGCAGTTTTACAATTGCGTAGTTTTGCAAAGTATCTTGAATATGGTACAGAGAAGTCATTATTCAAAACAAAAATGAAAGAAGTGATCATGCCCAGAAATAAAGAAAAACCTTATCACTTTCTGAGCACGGGAAGGAACAATGCTTAATTATTTGCATTTGTAATGATTCCCATGATATATAATAAATAAGCAGATGACTTATTTATCAGAATTACCTCAGGGTTTTCCCATGTCAGTCCCTGAAGTCACATGCTCTCAACGTCTGGTTTCCTCTTCATTCCGCTGAGTCTTATGTTGGGTTTAATGGGGCATCCAAAATAAATAATTCACTGGCAAATTAAATAATTATAATTTGTTAGTTGCTCAACAATTCAGTGAATGAGTGAATAGCAGTTGTGCTGTTGTAAGAGTTTGTAGTACTCATTTGTACTAATTGACATCATGTGGATGTACTGACAGTAATATTACTATTGTGTTTCTCAAGTTGTTTTCATCATCTGCTTGAAGGTTCTATAATTGATTTTTTAGGGTTTCACAGCAATTTTAATTCATTCATGTTGGATAATTGAACAGGGTGTGGGGGGCATGAACATTTGATTGATTTGAAGTATGACTGTGGCAGTATGTCAAATCAATCAATCAAGTCAATCAAACAACTTTATTTATAAAGAGCTGACTTAATTTAGGTATCCAAGGTGTTCATCACAGTAAAATAGCAGCCTCAGGAAGCTATGAAAAGAGCAATAGTAGGAGCTAATGCTATCTTAGTTCCCCTAAAAGCCTGCTAGCTGGGAAAAGTCACTCAGCATTGTTTCTGACAGGGACACCTTTAGTTAAGGAACCACTCAGGCCAGTGATAACTGTATCTTCATGTATCGTGGATTTGCTGCATAAACTTCCGTTTTGAAATTGTTTGACTTTTGGCTTTGCTCTCCCCGATGAAGCTCTTGCAGTTTAGTTTTATGTTGCATTAGCACTTCATTGGAGCAGTTATGGTAAAGGAGGAGGAAGTCTAACAAGCAGATCGGACAGTAGGTGTGCTGACCCCTGTATGGGAACGAGGAGGAGAGGGATGGGCAAGTATGCAAGAGTGCTTGGTCTTAGCAGACAGAACATTTATTGGTCATTTGATTCCTGGTGTTGAAGGTCTTGATCAGGACACTGTCCAGCTAAGCAGCTTCTGTACCTGTGCCTGCTGACTCAGGTAACTGAGGACAATCATGGTCAGAACCAAGTTTAACTATTTTTCTCTAAAATCTATTCTAGACCACTATGATATATAGAACCAAGGTTTCCTATTCATAATGTTCAAAGTTGTCACATGCTGAAAATAAATAAGCCCTCCAACCCCCTTCACCCTCCCCAATGAGAACATCAGAATTATCAGACCACAGCATTTGCAACATCACATGATATTCAACTATAACAAACTGTATTCATGCCATGGTAAAGATACCACAAGATAAGCCACAAGTCTCTCTGCAGGCAGGGTTTTAGCTACATCAGCATCCAGTTCCATTGATTTTGTATATTTAGTTAAAATTATTCTGCCAAATTCATCTATTCCTCCCTTGCTGTTTATCCTTTCTGCAATGTTACTGGGTGGCTTCTTTGGAAAGGTCTAACTTAGGATACCTGGTTACATCAACTTCCATGTCCAAATGCCTATCAACTATCATCACGGGATATGAGGAACGTCATATGGAATGTGGTTGGATTGTTGAAGCAGAGGGTAAAATGAGATAAACTCTCTGGAAATGTTGGAATTGTGACCTACACACAGTCAGCCATATCATTGTACAATCAGGCAATGTAAAGGGGATGAAAAACAAAAAAAGTGCTGGAACTCTGCAATAAAAATGCTGAAGCACTCAACAGGTAAAGCAGCACCTGTGAAAAGAGAAACAGAGTTAATGTTGTTAGGCCCAATATCCTTTTTCAGAACTGGGAAGGAGAAGAAACAAGTTAATTTTAAGTTTCTCAGAAGGTGGTGGAGGAACGGGTAGGTCCAAGGAAATATCTCCAAAAGGGTTGGGTTACCGTTACTGAAGTAGCAAATTGTTGATGAAGCCATCTGGTTGATTGACTAATGAGGGAAGTTAGAGAGAGAAGGGAAACAAACAAAGGATCAAGTCAAAGCAGTGAAATGTAACAGTGGAAAACACCCAATAGATCAGTCAGTGTCAATGAAGAGAGACAAACTCATTAAATATTGGAGATAGATAATATACAGTAAAAATGGGCAATTCTGATATGGAGGAAGTGAGCTACCTGAACTTGATGAATTTGATACAGAATCCAGTAAGCAGGAATGGAGAAGATGAAGCTTTGTTACTCAAGTTTATATTGGGCCTTCTTAATGCAGAATTAAGGTATTTAAAGGGGATAATGAATGGAGGTATAAAAATACTTTTACTATGGCAACACAGACATTAGCCAGGTGGATGGGGGGAAGGGGGAATGAAATAAGAAGCTGGGAGCTGGTTGTGGACTACAGGAGGAATGGAGACAGGCTAACCCCTATAGACATCAATGGATCCGGGGTTGAGGGGGTGAACAGCTTTAAGTTCTTTGGCATAAACATCACCGAGGATCTCATGTGGTCTGTACATACCAGCTGTGTGGTGAAAAAAGCACAACAGCACCTCTTTCACCTCAGATGGTTGAAGAAGTTTGGTACAGTCTCCCAAATTCTAAGAACTTTCTACAGGGCAAAATTGAGAGCATCCTGACTGGTTGCATCACTGCCTGGTATGGAAACTATATTTCCCTCAATCACAGGACTCTGCAGAGAGTGGTGCGGACAGCCCAGAGCATCTGTGGTTGTGAACTTCCCACTATTCAGGATACTTACAGAGACAGGTGTGTAAAAAGGGCTCAAAGGATCACTGGGGACCTGAGTCACCCCAACCACAAACGGTTCCAGCTGCTACCATCTGGGAAATGGTATCACAGCATTAAAGCCAGGACCAAGAGGATCCAGGACAGCTTCCTCCACCAGGTCATCAAACTGATTAATTCACGCTGATACAATTGTACTTCTATGCTATATTGACTGAAATGTTGTACATACTATTTATTCCAAATTGCTATAAATTGCACATTGCACATTCAGATGGAGATGTAACGTAAAAATTTTTACTCCTCATGTATGTGAAGGATGTAAGAAATAAAGTCAGTTCAATTCAATTCAAAATGCTGGAGGAACGCTACAGGTCAGGCAACATCTATAGAAATGAATCAAAGGTCAGCGTTTCAGGCCAAGACCCTTCATCAGAACTGGAAAGGAAGGGGAAGATGCCAGAATAAGAAGGTGGTGGGGGGGGGAAATTGGAAGGAACACGGAAGGAGATAGGAAGATAGTAGAATCTAGGTGGGTGTGGGAAGGGAGAAGAATTAAGAAACTGGGATCTGATAACTGGAAAAGGCAAGGGGCTGAAGAAGGAATCTGATAGGAGAGGAGAGTGGACCGTGGGAGAAAGAGAGGGAAGAGGGCGACTAGGAGGAAGTAATAGGCAGTTGAGGAGAAGAGATAAGAGAGGGGTCAAAGTGGGAAATGAAAAAGAGGGAAGAGGTGGGGAAATATTACTAGAAACTGGAGAAATTACTTGTGTTTATGGTCCACTTATATGTTACTTTTTTAAACATCAAGTTCCTGCTTCTAAATTATTATTTTTTAGGATTTCCTCACACTGCAGCCCCTCTCTCACTGTGAAATGGGGACACAATGAATTTGATAATTCTGTTGCCCTCTGGTAGGCTAACATCATGTTGAGGTTGAGATGAAGAAGCATCTCAAGGCCTAGAAGGAATGGTCAGGGATAAATTAGCTTAACTGAGGAGTATTACCCATGGTAGAGCTGCAGGATAACTTCTCCAGAATGTTAATCATATTGACAATCATTTCTTAATCTTATCAATCTCTTTTTTTCCACACGTCATATAATCATGCTTTGGGCTTACTCTCCACTGCTTCTGCTCAGGGTTGAAGTAATTGGTAAGTACTTGTCACTTTCTTCTCTTTTCACACAAGTAACAAACCCAGCTGTAGCAAAAGACCAAGAGGAAATCAAGAAGATAGCCTCCTTAAGCCATCCTGACATGAGTGCTAAAAGGACGGGTTACAGGAACAGAATAATGGGAACAGAGCATTAGGATGGGAAAACTGGAAATCTGTGCTTTGTTACATGTTTTATTTTGTTATCTAACATGCTGTATTTAGGACCGTCTGATAAAGCAATTTTTGTGTGATTTAGACCATAAGACATAAGAGCAGACTTTGTCATTCATCCCATCAAGTCTGCTCTGCCATTCTATCATGGCTAATTTATTAACTCTCTCAAGCCCTTTCTCCTGCCTTCTCCCGGTAACCTTTCACACCCTGACTGATCAAGAACCTATCAGCCTCTGCTTTAAGTGTATTCATCGACTTGGCCTCCACAGCTGTCGATGGCAATGATTCACCACCCTCTGGAAAAATAAATCTCTCCTTATCTCTGTTCTAAATGGACGTCCATCTATTCTGAGCCTGTAGTCTCTGGTCCTAGACTCATCTGCTACAGGAAACATTCTTTTCACATCCTATCAATCCAGGCCTTTCAATATTCAATAGGTTTCAATGAGATCTCTCCACATTCTTCTAAACTCCAGTGAGTACAGGCACAGAGCCATCAAATGCTACTCATATGTTAACATTTTCATTCCTGGAATCATTCTCATGAACCTCCCCTGGATCCTTTCCAATGTCAGCACATCTTTTCTTAGTTAAGGGTCCCAAAACTGCTCACAATGTAGTGTGATCAATGCTTTATAAAGCCTCAGCATTACATTCTGGCTCCTATATTCTAGTCCTCTCAAATGAATGCTAACATTGCATTTATCTTCCTTTCCACCAATTCGACATGCAAGTTAACCTTAAGGGAATTCTGCACAAGGATACCTAATTCCCATGCACCTTTGAGTTTTGAATTCTCTCCCCATTTAGAAAATATTCTACAATTTTATTCCTTCTACCAAAGTGCATGACTGCACACTTCCCTACACTATATTCCATCTGCCACTTTTTTGCCCATTCTCCCAATCTGTCTAAATCCTTCTGAAGAACACTACTTAGCCCTCCACCTATCTTTGTATTGTCAACAAACTTGGTCACAAAGCCATCAATTCTGTCATCCAAATCATTGACATATAATGTGAAAAGACACATTCCCAATCACCACTTATCACTGGCAGCCAACCAGAATAGCTGTGTTTATTCCCACTCTTTGTCTCCTGTCAGACAGCTAATTTCTGTCCATGCTGGTACCTGTCCTGTATTACCATAGGCTCTTATCTTGTTAAATAGTCACATATGCAGCACCTTGTCAAAGGCCTCCTGAAAATCGAAACAACATTCACTGACTCTCCTTTGTTGACCCTGTGTGTTATTTCTTGAAAGAATTCCAACAGATTTGTCAGGCAAGATTTTCCCTTTGGCCCATTTTATCACATGAAACCTCATCCTTAATAATGGACTCCAACATCTTCTCAACTATTGAAGTCAGGCTATCTGGCTTATACTTTAACTTCCTTTCTTCTGCCTCCTTCATAGAAAGATAGAAACATAGAAAACCTACAGCAAAATACAGGCCCTTCAGCCCACAATGCTCTGCCAAACATATCCCTACTTTAGAACTACCCAGGCTTTACTCGAAGCCCTCTATTTCTCTAAGCTCCACGTAGCCATCCAGGAGTCTCTTAAAAGACCCTGTCGTTTCCACCTCCAACACCGCCGCCAGCAGCCCATTCCATGCACTCACCACTCTCTGCACAAAAAAATTACCCCTGACATCTCCTCTGTATCTACTTCCAAGCACCTTAAAGCTATGCTCTCTAAGTTGATGGAGAAGATCCTGAGAGGCAGGATTTATGAACACTTGGAGGGGTATAATATGATTAGGAATAGTCAGCATGGCTTTGTGAAACTCAGGTCGTGCCTTATGAGCCTGACTGAATTTTTTGAGGATTTGACTAAATACATTGATGAAGGTAGAGCAGTAGATGTAGTGTATATAGGTTTCAGCAAGGCATTTGATAAGGTAGCCCATGCAAGGCTTATTGGGAAAGTAAGGAGGCATGTGATCCAAGGGGACCTTGCTTTGTGGATCCAGAACTGGCTTGCCCACAGAAGGCAAAGAGTGGTTGTAGACAGATCATATTCTGCATGGAGGTCGGTGACCGGTGGTGTGCCTCAGGGATCTTTGTAATTTTTATAAATTACTTGGATGAAGAAGTGGAGGGATAGGTTAGTAAATTTACTGATGACACAAAGGTTGGGGGAGTTGTGGATAGTGTGGAGGGCTGTCAGATGTTACAGCAGGACATCGATAGGATGCAAAACTGGGCTGAGAAGTGGCAGATGGAGTTCAACCCAGGTAAGTGTGAGGTGGTTCATTTTGGTAGGCCAAATATGATGGCATAATATAGAATTAATGGTAAGACTCTTGGCAGTGTGAAGGATCAGAGGGATCTTGGGGTCCAAGTCCATAGGACACTCAAAGCTGCTGCGCAGGTTGACTGTGTGGTTAAGAAGGCATACAGTGCATTGGCCTTCATCAACCATGGGATCGAGTTTAAGAGCAGAGAGATAATGTTACAGCTATATAAGACCCTGGTCAGACCTCACTTGGAGTACTGTGCTCAGTTCTGGTCACCCCACCACAGAAAGGATGTGGAAACTATAGAAAGATTGCAGAGGAGATCTACAAGGATGTTGCTTGAATTGGGAAGCATGCCCCATGAGAATTGGTTGAGTGAACTTGACGTTTTCTGCTTGGAGTGACGGAGGATGAGAGCTGACCTGATAGAGGTGTATAAAATGATGAGAGGCATTGATCATGTGGATAGTCAGAGAATTTTTCCCAGGGCTGAAATGACTAACACGAGGGGGCATAGTTTTAAGGTGCTTGGAAGTAGGTATAGAGTAGATGTCAGGAGTAAGTTTTTTTACACAGAGGGTGATGAGGGCGTGGAAAGCACTGCTGGCGACGGTGGTGGAGGCAGATACGATAGGGTCTTTTAAGAGATTCTTGGATAGGTACATGGAGTATAGAAAAATAGAGGGCTATGGGTAACCCTAGGTAATTTCTAAAATAAATATATGTTCGGCACAGCATCGTGGGTTGAAGGGCCTGTATTGTGCTGTAGGTTTTCTACGTTTTCTATCTCTTAAGGTGGATAAGTCACCTGGACCAGGTGGACTACATCCCAGAGACCTGACAGAGGTTTCTGAAGAGATAATGGATGCATTGGTCATGATCTTTCAAGGATCACTTGATCTTGGCATAGTCCCAGAGGACTGGAAGATTGCAAATTTCACTCTACTCTTTAAGAAGGGAGGAAGGCAAAAGAAGGGAAATTATAAGCCAGTAAGCCTAACCTTAGTGGTTGGGAAAGTGTTGGAGTCTATTATAAAGGATAAGGTTTGGGGGTACTTGGAGACTAATGATAAAATAAGTCAAAGTCAACATAGCTTTTGTAAAGGATAATGTGCCTGACAAATCTGTTAGAGTTCTTTGCGGAAGTAGCAAGCAGGGTGGAAAAAGGAGGTGCAGGGGACGTCATTTACTTGGATTTTCAAAAGATGCTTGATATGGTGCCACACTTGAGGCTGCCTAACAATATAAAATCCTATGGCATTACAGGAAAGTTACTGGCATGGATGGCGGAGTGGCTGACAGGCAGGAGGCAGCGAGTGGGAATAAAAGGGGCCTTTTCTAGTGGTGTTCCTCAAGGTTCAGTATTGGGACTGCTACTTTTCACATTGTTTGTTAATAATTTTTGATAATGGAATTGATGGATTTGTGGCAAAGGTTGTGGATGATACGAAGATAGGTGTAGGGTTAGTTATGGCTGAGGATGCAATGTAATTTCAGCAGGACTTAGACACATTGGAAGAATGGGCAAAAATGACAGATGGAATACAGTGTTGGGAAATGCTCAATAATGCATTTTGGAAAAAGGAACAATAGCGTGGACTATTATCTAAATGGGAAGAAGGTTCAAACACCAGAGGTGCAGAGGGACTTAGGAGTCCTCGTGCAAGACACCCAGAAGGTTAACTTACAGGTTGAGTCTGTAATAAAGAAGGCAAGTGAAATGTTGGCATTTATTTCAAGGGGAATAGAATATAAAAGCAAGGAGATAATGCTGAGCATTTATAAGATGCTATTTAGGCTGCACTTGGAGTACTGTGAACAGTTCTGGGTCCCATAATTCAGAAAGGATGTGTTGTCATTGGAGAGAGTCAAGAGGAAGTTCACAAGGATGATTCCGGGAATAAACAGGTTAACATATGAGGAGCATTTGGCAGCTTTGGGCCTGTACTCACTGGAATTTGGAAGAATGCTGGGGGATCTCATTGAAATCTACCAAATGTTGAAAGAACTAGATAGGGTGGACATGGAGAGGAACTTTCCTATGGTGGGGGTATCCAAAACTAGAGGGCACAGCCTCGTAACTGAGGGATGACCTTTTAGAACAGAAGTAAGGAGGATTTTTTTTTTTAGCCAGAGGGTAGTGAATCCATGGAATGCTCTACCACAGACTGTGATGGAGACCAAGTCTGTGCGTATATTTAAGGCAGAAGTTGATAGTTTCCTGATCGGTCACGGCATCAAAGGATATGGTGATACTATTTCTCAGATGTTATGATCAAATATCTGCGGAGCAGGAGATTGCAGAGAGAGTTGGAGATAGTTCATTGTGGAGTTTATGCATCAGTTTAAACAGTGAGTGAGCCCTTGCTTAGGTTGTAAGTAACGTGCAAGGACCAATAAAAACAAGTGAAGTGTAAGCATGGTTGCCATTGTGTTAGTGGGAGGCTTTGTCTCAACAGGCATCAGTGAGGGCTGGCGGAGGCTCTAAATAAGTTTCTAGTAAGTTTTTTTTCTCTTCCTTTTTTTTTAGTATATAGCTGGTGCATTGAAAATGGATCCAGGGTTAGCAGTATGTTTTGTGTGAGATGTCGGAACTCTGGGAGACCTCTAGTCTCCTGGGTAACTACATATGCATGAAGTGCATTGAGCTTCAGCTCCTTAGAGACCAAGTTAAGGAACTGGCGCGGCAGCTTAATGACCTTCAGCTCACACGGCAGAATAAGGAGGTGATTGATAGGAGCTACAGGGAGGTAATCTCCCCTAAGTTGCAGGAGGCAGGTAGTTATGCGACTGTCAGGAGAAGGAAAGGGAATAGGCAGCCAGTGCCGAGTCTACCTGTGGCTGCTCTCCTCAATATTAATTATACCACTTTGGATATTGTTGGGTGGGGGTGGGGGATCTTACCAGGGAGAAGCCACAGCAATCAGGTCTCTGGCACTGAACCCAGATATAAAGACCACTGGAAAGTGATACTGGAGAAGTAGTAATAGGGGATAAAGAAATGGCAATGAACAATAAGTATTTTGTGTTAGTCTTCACTATAGAAGATACTAGCAGTAGACCAGAAATTTGGCAGTGTCAAGGAGTAGAAGTGAATGTAAATTCTATTACTAAGAAGAAGGTGCTGGGGAAGCTGAAAGGACTGACGGTGGATAAGTTACCGGGACCAGGTGGGCTACATTCCAGGATTCTGAAAGAGGTGGCTGAAGAGATTGTGAGGCATTAGTAGTGATCTTTCAGGAATCACTGGACTGTGGAATGGCACTGGAGGACTAGAAAATTGCAAATATCACTCCACTCTAAGAAGGGAGAGAGACCAAAAAAGAAAAGTATAGAGCAGTTAGCCTGACTTCAGTGGTTGGAAGATGTTGGAGTCCATTATTAAGGACAAGATTTCAGGGTACTTGAAGACATGATAAAAACAGGCCAAACTCTGCATGGTTTCCGTAAGGGAAAATCTTGCCTGACAAATCTGTGGAATTCTTTGAGGAAATAATAAGCAGGATGGACAAAGGAGCTTCAGTGGATGTTGTTTTGACAAGGTGCTTCACAAGATAAGAGCCCTGGGTATTACAGTAAATATACTAGCATGGTAATAAGATTGGCTGAATGGTAGGAGACAAAGTGTGTGAATGAAGGGTACCTTTTCTGATTGTCTGCCAGTGACTGGTGGTATTCCACAGGGGTCAGTGTTGGGAGTGCTTTTTTTCACATTATATGTTAATGGTTTGGATGAAAGAATTGGTAGCTTTGTGCCCAAGTTTGTGGATGATAGGAAGATGGTGGAGCCGCAGGTAGTGTTGATAAAGCAGAGAGTCTGCAGAAGGACTTAGACAGATCAGGAGAATGGGCAAAGAAGTGGATGATGGCATATAGTGTAGGGATGTGTATAGTCATGCACTTCGGCAGAATAAAGTCATAGACTACTTTCTAAATAGGGACAGAATTTGGAAATCATGGGTGCCAAGGAGTCCTTGTGCAGGATTTCCTAAAGTTTAACTTTAACTTAGTTTAACTTAGGAGTCAGTGGTAAGGAAGGCAAATGCAATGTTAGCATTCATTTTGAAATTACTAGAATATAAAAACAAGAATGTAATGCTGAAGCTTTATAAGGCATTGGCCAGACTGCACTTGGAGTATTGTGAGCAATTTTGGGTCCCTATGTAAGAAAAGTTTCATTGACATTGGAAAAGGTCCAGGGAGGTTCTCAAGAATGATTCCAGGAATGAAAGGGTTAACTTATGAGGAGCATTTGATAGCTCTGCATCTGTACTCACTGGAGTTTAGAAGAATGAGGGAAAATATCACACTGAAACCTATCAAAGATTGAAAGGTGGATGTGCAGAGAATGTTTACTATAGTAGGGTAATGTAGGACCAGAAGGCATAGCTTCAGAATAGAGGGGTGTTTATTTAGAACAGATAAGAAGGAATTTCTTTAACCAAAGGATGGTGAATATGTTGGATTCATTGCCACAGGTCACTGTGAGGGCCAAGTCATTGGTTATATTTAAAGTGGATGTTGATAAATCCTTGATTAGTCAGGGTTATGGGGAGAAGACAGGAGAATGGGGTTGAGTGGGATAAAAAGTCAGCCACAATGCAATATTGGTGCAGATTCAATGGGCTGAATGAGCTAATTCCTTTCCTGTACCTTCTGTTTTTATGGTTGAAATAGCTGCCAGCTTGAGACTCTAGTTTGCAACTCATTGCGGAGTCAAATATGTTGTGTGCATTGTATATTTGTGATTGCCATACAATATCAAAACTCCAGCTTCAGTTGTAAGAGGGTCAAAGACGCAATGATGATGCTGTAATGTCACTTCATGCAAGCCTGACATATACAATGACTACTGGGTGTAACTGGCCCAATTTTGCGATTGGCATGGTTTCTCTCAGAAATTATTGCTGTTATAATCTTGTCTGAGTAAAATATTTCCCCCCCCCCCACGATTAGCATCTAAGTAGGAGGGCAGTAATTGATCTGTTCTAGTTTCAACCTTAGGTGGAAGAATACCTTTGTTCTGGGAGGTGCCATTAGTGTACAATATCCTCCTCCATACTGGTGGGCTAATGAAATCAGTTTAAGCCACAAAGTAAACATGAAGTGGCTGAAGATGTGACAGCTCCTTAAATTGTGCTATGGATTATCACTTGCTCCTGTTCAAACCTGTTCCCCTCTGGGACCTGGCTGTCCTCCACAGCTCATTAGCCCAGGAACTGCACTAAATCACAGCAAGGCTGTGTGTGACAGAGGGAAGCATCCTCCCCAATCATACCATGATGTATAGATCCAAGGAGGTTAATAGTAAAGTATTGACAGAAAGTGCTACTTAAGTCCACATCCACTGCTTAGTGTAATTAGACCCCCACCCCTAAAGGCAGTTAGGCTCGGCACAAGGGAGCACAGGGCAAACAACCCACATATCAGAGATCACCCCTTACAACCATCTAATTAAAAAAAACAGTAATAGTAATTCAATTGTTTGGATATCTTTTTAATAGCTTGGACCCAAACACAAGAACTTTAAAATTAAAATAAATCAGATGCTCATTTTCACAAAAGAGGCAATGTTTAAATATTAATTATACATTAATTATTGTCAGACAAAGAATAAACACTTGTTAAAAATTTATGAAGAAAGAGCCTATAGTGAACGTCAATTAAAGCCTCAAATCAGAAATTAACAGGAAGTTAACATCTATTAGCATACACTTAGAAAGGTCACGGGCTGATTGGAGAATGGCACTGCATATACTGTTTGATGGCTGGTTAATCAGAGGCTGTTACAAATTAGCAGCTGAGTGGACAATAAAGGATTTTTACATATGCTAAGAAAAGGAATTTTTTTAGAAGTTCAATGTCTGTTTTATATCCTTAAAATTGCCTGTGTAAGGTAGTAACTGTCTGTAAAAGACACAGTCATTTTCAATAGAGAAACTCTTACCATACATAATATCCACAACTCTTGCAGGGAACTCCCATACATATCTTCTTAAGAAATGGAGCTCTTAAAGGAGAAATCTCATGCAATGATCAAAGAGCTCTCAAACACTAGGTCATCCCAAAATGGTACACACATCACTCAAATAAGATTACTGCTTTTCACACAGAGGCCACAATTCCATTAAGAGATATAATATATATATTACAGATCACAGATAATACATGCACTGCTTGATAGGAGTACATATATCATATATGACTAATACTTCTCATGCAGGTATGCATTCTTGCATAGAAGTCACATATAATCATATGCATATAGTTGAAAAGGGCACACACCTCCCATGATTGCAACACATTTTGCACAGGAGTCACACACTTCTCATACGGACATCATACCCCCTGTACTGGAGGCATACACCACTCAGAAGATGATGGTAATAGTACCAATTGAGGAAAACTGGTTATAATTGAAAATGATCAAGTTCAAAATTTGGGACTGAGAGGCTGCAGGGATCCTGTAAGAAAGCCAGTGTGCTGTTCTTTGAGCTGTAGGAAAGAGTGGATGGAGAGATGACAGTGGGAGTGGGACAAATTTATCCTTGGGCCAGATTTAAGAAGAATGTGTTTCCTTGATTGCAAGTTGAATAAATGTAAATGATCCGTTCTAGCATCTTTCAATTTAAGAGACAAACTAATCAAAGTTAGCCTAACCAAGTAATGCTGCAGGATAGCAAAAATACATACCAAAAAGCAGCAATTTCAATTCTTTATAAATGGACCGTGCTGAAGTTTGCTGAGTACGTTCACGTCACGTGGAGAGATACTTGTGTTTTTTGCAGCTATTTTCAATGCTGACAGTTTCCAGCTCTCCAGGGTTTTTTAATAAATATCAGCTGTCTCTGCTACTGGGATGACTTTGATCCTCTGTCATACCTCAGAGACCAGAAACCTTAGCAGAGCAGAAACTAACAAAATAGTATCAGAGTAGGTAGGCTGGTACAAGCCTGGGAGCATAAACACACAAAGAGCCATGTAAGTTTCACTTCATAAAAAGACAAAGATTCACTTTGGAACACTGCCTCAAACTTACAAGGGTTTCCACTTAATATCCACATGGTGAATTGGGTGTCACATTCATCCATATTTTTTTACTTGCTATCCACACCCTACGACCAGTATCCATGCGCGATTTTCTGAGATGTCCTACACTTACAAGGCACACAACAAACTCGGTGTCATACTCACACATGCCTCCAGTTATTAGGGAGTATTCTCAAGTTATGTGAATATGTCAGATATTAATTCAAGTGCGAATCAGTCTTCAGTTCTTAATGTGAACTATAAATCGAAGTCAAAAGCATACCATCGCAAAATGGTGACCATGAGACATTGCATATGCATCAGCCAAATATTCAGATAATAGGGAGGTGTTATATGGCCTGCATCACTCCAGGTAACTATGGATTTAAATAATTTGCACTATTGTAAACAATTTTATTTTATTTAGAGATACAACATGGAATAGAATCTTCAAAGGAATCATTGCCAACCCAAAGTATTAAAGCAAACAAAGTCATTGTAAATATTGAATTTGTATTGAAGAACCTGTTGTTACCATTGATCTTAAGGGTACAAACATATGATGTACTTCTGGATTTGTGGAACTCTACTGAGGTTCTCTAAGAGAATGTCTGCCTGTTGTGATGAATAAAGTCTTCCATATCCACAACTTACCTAGTTTCTCCTGTGACATAGTTACAGTCACAACACAATCACCATTTACAGGGAGAAATCAACATGGGTTCACCATACATCCAGTTCAGCTTCACATTTATAAAGCAGCCAGTCTGTAGTAGAATGCACTCATTATCCATTAATAATATAATCATTCCCTCACCATGAGGGAAGCTTACTCTTAAATTTGAGTTCAGCTGAACTCAATGCCTTCCAGGTCGCTGGTCACACAGGATTTCCTGCCACCTGGCTATTTTAGAATCACGCAGTTATGGGAAGACAATGTGCCCACTGATATAACTTTTAGTTTTTGAGTCATAAAGTCATACAGCATAGCAATAGACCATTCATCTGTACCAACATCAAGTATGTATTTTCACTAATTCTAAATGCCAACCCTCAGTCTGTAGCCTTCTGTACCTTGGCAATTTAAGTGCTCATTTAGATACTTCCTAAATGTTGAGAGTGGGCCTGTCTCCACCATTCCTCAGCTAGTGCGTTCCAGATTCTAGCCACTGTCTGGATGAAAAAGGTCTTCCTCAGACCCCTCTCAACTTCTTACCCCCTATCCCAATTCTAGGTCCTCTAGTTTTATACACTTATATTATGAGGAAAGGTCTCTTGTCCCTGCCCCTCATCGTTTTGTCTACTTTTCTCAGGTCTTCCCTTGGCATCTCAGCTGCCAAGCTTGTTGCAACCTATCTGGTCTTTTGTCATAACCTCAACACTCCACCTGAAATCACATCCTCGTGACTCTGTTCTGCATTTTCTCCAGTGCAATCATTCCTTCCTATGATGTGTTAGCCAAAACTGTACACAATACTCTAGCTCTGGCCCACCAATATTTTATAAAATAATACCATTACCATTATAAAATAATTCCATGCCATGGTCAATGAAAGAAAATGTCCCTACAGCCTTCTTCATCAGCTTATCTCCCTATGCTGTTTTCTTCAGGGATCCGTGAACTTTCACACCATGGTCCTTCCTTTTCTGCGTAGGGCCCAGAGAACAACCATTCATGATCTATGGTCTACCTACTTTGTTTTCCTAAACTGCAGCACCTGACACTTACCATTTCTTGAAGTGGCTGAGATGCCGAAAGAATCAGGATTGTGGGTTGGCAGAGAGGTGGGGGGTACTTCGGAAGCTGCCCCACTGAGGTCGGTCAAGCATCAGGTTAATTGCATGAGGCAAGTAAACTCCAGGGGTGCAGCTGCAATCAGCTGGTGACTTGTTGCCCCGATGCAGATTGGGTAAACATACATTGACCCTGACAAACATTAGCATGGATGCTGCTAAAAGCACTACCAGGCTTTAGGGTCACAGCTGTGAATTTTCAGCTCATAATGCTCAATTTAAGCATCTTAACTGAGGAAGACAGCCATTCTCTTGTGAATTTGTCTTCCCCTCAGGAATCGAAAGGAAATATCTTTAAATTCAGGGATGATAAATCAGGATGGGTCCTTTGTAGCCAATGTTCCTCCCTATCTTATGGTACATGCCTATGGACCAAGATGGGCAGATGCAGGTATGGAAAGATCAAACCCGAATATCTGTCAGAATATATAATCGCTTATCTTCACTGTATCTCCACTTTACCTACATCAGTGGTTTCCACCCACCAATGTGCAAAATTGCATAGGTATATCCCATTCACAAAATAAAACACAATGGGTCCAATCTCACTAATTACTGCCATGTCAACTACATCCAGTCATCAGCAAGTTACAGAAAGGTGTCATTGGCAGTGCTAAAATCACGTGACATTTGCTTGGTTTGGGTTTCGCAAGGAACAACTTGTTCCACACTTCATTTTAACCTCATACAAAAATGGTAAAAGTCCAGAGGGGTGATCAATGGAATCAAGGTGCTTTGGTAGAACTACTCAATGGGAATTAAAGAGAGACGTCTCAATACATTGGAATCATTATGCACAAAGGAAAATTGTTGTGCTTGTTGAAGCCAAACTAGCCTCGGGTCTAGGATGACTTCCATATCTTATTTAGCTGGGATAATCTAAGCCTCAAAATAACCAGTCCCAGGCTGCAGGAACCCAGCCCAGCACCTATCCTGGGACAGAACTTGTGGTCAAGATGAACTAGCCACATCCATTGATGACCTCACAAGTGCCCCATGGGGAATCATGTTACTGGTTTCATTCTGAGATATAAGGTCCTGCACATCAAAAAAAAAGTTTCTCATGATCAGAAAGCTGTGCTGTGAGCAGGGTCAAAACAAACCCCACCCACAAACACTATGAAGCCTAAATAAGCCATGTCCCTGGTTTACCTCGAACTGTCAAAACAATTGAAACACTAACTGCAAAAAACATACAAAATATATTTCAAATTATTTTTAAATATCAAAATGATAAAAGGTATTATTCAAACTATATATATATATATCTACATACACACACACACATATATATATATACGCACACACATATATAAACTATGTATGTATATGCTATATATTATATACACATATATATGGAAACTAAAAAATTATCTTAATATGTAATCACTTCCAATCTGTTTTAAAATATCTAAATGATCTCCCTACTTAATACTGTTTAAAAATTGTAGGAGAAACTCAGGCCAGGGAGGATTTGGCCAGACATGGAATGTTTGCATGGATTTACCACATAGCTGAATAATCGAGCTCAATACCAGCTTCAATGCTCAGCTGGCTGCAGCACTGGGAACACGACACTGATATGCGATTCTTACCCTCAGCTACGTGGGCTAGCATGAGTGAGCAGCTGTTTTGCTGCCCAGTTCTAAGGTGCAATAGTTGCATTATTGCCCACACAGACCTAGGTCAGTAGGCAAAGCAGTGCAATCAGGCCCATGGTTCATGCCCTACTTAATTTACGGGATGGACTTCAAAATAGTGTGGCTGAGTTGCAGGCAAGGTAGACAAAACCCTGGAAAACAAATACTGACCTTTTACTCATAGCAGTAATATGTCTTGGACATATTCACTTCTAAGAGGAAAAGCAGCTTAAGTAGCCTAAACATTTCTTATACTTTGAAAAATGTTTTACAATGTTCACAAGTCTGTAGAGGTTCCTTTGGAGAATCAGCTGCACAGTCACCAACCACCAGTCTTCAGTGAGGACTGGGGAGTGGGTGTGACAGCAGTCAGGATTGGTGACCCAGAGGGTGGGGCTACTTTACTCCATCCTAATCCCAGGTTGAGAGGGGTGTGGGCCCATTACTCAGTTCAAGCCACCCCAAAGATCTGATGCTACTGCCTAGCAAATTGCCCTTCAATGGCTGTGTGGGATAACTCCTCAAAAACTTCACCAGTTTTCCATGCTCACTTTCTGAGGGTCTTTGATGCTGGTAGGCTCTCCTTTTCCTCTATTTAATCTCCCGATGTGCCGTCACTACTATATCTCAATCATCTCCTTCTCTCCTTTCCGGATGAGTATCCAGAATAGCGGGATTTAGGAAGTGAGAAGGCGAGCAGGACAGCACCCAGGATCAGAAGGACACAAGACAACAGGAGCAGGAATTGGTACTTGGCCCCTCAGGTTTTTCTTGCCAGTCACTGTGATCATGGCCAATCTGTCAAGGCCATTTGCACAGAATCCTCTGTTGGCTGATCTTACAAAAAATTATCCTCCTTCTCCTCAGCTACCTGCAGTATTCCAGCCTCCACACACTGGAGAATTCAGTAGTGCTCCCATACTCTGAGAGCATAAGCTCCAAAGCACCTCAGTCCTGTGACAGTGTAGTGAACACTGTAGGCCAGGCTCTAGTCATAAAGTGATAGAAAGATGCAGCATGTAAACAGGCCTTTGTGCCACTGTTCATGCCAACTATTAAGAGCTAGGTAGTCTCCAGTCCCTTGGTATGAACATAGAATTCTCCAACTTCCTGTAATTCCCTCTCCCTCCCTTCCTCTATCCCTATTTCATTCTGCCCCCTCCCCCAGCTGCCTATCACCTCCCTCATGGTTCCACCTCCTTCTACTACCCATTGTGTTTTCCCCTATTCCTCCTTCACCTTTCCTGCCTATCACCTCCCTGCTTCCCCTCCCCCACCCCTTTATCTTTCCCCTTACTGGTTTTTCACCTGGAACCTACCAGCCTTCTCCTTCCCACCCTCCCCCCACCTTCTTTATAGGGCCTCTGTCCCTTCCCTCTACAGTCCTGACGAAGGGTTCCGGCCCGAAACGTTGACTGCTTGTTTCCACAGATGCTGCACGACCTGCTGAGTTCCTCCAGCGTGTTGTGAGTATTAAGAGCTAATCTTTGTTTAATAAAATTTATCACCATTTCATTCTCCCAACATTCCCATCGACTGCCTTCAGACTCTAGCTTTCACCTACACACTATCAGCTAATTAACCTACTGAGCCACACATCTTTGGGATATACGAGGAAACCAAAGTGCCTGGAGGAAACCCGCACAGTCACAGGAAAAATGTGCAAACTCCAGACAGAAAACACTAAAGGTCTGAACTGAACACAGGTTACTGGAGCTCTGAGGAAGCAGTGCGGCCCATTATGTTACAGTACTGCTCTCTTTTCCCTTTTGTCTTTCTTCCTTCTTGAACAAGTGCTTTGTCGGCTGTGTCCCCGGTCTCACTCCTGCAGCCTTAAACACAATTGACAGTCGAGTCGAGCTCGAGAATAATACTTTTACCAGACTCTGGTCGGTTAGACCTCTCGTGCTGTAAATCCATCATGCAAGTGAGGCCAAAGAGTCAGAGCAATGAAGCATGGACACAGGCCCTTTGGCCTCATGTTCCCATTCCAACCTTATTGCCACCCAGCTAGTCCCAACTTCCAACGTTCAGCACATATCCTTCTCAGACCTACCTCTCCACGTACCTCACCGAGGAGGTCTTGAACGATACAATTGTACCTGCCTCAATCACCTCCTCCGGCAGCTCACACTACATACTCACCCTCTGTGTGGAAGAAGTTGCCATTCAGGTCCATTTTAAATTGTTCCCCTATCACTCTAAACCCATGTCCCCTAATTTTGGCATCCCCCTACCTTGGGATAACTGCAGGCTAGGAGCAACTGGTTGAGGTTGGCTGGGTCAATGAGTGAACAAGGAATTGCGGATGAGAGCTGGGTTTAAATAGGCTGCAGGTGATGAGTTGGAAAGTAGTGGAGATGACTCTTGTTAGCTGGGTGGGGCCTACATGTGCAGGCCTGACAGGAACCACTCCCCATGGCTGGCACCTGACGGCCCAGGATGAACCAGAGGGTCCAGTAGAACTCTTTAATGAGCGATGGATCCAAGATGTAATTTGATGGCATTTGATATCTCCTCTCTGGGCTGTATCCAAACAAACAGGTACTGTATGATTTTGTGAATCCATCAAGCAGCGAACCGTGCACACTAGACCAAATTCCACCATGCTTAGCTCCAGAGATGCAGTCTCAGGTGGTTTCACTGGCCCATGGACAATGGGCCTGAGGCAGAAATGTGGAAGGTAGGTGTGATCCTGGGGGATGGTGGCAGCTGGGGCTGGTAAGTGACTGAATTGATGCAATGGGTAATCTTTAAGGGACCAATGAACTGGGTGTGAGCTTACAAGAGTCAATGCTCAGGGGTGGAGAACCAGACATGGTCACTGGGTCAGAGTAGACTGGCTAGGTGCTGATGGCAGTTAGCCTGGTAGCAGTAGGTGCAGTTGGCAGCTAGGATGGCCTGTGTGCCCTCTTCAAGCAATCTGTCATCAGTGAATCAGGGTCCAGCGGATGGGACCTCCACTATTGGCTCCTCCACAGGAAACAAGGGGAGTTGGTAGCCATGAAGCATTTCAAAGGGTGACATAGGATGTGTGTAGACAGAGGAGTGGAGGAGGGAACAGAAGGCTCGCCAGAAGCAAGAGACAGTTGTAGGCCCTGATCCAACACAATGTCACAAGAGAAGCCATGGAGACAAACTACAGGGTGGAGAACCAGGTCCACCGTCTCATCGCTAATGGAAGTTTAGGGAGGGTAATGAAGATGGCCACCTTGAAGGACCAGGTTACCACTCTCATGATCACTGTAGGCCCATCAGAAAGTGTCAAGCCCATGATAAAACCCATGGTGATGTGGGACCACAGGCATCGACAAACTGATTGGGACCACAGGAAACCAGAAGGCGACTGGTTGGAGGAATTGGACTGAGCACATTGAGGACAGGCAGCGATGAACTGACGTACATCTGCCATCATGGTGAGCCACCAGAACCAACATCACAGAAAATCCAGAGTCCATCATGAATGATTGGAAAGGGATGAGGGGTGGGCCCAAGTGAGCTACTGCCACGTACAAGCAGTTGTCAGGTGTGTTGGCCTGACGCATATGGTTCTCAAGGTCCGAGACAATTGGAGTGGGGTCTATGAGGAAAGAATGTTGGGCTGAGGGTTGATCACCATTTCAGCTGGGTCGAACTGTGTGACAGGGTGTCTGCCTTAGTATTCTTGTAGACTGGCTGGTTGGAGATGGTGTAGCTGAATTGTTCGAAGAAGAGAGCCCTATGAGCCTGACATGGGTTGAGCTGGTGGGACTCTTATATAGATTTGAGGTTCAGGTGGTCAGTCCAGATCAGGAAGAGCTTGGTGTTTCCCATCAGCCAATGTCTCCGTTCCTACAAGGCCCATTTAATGGTGAGTAGCTCCCTGTCTCCTACTCCATAACAGCACAGTTTAGGTGAAACGCGTGAGAAGAAGCACAAGGGTGTGTCTTCCCCTCCAGTTCTCATTTGGAGAGCATGGCCCCAGCACCCACATCAGATGCACCCACCTCTACTACAACAGGTCTGGAGGGGTTTGATGGTGGAGAATGGGAGTGGTGAAACATCGGTGGTCTCCTCAAAAGCGTAGTCCGCAGCAGCGTACCAGGTTATCTGTGATTTGTCTGTAGTTTTTGATGACCTGACAGTTGAAGTTGGAGAAGACAAGAAGTGCTGTCAGGGACATTCAACAACGGTGTACACATTTCTCTGGATCCATGGCTATGCTTTAAGGTGAAAGGATGTAATCCAGGAAAGAAATGACTGGGGTATGGAACTGGCATTTTTCTAACTTGCAGTACATCTGGTTTTTGAGAAAACAATGAAGGACTGGACGGACTGACAGATGTGATGTCGAGGGTCCTTGGAGAAGTTGAGGATGTCATCGATGAAGACAAACACATTCCTGCATAGCACGCCTCAGAAGGTCTCATTGATGAAGGCTTGGAAAGTGGTGAGACTGTTGGAAAATCTGAAAGGCCCCACCAAGTATTTGCTGTGGCCAGTGGATGTTATGAATGTCGTCTTCCATTCATCCCCCACAGGGATGCAGATTAGGATGTCTGTGCTTCGTAGATCTAATTTGGTTAAGATCTGGGTCCTGTAGAATGATTTGAATGTGTTATCCATTAAGGGGGGAGGGTAACAGTTCTTAATGGTGATCTTGTTCAGTCTACAGTAGCCGATACAGGGGCAAAGACCCCCATCTTTCTTTTTGAGAAAGAAGGAGTCTGCACTGGATAGGGACAGGGATGGTTGAACGAAGCCCTGCTGTAGTGCTTTGGCGATGCAGTCATTCATGTCTTGGGTCTCAGGAGGGGAGAGGGAGATTAGATGACCCCAGGGAGCAGTGGTGCCCAGGAGGAGATTGATCATGTGGTTGTGTGGTCTTTGAGGCAGCAGGACATTGGCTTCCATTTTACTGAAGCTGATGTCTAAATTCTGTTATTCCTGAGGGAGTTTGGTGAGGTTAAGGGCTTCCTCCGTCTCCGTGGATTTTTGGGGTGAAGTCAACTGGGGTGGCAGGCGAGTCCCTGACTCAGCAGTGAGCCGAATGACCAGGCAAAGTGAGGGTCATGAGTGGAGAGCCAGAGGCAACACAAGATGGGAGAACTATTGGGTGAGGCGATCAGAAGGAATTGGATAGACTTTTTGATGCTCATGTGTACAGGCTGTGTGCATGCTCTGACCATCCCAAGCCCCAAAAGACATCCATCAATCACTGTGATGCAGAAGAGGTGAGAGATAGGCTTTGTAGGAAGTCCAAGCTGCACGCACAAATTGGTGCGCTCATCTCCAGAATCCTCCAGCATCTCTTGTGCCCATAGAGCCATTTGGGTGTGGAAAACAGCAGAGAGAGTGATTTGGGCTATGGTGCTGGAATAAGGGCCCAGCAGGTGTTTACCGGATAGAAGTTCCCTCATCTCTACTTGGTGTTGCCATTTCCCCAGTAAGTGCACAAGTTGCTCCTCCACCGATGCACACGCTCTTGGGGGGGGGGGGTGTTAAGAGACCTCTCCCTAACAGCATGGGTTATGGAAGCATTGCTGATAGAGGTGCTGCAGCCTGAAATGGTTCTAGGAATGGAACTAAGGTTCTGGCTGATAATCTGAAGCATCATTCATAAGACGATAATAAGGCCCTCGAGGTTGTTTGGCATCTCCCTGGTGGACAGCTCATCTCTCAAGTGCTCCAAGAGGCCATGATGGTCATGTGCCAAAAGCACTTCCACATTCCAGCTGCACTTTGCTATGAGGCTCCTGAATTCCACAGTGTGAGTCTTGACACAGGTGAACTGTCCAATCTGCAGAACCCCTTCAACTCCCTGGATGGTCAGAAACCCAGCACATCTCAGCAGTGAATTCCTCGTGCTTATTGCAAATAGTAGTTTTATTGTCCAGTTAATGACAGCCCTGGTTAGAGCTTGCCCAGTCAAGAGAGAAATGATGAAAGCAATCTTGGCTCGGTCGGTAACATACAGAGATGACTGAAGCTCAGAGTGTACGGTGCACTGGCACATGAAGCTTCAGTATAGGATTGGGGATTCATCAAGGCATTTGGGTACAAGGGCTCCAAGAAAGAAGGTTGACTGGTGCAGGGTTGCTGTATGGAGATGGAGAGTTGGTTGAGAGAGACAAGTAGATGGTTACTGGTTTCCTGCTTTTTCTGGATCATGTGCTCTTGTCGACTAATGACTTTCTTCAGGCAACCAAGCTCTGCGGGGCAATTGCTGGTTCTTCCATCCTGTTAGGAAATGTAGAGGGGCCTTGACCCAACCACAGAGCAGAGGAGATGATTTAGCAGTGAGCGATAACTTTAATAACAAACTGCAAAGTAACAAGCCACGAAGGGCCATGAAACAAGCGAGAACAGATTTTTAACACAATGAGGCAACAAGGTAACTGAAGACTAGGAGCAACTGGTTGAAGCTGACTGGTCCGATGTGTGAACAAGGATTGTTGTTCTTCTTTTAAAGTTTCATGGTGGTTGGCAGACAAACATAAGTCGCATTACCACCGCCTACTGAGTTGGAGTGTGGAGCAAAGATACAGGAAATATACATACTAAGTTCACCCCCCCCCCCACAAAAAAACTCAAATAATATAAAAAGGTCTAATGCTTTTCAGAAGGTCAAATACACACTTATATGCATTACGATAGCAGTGATATCCTAACAAATTTTCCTGTGTCTGTCCCAAAGACCTCAGTTTTGAAATTAGATGTTTCCTTTGAACCTCCTAGCAACTGCATTCAAACAGTTTACAGTATGCTACACTGTTTCTTGACAAGTGCGTTCCCTATAGATGCCAGTATCATGCATATTAATTCTGAACAGGGAATTAATCAATCTAGTATGTCCAATACATAAACATGTAAGTCTAACTTCTCTCCTTTTATACCCAATTCCCAGCTGAGTCCTCACCTTCTTCTAAATTATATATAAATTCTGCTTTTCTTTTCCTTATCCCAGCTTTGTTACAACAGTGATTGAATTGCCTTTTTAATTATGACCTTCATCTTTCCCTTATGTAAAGGCACCACTACACTTATATCCTTAATTTTAAGTGATTGCTTGGCAAGAATGGCTGTCACCTCATTTCCTTCAACCCCAGCATTGGCAGGAACCATATGAAGTGTACAAACAGGCCTAAACTCTGCAGCCTCAACAGATGTTGTCCAATCTCAAGAAGAACGTCTGGCCTACAGTTTGAAATACCTGTCTTAATGGGTGTCAAGACCAAGAACGAATCAGAGCACAGAAGTACATAATTAGGGCGTACTTCTTCGAACTATTCCAAGGCTGAGATGTTAGCAATCACTTCAGGCATGAATACTGACATCTTTTCTTAAGTCACCTGAAAGTTTGGAACATAAACAGAAAAAACTGTATGACCTGACAGTCGATCTTTTGAACCATCTCTATAGATACTGTATGTAAAAGTCCATAATGTCTGCCTTGTATGTATTGCTGAACTCCCCATGCCACTGATAAACATTCACTCCTCAATTGAATTTTTTTTTGAAAGCCCAAATCAACCACAGGCAAAGGGAAAAATCATGGAGGCGTGACAGAAAGGGGTACATGTGGACCATAATCCACATCAAACAACCCAAGATTTGGTGCCCATTTATTTCCCATCCACACAATACTGAAGACTTTATGAATACAGTGCTCCCACCACTTTGCCAATATTGGGTGATCAACTTTATGTCCTCTTACAGTAATCCAATAAACCACAGTAACTAAACTGCGCAGATGTACCAGTAATGCTGAAATTGGGCAAGATTTAATAGTATCACCAAATAATCTCAATGCTAGAGCCTCAGTTTATCTAGGGCCTCTGGTGAGGCTGACCCATTAGCAACACATCCATAATCAAAGGCAGATCTGATTAAAGCAATATACATTTGTTGAAATTACTTCCTGCTCGCACCTTAATCACATCCAACTGATCACCTGGGCACATAAAGGGTTTTTTTATACTTCTCTGGAATTTTATTCACATACACCTTCCATGTTAGCCTTGTGTCCATCTACATACCTGGAAACTTTACCACTGACTCTTCTTTAAGACATTTACCATATAACTTGAGATCAATTGTGAATGCAATGTTCCTTTTAGAAAAACAAATTACTTGAGACTTTGCAACAGAAAATTTAAACCTTCACTTGATATCCCCATTCCTCTACTTCATTAATAGCTGCCTGCATTTTGAATTGAATTAACTTTATTTCTTACATCCTTCATATACATGAGGAGTAAAAATCTTTATGTTATGTCTCCATCTAAATGTGCAATGTGCAATCTATAGTAATTTGTAATAAATATTATGTACAACAGGACAGTCAATATAGCATTCAAATACAATTGTATCAGCGTGAATTAATCAGTCTGATGGTCTGGTGGAAGAAGCTGTCCTGGAGGCTGTTGGTCCTGGCTTTAATGCTGTGGTACCATTTCCCGGATGGGAGCAGCTGGAACAGTTTGTGGTTGGGGCAATTCCAGTGCCCAGTGATCCTTCAGGCCCTTCTTATGCACCTGTCTCTGTAAACGTCCTGAATACTGAGAAGTTCACACCTACAGATGCGTTGGGCTGTCCTTACCACTCTTAGCAGAGTCCTGCGATTGAGGGAATTATAGTTCCCATACCAGTCAGTGATACAGCCAGTCAGGATGCTCTCAGTTATGTCCTTGTAGAAAGTTCTCAGGATTTGGGAGACCATACCAAACTTCTTCAACCGTCTGAGGTGAAAGAGGTGCAGTTATGCTTTTTCACCACACAGTCGATATGTACAGACCACATGAGAACCTTGGTGATGTTTATGGCAAGGAGCCTAAAGCTGTTCACCCTCTCATCCCCAGATCCGTTGATGTCAACAGGGGTTAGCCTATCTCCATTCCTCCTGTAATCCACAGCCAGCTCCTTTTTTTGTGTGACATTGAGGGAGAGGTTGTTCTCTTGACACCACTGTGTCAGGGTAATGACTTCCTCTCTCTAGGCTACTTCATTATTATTTGAGATAAGGCCAATCAATGTAGTATCATCAGCTAATTTAATTAGCAGATTGGAGCTGTGGGTGGCAACACAGTAATGGGTATGCAGAGAGAAAAGGAGGCAGCTTAGGAGACAGCCCTGAGAGGGGCCTGTGTTGGGGGTCAGAGGGACAGAGGTGAGGGAGCCCACTTTTACCACCTGCCGGCGATCTGACAGGAAGTCCAGGATCCAGCTGCACGAGGCAGGGTGGAGGCCAAGGTCTCTGAGCTTCTTGTCAAGCCTGGAGGGAATTATGGTGTTGAATGCTGAACGGTCATCCAAGAACAGCATTCTCACATTAGTATCCCTCTTCTCCAGATGTGTAAAGCTACGTTTTCCTAACTGTATAATTTATAGTTATATAGTTCCACACAGCACCATCATCAGCATATAACAATTTGGAAATGTCTGAGCTAACATTTAGAAAATATCATCAATCACAATATTAAAAAGGAGTGGAGCTACACACACTCCCTGCAGAGTTCCATTCCCTATCTCATACTCCTTAAAGGATGTTGTTCTCTCCTTAGCTTGTATCTTCCTATCACAAATAGTATTGAATCCAATTGAACGTTCTACCACCTATTCCCTTCTTTTCCAGTTTAAGCAGCAATTCTTGTGTGCATAACATATCATAAGCTTTCTCTACATCAAAGAAATCTGCTGCCACTGATTCTATGTTAACTTAGGCCTTATGAACATCAGGTTCCAAACTTAACCCCGAGTCCAGGGTCATTCTCTCTTTATGAAATCCAGATTGGTATACAGCTAATTTTCACCTGCTCTCCACAAAATAAGAAAGCCTTGCTACAAGCTTTGTGTCCATTATTTGTGAAGTTAGTGAAATGGCTCTGTAGCTGGAAGAATCTGATTGATCCTTACCAGGTTTCAATATAGGGATAGCAATGGTTAATTTCCAGCAAGTGGGAGGTAGCCCTTTAACCCATATTGTATTAAAGAATTTCAGAACCAACATAAGTTTTGAATCTAATAACCATGCAAGCATATTATAACAATTGTGATATCTAACCAGCACTATTAATAGCCCTGCTAAATGCTGACAATGTAAATTCGACATCCAAACAGGAACTGGAACATTTTTTTTCTTGGCAATCTGAGGATTGCTTCTCAAAACTGCTTCTCTATATGACCACTCTTCCTTACTTAAATTGGCTGAATTATGTACATTGGCTTATGTTTTTACTAATAATTCTGCATTTTCAGTGTCAGTAACTGCAACATTTTCCTCACCATACAAAACCAGTAATGCATCCAGTTTTCTAACTCCCCCCATTTTCTGTATTACACCCCAAACTTCCCATACCTGGATCAAACAAGGATTGCAGATGAGAGGTGGGTTTAAATAGGCTGCAGGTGATGATTTGGAAATGAATGGTGGATGATTCCTGTTATCTGGGTGGATATTGGGAGGAGCATGCATGTGCAGGACTTCTCTGTAGGCAATCTTCTGCACAGTGTCCCAGACCCAACAGTTACTAACTATTATAACATAGCCTTCATTCCATGATAAGAGCAGAAGCTCACTTCCTTTTGCAGCTTCCCAGAAAAGCTGAGAAAGAGTTAAAGAGTTGGAGTAGAACTGGATGAACTGTGGATCATTTGGGAGGCTAAGGGGTTGATAGACAAGATATGTAGGGAGGTAGTTACACCTGAGGTACAGGACACAGGTAACTGGGTGACCTTCAGGAGGGGGAAAGGGGATAGGCAGCTAGTCCAGAGTACCCCTGTGGCCATTCCCCTCAACAACAGGTACACCACTTTGGATACTGTTTGGGGGGGGAGGGGGGTGGTGAGGAAATGACCTAGCAGAGAAAAGCCACAGTGGTCAGGTCTCTGGCACTGAGTCTGGCTCTATGGCTCAGAAGGGAAAGGGAGAGAAGATGTGAGCTGTAGTGATAGAGGATTCGCTGGTTAGGGGGACAGAAAGGAGGTTCTGTGGATGATTTGTTTCCTCCCAGGTGCTTGGGTCATGGATATCTCAGACTGAGTCCACAGCATTCTTAAGTGGGATAGTGGTCAGCTAGAAGTCATGGTCCCCTTTGGTAACAATGGCATGGGTAGGCTGGGTGATGAGGTCCTGCAAGGTGAGTTTTGGGATTTAGGTGCTAAGTTAAAGGACAGGATCCCCAGGGTTGTAATCTCAGCATTGCCACCTGTGCTATGATGTAGCGAGACCAGAAATAGGAAGATCTTTCAGCTTAACGTGTGGCTAAAGTGTTGGTGCATGAGGAAGGGCTTCAGATATTTGGATCATTGGGCTCTTCTCCAGGGAAGGTGGGACCTGTACAGAAGGGACGGTTTGCACCTCAACTGAAGGGGGACTAATATCCTAGTGGGAAGGTTTGCTAGTGCTGCTTGGCAGGTTTAAGCTAGAGCTGCAGGGAGATGGGAACCAGTGTGCCAGAACAGAGTATTTGTGGTGAAAGACTTTGTTAAGCCTATATACAAGGCCAGGAATCTAAAGGTTGAGCATAGTGGGACTATTGCATATATTTCAATATAAGGAGTTTTGCAGGACAAGTGGGTGAGTTTAGTGCATTGATCAGCATGTAAAATTATGACATTGTAGCCATTAGTGAGAATTAGATGCAGGAGAGGCAGGACTGGCAGCTCAGTGTTCTAGGGTTCCATGGTTTTAGATGTGATAGAACAGGAGGGATTAAACAGGGAGGGGTAGCATTACTATTCAGGGAAAATGTCACGGCAGTCAGGACAAACTGGAGAGCTCATCTCGTGAGCTCATCTAGTGAGACAAACTAGAAAGCTCATCTAATTTGCCAGTGAGGACAAATTGGAGAGCCCACCTAGTGAGTCTTTGCGGGTAAAACAGAGGAATAAGAAAGGTATGATCACGCTAATGGGATTATATTATTGACCACCCAACAGTCTATGGGATTTAGAGGAGCACATTTATAGAGAATGCAGACTGATGCAAGAAACATAAGGCTGTGATAGTAGGTGATTTTAACTTCCTACATATTGACTGGAACTCCTATACATTAAAAGGGCTGGATGGGAAAGAGTTTGTAAAATATGCTCATGAAAGTTTCTTTAATCACTATGTAGAAGTCCCAACTAGAGAGAATGCTATATTAGATCTCCTATTAGGGAACATGACAGAAGTTTGAGTAGGGAACACTTCGCATCTAGTGTTCATAATGACATTTGTTTCAAGATAACTTTGGAAAGGGATAGGTCTAGTCCTTGAGTTGAGGTTCCAAAATGGAGAAAGGTCAATTTTGATGATACCAGGAAGAATCTGCAAGTGTGGATTAAATGGTTCGTTTTCTGGCAAAGTTGAACTTGGTAAGTGGGAGGTCTTCAAAAGTGAAATTTTCAGAGTACAGAGTTTGATGTTCCTGTCAGAATAAAAGGCAAGGATAATAGACTTATGGAACCCTGGTTTTCATAAGATATTGAGGCACTGGATAAGAAAAAAATGGAGTATAAGAAATACAAGAGAACACTTAAGAAGGAAATCAGGAGGGCTGAAAGAAGACAAGAGATTGCGCTGGCAGACAAGATGAAAGAGAATCCTAAGGGTTTCTACAGGTATACAGCATAAGAAAAAAAAAATAGCAAGGGATAATATTGGTCCTCCGGAAGATTAGAGTGACAGAGCTGAAAGAAATGGAATTTTTGGCATTTGTATTTACTCAGGAAATGGACATAGAAGTGAGGCAAAGCATCCGCGAGGTCATGGACCCTATACAGATTACAGAGGAGGAGGTGTTTAGTGTCTTGAGGCAAATTAGGGTGGGTAAATCCCCAGGGCCTGACAAGGTGTTCCCTCAGACCCTGTGGGAGGCAAATGCAAAAATTGCAGAGGTCCTAGAAGAGATATTTAAAACACCCTTAGCCAGGGGCGAGGTGCTGGAGGATTGGAGAATAGTTAATGTTGCTCCATTGTTTAAGAAAGGCTCTAAGAGTAAGCCAAGAAAGTATAAACTGGTGAGCCTGGCATCAGTAGTGGGAAAGTTATTGGAAGGTATTCTAAGGGACCAGATATGTTAGCATTTGGGTACTCCCTGAGGAATATTGTAGAACGGAGGATGTTGTTGGGACTACAGAGAATACAGATCCACAATTCCTTGAAAGTAGCAAACACAGGTAGGTAGTGTTGTAAAGAAAGCTTTTGGCACATTGGCGGTCATAAATCAATGTATTGAGTACAGGAGTTGGGATGCTATCTTGAAATCATTTAAGACATGGTGAGGCCTAATCTGGAGTATTTATGCAGTCACCTACCAACTGGAAAGCTGTAAATCAGATTGAAAGAGCTCAGGGAAAATTGACAAGGATGTTGCTGGGACTGGAGGACCTGAGTTATAGGGGAAGGTTGAACAGGTTTGGACTTTGTTCCCTAGTACATAGAAGAGAGGAAAGATATGATAGAGGTATACAAAATTATGAAGGGTATAGATAGGGTTAATGCAAGTAGTCTTTTTCAACTGAGGTTGGGTTAAACTACAACAAAAGGTCATGGGTTAAGAGTGAAAGGTGAAATGTTTAAGGGCAATGTGAGGGAGAACTTCTTCACTCGGAGGGTGGAGAGAGTGTGGAACCAGCTGCCAGGGCAAGTGGTTGATCTGGCATCAATTTCAACATTTAAGAGAAGTTTGGACAGGTACATGGATGGGAAGGGTGTGGAGAGCTACGACTAGGCAGATGGTTTGGCATGGTCTACGTTTGCTGAATGGCCTGTTTCCGTGCTGTATTGTTCTATGAGTCTATGACTCTAAAAGCAAAGAAGCACAGTCAGAAAAATAGCATGTAATAATAATAGCACAGAAATAACAGATGAAATATATCTTCAAAGCCTACTTCTTTTTGACAGGCAGTTGTTTTACCATCACCAACATTCTATGTCTGTGCTAACTAAAATATGAAATGGAGCAGATCTGATGAAGGGTCTCAGCCCGAAATGTCGACTGTACTCTTTTCCATAGATGCTGCCAGGCCTGCTGAGTTCCTCCTGCATTTTGCTTGGATTTCCAGCACCTGCAGATCTCTTGTAAGAAATATAAAAATTGTGATTACAGGAACAGGTCAGGGGATTGCAACCTATACTGAGTTACTCACTTCCAACCTGACCAAATTCTTTTCAAGATACAGTAGAATCTTAAGAGTTCAATTTCAACATAATGAAGCTCACTTGAATGGCACTCGGTCCACCAAACTAAACATTCACTAACTTCATCACAAAGTACAATGTGATAGGCAATGACTGCTAGCCAGACCAGTGATTCTTGCATTCTGGGAATTAATTTAAACAAAATCTTTTAGATTAAAGTAGATGGGTTTAGTGTGTAACTCTACCTATCCCAAGACCAAAATTACAAATAACTAAATAAAGGAGCTGACTTCAAAGTTAATCTTCAATTCACTATGCTTTTGTCTAATTCATAGCAACAACTAAACAGAAAATCAGCCTGAATCAGGTCCCTTTTAGAGGGATTAGAATTTATAATAAAAATCATTATGCAGTTTTATAGCGCTGCACTCTTCTCTGGCTTGTAGAAATTTATCATAACTGAAGGAGATCAAAACTTCAGACTTTCTCCCATGTTACTGCCTTTACTGAGTAATCTGCCCACAGTGGAAATGAGGTGGATATACTGTGTATTAGATAGCTAAATTGCCTTTATTAAAATGTACATCAGTAAATGGAAGCTATAATGCAGATGAGGAAAAAATGAGGAAGCAGAGGATAAAAAGAGGAGTTTTAAACACAAAATCAATAATTTTCACTATGTCCACTATTGAACTGGAATTTGTGAATCTACTATATTACAATTTAAGATGACAAATCTACCTACAATAAATGCTAATTTTGAAAGTTGATGATAATCATAAACAATGAAGACACTTTCTAGAGAGTAAAGGTTGTAGGAATCCACAGTCCTCAAGTCCAAAGAATTCTCAACTGATTTCTTTTCCGTTCAAGTTGGATGCCGTCTCCTTTTTATTCCTGCCTCCTGACATTAATTGTCTGTGCATAGCAATCTGCCATTTTCCTATTTTCTTATTCCATTGTGTCTTTGGCAGAATGAGACGCTGTGAGAAATCATAAAAGGAGGACAGCAGCGTAACAGGGAGGGCTATCAATCATTCTGCATCTGTCACCGTAGATTTTAAATTCCTGAAAACCTTGGGAGGATCCAATGTTTCAAAAAAAGTAAATCAATGTCTCTGGTCACAAAGATATAAAAACAATTCAAAAAAATTCTTTGAATATGGGGAGGCGATTGAGATTTTAAAAAAATATGCAGGGAATTTGTAGAGACAATTGAAGTAAATTTAACATAAGTAGGCTTTTTCCACTGAGGTTGGGTGAGACTACAACCAGAGGTCATGGGTTAAGGGTAAAAGGTGAATCAATTAGGGAGAACATTAGGGGAAGCTTCTTCACTCCGAGGGCCATGAGAGTGTGGAATGAGCTGCCATCAGAAGTGGTGCATATGAGTTTGATTTTAACATTAGAGAAGTTTGGATAGGTACATGGATAGTAGGGGTATGGAGGGCTTTGGTCCCAGTGCAGGTCAATAGGAGTAGGCAGTTTAAGTGCTTTCAGCACGGACTAGATGGGCCAAAGGGCCTGTTTCTGTGTTGTACTTCTCTATGATTCTATAAGTGGACACAAGCATGTGAAAACTGACTGCTTGGGTGTTATTCCTTCCTCAGAATCTATAGTATAGGAATGTAAGTTGAGCATCAATGATTTACCACATCTTTTTACTATATTCATATTTGGTGATCAGTCTTACTGGATTTCCCAGCTTTAAAAACTGTGCTCTCAAAGATAAACAGAAATTAACAATCTGCATAGTAGATAAAGAGTACTTGAAACAAATCTTATAAAATCTAAGAGTCTAACTTCTGCAGAGTTGCACCTTGTTTATGAGCATCAGACAAACACAACTATAACATTTTGCAGTGGAGGAGTCTGTGCCTAGTTAAAGCTGAAATCAGCAGGGTTGGTGTTTAGGTTACATGAAATGAGGATCTTGCTCTTGTTTGATCAAACTCATTTAAACTCTCAAGACCTTGTACAGTGGCTAAGTTCCCAGGTTCTGAGTGGGCCCCACATCTAATCTTTGATGGAAATAAGGGGGGTGAGTGCACAAAAAAGACTCTAAATGGATTATTTAAATTCTCCTAATTAGAGAGACGGGATGAGCATGATTGCCCCTCCTTCCTTTATTTGACGTAAACAGCCAGTGATGATGCACAGTTACGATACATGCCTCCCCTAATGCCAGACACCTTCTAAAAGGGGCTTGGAAAGTGTTATAGCTGTCCACCCTTGGAAAATTCCAATCAGAAGCTAACACAGTTGGATACAAAGTTTCATGATGACAAATGAGATAACATGAGATATCACTTTTTAAGTCATAAATTGTTATGATTAGAAATCCTTTGCCTTAAAGACTGGGGGAATTATATTAGTTTGTAACAATTTGCAAAGGAGACTCAGACACCTGCATGGAAAATACTAGTAGGGTATCAGAGTTAGATTCAGGTTTATTATTACTGTATTATGGGTGAAATTTGTTGCTTTGCCAGAAACAGTAAGGAACGAAGACAAAATTACTTCTGCTTAATTTATCAAATAAATAGTGTGCAATAAAGGAATAATGAGGTGGTGTTTGTAGGTTCATGGAACATTCGAAAATCTGATGGCAAAGGGGAAGAAGATGTTTCTGAATCATTGACTATGGGTCTTCAGCATGCTAAAAATGGTAGATAAGTGGGAGGAAAAAGCATGTGAGTGGGTCAGTCCCTCAAAGCAAACCTCCTTTCGCATGAGGCCCAAGGCATATTGTGCAACAGTATCAGCCTTGCACACTTAGTGCACTTAAATTGTTTTCCTCTGTCAGGTCCTCCTTTGCAACACCCACAAGCAGGTCACAGGCCATGGGAAGCTCATGGTTCAGGAGACTCTCTGGGGCTTCAACTGCAGATTGAGCCGGGATCTCAAGGGTTATGTCAGGACATTGGAAAGGAAAGTTTTCACAGTTGACTGAGAGGGTTTGAGTTGCTGTTGGCTGCTGAAAGGTGGAAGATCAGGGATGTGATTAGCCTGGTGGTGAGGGCCTAATCTATGGAGAGAAGGAGAGATTGCTGGGTGATGGTTTGAGCAGTATAATCAAAGACTCAGAAAACACGTAGGGCATCAGCCTGTAGAAGGAGGTACATGCACAGTCTGGTCAGGGTAGATCCCTTTAAATTATGCTGAGTATTGGCCACAGATGTATGAAGGAATCAAGTGAAAGTGCTATTAAAGAGTGATTTGGAGATCAACACACGGAGATCTGCTGGAGAAATTCAGCAAACCAGGCTACATTTATGGAGGGAAATAAACAGTCAGTGTTTCGGGCCAAGTCCCTTCATCGGGACTGAAAAGGAAGGGGGAAGAACCCAGAAGAACAAGGTGAATGGTGGGGAAGGGGTGCAAGCTGGCAGATGATAGGAGAGAGCGGGCAAATGGGAAGGTGGGTGGATGAAGTAAGAAGCTGCAGAGGTGATAGGTGGAAGACATGAAGGGCTGAAGAAGAATAAATCTGATAGGAAAGAGAAGTTGATCGTGGAAGAAAGGGAAAGAGGGGCACCAGAGGGAGGTGATGGCAGGTGGGGAAAAGAGAAGGGGTGAGAGGGGAACCAGCATTAGGAATGCAAAAAAAGAATGGCCGTGGAGAGGACTTACCGGAAGTTAGAGAAATTGATGTTCATGTCATCAGGTTGAAGACTACTCTGAAATATGAGGTGTTGGTCCTCCAAAATGGATGTAGCCAGTCTTCTGGTTAAAATGATGCTTGAGTACAATGTTCCTTCTGTCGACAGCTTCTGGGTAGATCACAAAACCATATATTTCACTTCTTTTATGTCTTTTCTGTTTGTTTTTCACTTGAATGTGATTCTGGAACTGCTGGAGCCTGTGATTTGCAGTTTGGAGATTGTTTGTGTGTTTCAGTGCTCTGCAGTGTCTGAGGGGATTCCAGGAGGCACAGACAGCATGCAAGAACCTCGTGGTGAGAAGTGTGCGAGCTGACGTTCAACTCCATTTCACCGATTAAAGCTTCCAGTGATCACTAATTATGGCAACAAAGGAGATTGAAACACCAACTGCCTACCTTATTTGTCACTGGGGGCTTGCTCCACTGCCAGAGAGGGGAGACTGCCTTTTTATCTCTGGTGAGATTGCTCTGCTGTGGAGAGGGAGAATGTTGCCCAGGTTTTCTGCATTTTGGATGTGGATTTGGACTGTGGACTTTTTTTCAGTCTTATGGGTTTTTCTTGTATTTTGTGTTTCTCGCCCAATCTTTCTCGTTTTCTTGTGCACAGGGGAGGGTGATTCGGGGGTTACTGTGTCTGTTCCACTTTCGTTCATTTTTTGTGTGTGGATAAGGGGAATTTGGGGAGGGTATCAATGTGCCTGCTCTGTTTTTGTTCGGTTTTTGTGCAGGGAGGGGGGATTTGGGGATAGATGATTGTGTTGCCATTGTTTTCTTTCTTGGTTTCATGACTATCTGCAGAAGAATTTCAGAGTTGTATATTTTGATAATAAATGAACCTTTGAACCTTTTTTAGCCTCATCATGATAGTAGAGGAGGACATTTTTGAATGGAAAGTCTGATTTGAAATGGGTGGTCACCGAATAATCCAACCTTTTGTGGCAGACAGAGCAAAGATATTTGTTGAAGCAGTCTCCCAATCTATGACGGGGCTCACTAATGCAGAGGAGGCCATACCGGGAGTGCTGGACAGAATAGATGATACCGACAGAATCACAGATGAAGGAGGGAAATATGTACTTAGTGATAGGATCCTGTTGTGGATGGCGGAAGTTATGGAGAATGATGTGCTGTATATGGAGGCCTGAGGCATGGTAGGGAAGGACCAGGGAAATCCTGTCTCTGTTATGGTGACGGGAAGATGGGGTGAGGGCAGATGTGCGGGAAATGGAGGAGATGAAAGAGAGAGCAACATCAATGGTGATGGAAGGGAAACCTATTGTTTGAAGAAGGAGGACATCTCAGGTGTTCTAAAAAGGAAAGCCTCTTCTTGAGAACAAATGCTGCGGAACTGAGAATAGGGATTAGCATTTTTACAAGTGACAGGGTGGAAGATATATAGTCTAAGTAACTGTGAAAGTCAGTAGGCTGATAAAAGATAACAGTAGATAGTCTGTCTCTAGAGACAGACAGAGTGATCAAGAAAGGGGAGAGAGGTGTTTGAGATGGACAATGAAAATTTGAGGGCAGCATGGAAGTTGGAGGTAAAGTTGATGAAATTGATGAACTCAGCATGGATGCAGGAAGCAACACCAATGTAGTCATCAACGTAGTGTAGACAGAGTTAGGGTTGGAACATGGACTGACAAAAAGGCAGCCATAGCTAGGGCCCATGTGGGGTGCACATGGCTACACATCTTGTTTGTTGAAAGTAGGAGGAGCCAAAAGAGAAATGGTTTAGACTGACGACCAGTTCTGCCAGACAGAAGAGGGTGGTGGTGGAAGGAGATTGGTTAGATTCGTTGTCCAGAAAGAAACAGGAAGATTTAAGGCCTTCCTGATTGGGGATAGAAATGTATATGAACAGAACATCCATAGTGAAACTGAAATGATCAGGGCCAAGAAACTTAAAGTGATTAAAGTGATCAAGAATGTAGGTGGGCGTGAAAGTGATTTGATAATGTTTGTTCCCCACTGCACATGCCCGAATGCCTCTGTGTGCAGTCACATCATCTGCACTAAGGACCAGAAATGGAATTGATATCTAAGATTACCACACAGGTCAGATTTTTCATTTAGTTCCTTCATATAGGGCCAAACAAAAGAATGTTCCAGCCTTGTTTGTCTTTTTTTTTCAGTTAGTGGCTATATGATGTGAAATTTCAGACCTTATAGCAAGTAAATTGCATTCACTAAATTGATCATGTCCTTTACAGCTTCTGAAGAAAGCCTCCTACTGCTAAAGGCTCGAGGTTCATTCACAAGTCACTGCAGAAATGCAGTAATTGATTCTTCACACAGTAAGCTGCTGATTAGAGCTTCCTGGAAGCAGAAATAAACAGATGTGAGAATTTCCTTTAGAGAGAAGACATAAAGCCATTTCTACTGGACTCAAAGCTGGCAACAGTGGAGTTTTCAAGTCTGTGATTTGGGCCAAGTAAATCTGATAGCCAACCCACACACTCATTCAACTAAGTGAATGTTGAAAGGTTGTTATGAATTTGCAGAATGGGAGCATGCTATAAAATAAATTGCAGGCCAGATAGACAGATCTTCCCACACTCTGTTTAAATCAAAACTGTTCACGTTATTCAAAGCAGAAAACTGCAGGAAGTTATAAAAATTCATGCAATTCTCTGACAGCAGGTAAGAGGCAGGAACAGTATCACAGCTATCCTGCTGTATTTGTGGTGGATGAGCGTGAATCTATAGCAGGGAGGAGCACAACATTCTTACCCTTCAACCTACTCTTCTACCTTCATGCTGACGTAAGAGAAACACGGTATTTTCCTGGTAATACCATGGCCATTGGGATGAACTTGCCTGCAACAATCTATGCTTGTTGCTGAGATCAGTATTAACATCCAAATGCTAAACCGGTCAAATTGCCTCTTCAAGATTTCCGGTGTCATTTTGTCGTTATCACTTTCTGCTGGGCATACTTTATACAGATAATATGAGCTGACAATACCTTGTCTTGGTTCCAAGCCAAGACAATGTCAGACATAAGAAATAGAAGTAGGAGATCCCCATCTAGCCCCTCATGCCTGCTCTGCCATTCAATAAGATCATAGCTGATCTGTGATCTCAGTGCTAGTTTCCTGCAATGAATCAATTTGCTTTGATTCCTTTAATAGCCAAACATTATCATTTCATGTTCATTACGGCAGTGAGGTCAACTATGATCTTATTGAATGGCAGAGCAGGTACAAGGAGCTAAATAGGGGTCTCCTGCTTCTATTTCTTATGTTCTAATGTTGTTTTGGCTGATTTAATCACTCGACGTTCCACAATATGTTTGGGTAGTGAATACCAAAAATTCACCAAACTCTGTGTAAAGACTTTTTTTTCCATTTCAGACATGAATTTTCAATCATTGAGGTTGGAACTTCTGGTTCTAGATACAGCAGCCAGTGAAAACAATATTCTGTGGGAATTTTGTATGTATCAAAGAGATCATTTTGAGCCATCTAAATTGTAGAGAATACAAGCAAAGTCTGCTTAATGTCACCTCAGGGCAAACTCCATTTCACAAGTCCATCTGGTAAACCCTTATTCCATACCCTCTATCAGAAGTATTTCCTTCCCCAGACCTGCTCTATACATAATATTCTAGATTCAGCTTTACCTGAATTGTTATAATTCCAGTAAACACACAGAAAATGCTAAAGGAACTCATCAGGTCAGGCAGCATCTATGGAGAGGAATAATACTTTTGACACTTTTGACCAAGACCCCTCATCAGGACTCGGCCTGAAACATCAATTGTTTATCTCTCCCTGCCGCCTGACTGATTTCCTCCAGCATTTTGTGTGTCTTGTAATCTCCAGCATCAGCAGAATCTCTTGTGTTTATAATTACAGTAAATTGACTTTACTCTTGTATGCAAATCCTCTTCTGATGTAGGCTTGTCCCTGCTAATTGATTGCTATACCTTCGTGTTGACTTTCAGTGTTTCTTGAACAAGGATACATAGATCTCTCTATAACACCAATACCCTTCGACGTTAGATCATTTAATAGACACTCAGGTTTTCTCTATTTTCCACCATTTTTCACCTTATGTTCTATCTGCTATGTCCTTGCCTGCATCACCTTCAAAGCCCCTTTGCATGTTCATCTAGACATAACTAAATATCATTAGTAAACATGAACATACAGTGTTACACTCAGTTCAAAAAGCTAACTTGTCAAACATAAATTCCTCTTCAAAAATCCATGTTGACTTCGTCCAAGACTATTATGATTTTCTAAGTGTCCTGCTACTGCTTCTCTAGTAACATTCTGACATTTTTCATACAACTGATATCAGGCTAGTAAGCCTGTAGTTCTCTATTTCCTCTCTTTCCTTTCTTAAATAGGCTACCGTGAGAAGCATTCTACTACTTTTAGAAAGTTTGAGGTGAGATCCAGTGCATCCAATATCTACAGACCACTTCTTTTCAAAATCTGGGATGCAGGTTATGAGGTCTTGCAGATTTATCCATTTTCAATTTTGCTAATTTCACTAATTTCTCTAATACTAGATTTTTTAAATTAATGTTAATTTCCTTTCATTTTCCCTTCTTCCTGTTGTTGTCCACTATTTCTAAAGGGTTTTCTTTGATTTGCTCCATGAAGACAGGCACAAAATATTGGCTTAATTTTTCTCCCACCTCCTTGTTCCCCAATATAATTTTTCCTGTCTCAGTCTCTAAGGGATGCATATTAAATATTGCTAACATTTTCTCTTTTTTAAAGTATCTATAGAAGGATTAAAATAATGGAGGTTGAGTTCTGACAGTAGTTTTGGTGGTACACTACAATTACCTCCAAGGAATGTTCTCTCTAAGGTGTGCACAAAGGAATTTAAGCTACATACAAAAGGTTGGCACCCTCTACCTCATTGGCATGTTAAGTAAATTTTACGACCGTATACAATCACATTTTCTTTTCCGGTTTCTGATATGGACGGTGTTGACAATGTGGAATTTGCGATGATTAGTCTGTAGGTTTTAGAACTGGCTTATTTATACTGTTTTTATTGAAGAAATTATTCAATGCGCACATGTTGTCATTGGGCAAAAAATAGCACAGCTCAAGATTTTTGTGCTGACTTGTCATTACAAATTACAGGGAACATTGCATGGAGGCTCATGGAGGCTTGTGTGCCTCAATGACCTGGAGAGCTGTGCTAGTTGGAGTCAGGGCTTTATGCTTTGGCTCTTAGATTAGATTATGAGGACACACAGTCCTCTTTTATTGTCATTTAGTAATGCATGCATTAAGAAATGATACAATGTTCCTCCAGTATGATGTCACAGAAACACAAGACAGACCAAGACTGAAAAACTGACAAAAACCACATAATTATAACATATAGTTACAACAGTGCAAGCAATACCGTAATTTGATAAAGAACAGACTATGGGCACGGTTAAAAAAAAAGTCTCAAAGTCTCTCGAAAGTCCCAACATCTCACGCAGATGGTAGAAGGAAGAAAACTCTCCCTGCCATGAACCTCCAGTGCTGCAAACTTGCCGATGCAGCACCCTGGAAGCACCCGACCACAGCCGACACTTGAGTCCGTTCGAAAACTTTGAGCCTCCGACCAGCCCTCCGACACCGAGCACCGAGCACCATCTCTGCAGAGCACTTCGACCCCGGCCCCAGCCGCCAGCAACAGGCAAAGCCAAGGAATTGGGGCCTTCCCCTCCGGAGATTCTCGATCGCACAGTAGCAGCGGCAGCGAAGCAGGCATTTCAGAAGCTTCTCCAGATGTTCCTCCGTGCTTCTCACGTCTGTCTTCATCAAATCAGAATTGTGCACGGTACCTACTTAACAAATACAATTATCATTCTGGAGCGGCCGCGCGCGCTGCGTCGCGCCACCATCTTCTCCTCCCTCTCTCTCTTGGTAGGGTCACCTATGCCAACCTATGCCAAGACTAGACTAAGAGTGGTCCAGCGGTCCTCCAGGTTTGGGGGTATAGCTTAGGGCTAACAACCCTGACTGGTCAAACAAAACTGATATAGAAATGGCAGTGGAGAATTCCCCTACGTGTTAGTGTGATGGTATCCCCGAGTCTCCACCTCGGACTTATATGATTGAGAGTAAACCTAGAAAAAAGCTACTGACACAATGAAGGAAACTGTGAATGGCGGCAGAGATGGAGGACCTTCATTGCTGCCCTAAACACCAGTGGTACAATGGTAAAAAGAAGACTACAATTAACTTTAATAGTAACATTAATAACTAGTACTGCAAAATCCTTAGAACCAAAGAAAAGGGGGAAACAGATGTTTATGCCACACACGTTTTTTTCTTAAAGATGGATTTAATACTGTGCAACATCATTAACTTGTATCTACCTTTAAACAACTGTGGCACTCTAAAAGCATGAAATAGAAGGGAACGGAGAGGTAGCCAGGAAAAGAATTGAGGGAATTGATTCATTAGATGATTGACAGGATATGTTTTGAGAATACTTTTAAAAAAAGGAAGGGCTAGAACCATGAAAGGGTGAGAGGAAAGATTTCCATCATTTGGGTCTTGAGGGCTTACAACACTGTCACCAAATCTAAGAATGCAGGTGGTGGTGGGGGTGATAGGGGTGGGGAGAGTGGTGTTGATTAAGTGTGTAAAAGATCAATGTCCATATGGGCACAATTGAGAGCATCTTGACTGGCTGCATCACTGCCTGGTATTGGAACTGTACTCCCCTTTATCACCAGAATCTGCAGACAGTGGTGCAGACAGCCCAGCGCATCTGTAGATGTGAACTTCCCATAGTAAAATTGGCCCGAAGGATCATTGGGAACCCGAGTCACCCCAACTACAAACCGTTCCAGATGCTACCATTGGGGAAATGGTACCACAGCATAAAAGCCAGGACCAACAGGCTCCAGGACAGCTTCTGCCACCAGGCCATCAGACTGATTAATTCATGCTGATACAATTGTATTTATATGTTGTACTGACTGTCCTGTTGTATACATACTATTTATTATAAATTACTATAAATTGCACATTGTACATTTGGTCGGAGACATAACCTAAAGATTTTTACTGCTCAGCTGTATGAAGGATATAAGAAATAAAGTCAATTCAATTCAATAAAATGTAAAAGGAGAAGCTTCAGAATGAAACTGAGGCTAATGCACAAATAAGTTTATAAACTGATACTTTAGTTTTGAAAATGATGTACAATGATCAGTGGAAAACAAAGATGGATGGACCACTGACTGATAAAATCTGATCAAAAGAGAAAATAGGGTCCCTTTCCATTTCTGTACCTTAATCCAAACCCGGGTCTGGAGGGTGTGAGTCATCGACTCTCCACAACTCCAACCAGAACTTCATGGGTTAAAGTGGTTGCTACTAGTCTATGGAATGATAGCTGCCTAGACACCTGTCAATAAAGAAAGAGTTGCAGGCGGCCACATTACACAGAGGTTAAACTCCTCAGTCTTCAAACTTTTTGTTGTGGTAACAATGACGACGAATAGCGGCAGCTCATTCCTTTCACCTCAATGAAACCAGAGCCAACAGACTTGCAAGTGCAGGTTTTTACTGGGAGGTTAATTGTAGCAGTACATGCAGCATATGGTCTGGCAGGGAAGCCTGCTGCTGCACCAGCTGTGGACTGGGTGCTGGGGATCAGGCTGCCATTAAGAGCCCTACTCTCCCAGATGAAGCAGTTATTCAGATGTCAGCAGCCTTAAAGGGGCACTCACTTTCCTTTTAACAGTGGCGACTTGCCTCAGGCTGAAAAATGCTTTCTAAAAAGCATCTAGGTCGCTGGCAACAGGAGAATCAGTGGGATAGTTGGAATGGGGGTTAAGGTGAATACCTCTGGTGGGGAGTGAATTCATTCAGATGAACATATCACAGTCAATAGGGATAAAGTGGCTGACTAAATCATGTATCTGGCACAATGAGTGTTACCACTTAGTCTGCAGTTATCCAGGAAAGGGAGCTGCTTTGGTGGATCTCATTCAACAACAATTCCGTGACTGCAGTAAAAGCATATTTGAGTGTTAAAACGGCAGCAGTACAGCTAACTGCCTGCGGCTCAATACTAGACATGTCACAACAGTGATGAATAGGTGCATATTTATCTCACATCTCATAACTTTTTATATATAAAAAAATAAGACACACTCATCCCTTGGACAGGTACTACAAACAGGACACAGATCCCAAAGGAATTCTACCTGTCCCACATTCAGCTTGAGCAATGTCAAACAAACAGACAACTTCACAACTTCACAAAGTTGCAATTCGTTTCATCTCCACTGCTGTGGCCTTGATTATATTTTTTATGATATGATCTCAATGAATAATGTGGGCCTCGGGCTAAATACTGAAACACATCTGTGATCATTTTTTTTCATTGTAATTCCTTGTTGTACTCATTAATAACAATCACCTGACTGAGAATGCATCCTAAAAAGTCTTCTTTAATGTTTTGGTGCTAATAAGATGATGTTCCTCTTACAGATGGAGGGGTTTGATCACAGATAATGCCTAAGTATAGAATGATCAAATGTAAATGCAGTCTCCAATTTACACTTGGTTAAAAAGTGTTGAGAAGTCATTACCTCAGCACTTTGTCAGTTCCTTCAGATAACAGTAATTTGGTACTTGTACCTTTGTTCTTGACCCATTCTTGTGAGATTATGCTTTCTAATCATGCCTGCTCATGTGAAGTTTGATTCTCTGCATATGTCTGTCCCAATGAGTATGTGCTATAGTCTGTTCCTATAAACTTTTATTACGTCCTAGTCCTACGAGGCCTTTTTTTTAAATTGTGCTGTGTGTTTGTAAATGTCCAGTTGAATTTATGCTGTATGTCTGTGAGATAGTTCATGTCACTTTATTCCACCTGCTCCTTTTGTGTTGATGAGGTAAACCTGTCAGGTTATGCAATGTGCCAGTCTAACTGTGCAGTACTTTTATCCGGAATTTACACTTGCCCTTTTGGGGCGTAGCATGTTCCATTTTCTGTGAGTGCCTGATGCGTGCCTAAGCCTGTCCGGATGAGCTTATGTCAGACTGAGTGGTGTGCTAGACTCTACAAGTGATTTTGCCAGATCTTGAACTCTACGAAGTCGGTTTTGCCAGACTGTCTTAAGAGCCAATCCATTTTCCCTGCGCCCACACCCTTGAATTTTTCTTACTGGCTGTTGTTTCACAATGGTGGCAGATTGCTTCAGGGCAAAATTAAAAGAAGTGTTTATTGACAGACTGTAAATGCTGGAATCTGGAATAAAAACACAGAGTGCTGGAAAGAACTTTGCAGGTCAAGCCGCATCTCTGACAACAAAGGGTGGAAGTTGATGTTTCAGTTTGAGATCCTGCATCAGGACTAAGAGGGAAGAGGAACAAGGGAGAGGTGGTAAAGAGGCTCGTAGATGGTAGGTGAAAAAAAAGGCTAAGGCGAGGGTTGGCAGATGAAGGGCAAGGTAGAACCAGGTGGAGCGGGAGAAGGGAGGGTGAACGAAGGGTGAAGAAACCTAGATGGATATGTGAGTATGAAAAGAATGCAGGGGCAAAGTTGTTTTTATTGAGAATGGGTAAGCTTCTTACAATAGCATTTAGCTTGTGCCAACAAGCATATCAATGATTCAATGGTAATTAAAATATATTTATAGGCATCCGTTAGTCTAGTGAGACCATGGATTTGCGCCTTGGAAGGTTTCCAGGGTGCAGGCCTGGGCAAGGTTGTATGGAAGACCGGCAGTTGCCCATGTTGCAAGTTTCCCCTCTCCACGCCACCAATGTTGTCCAAGGGAAGGGCATTAGGACCCATACAGCTTGGCACCGGTGCTGTTGCAGAGCAATGTGTGGTTAAGTGCCTTGCTCAAGGACACAACACGCTGCCTCAGCTGAGGCTTAAACTAGCAACCTCCTGATCACTAGACTGACGCCTTAACCACTTGGCCACATGCCAATGGTAATTAAATAAATAGCCTATAAAAAGTATTCCCCCCCCCCCCCCACCGATTTTCATGTTTTCACAGTGGACTTAATTTGTCTTTTTTTGACATTGATCAAAAGAAAAAGGCTCTTTGTGTCAAAGTGAAAACAGATCTTTACAAAGTGACCTAAATTAATTACAAATATAAAACACAAAATAATAGATTGCATAAGTATTCATCCCCTTTAATATGACACACCAATTCATCACTGGTGCAGCCAATTGGTTTCAGAAGTCACATGATTAGTTAAATGGCGATCACCTGCATGCAGTCAAGGTGTTTCAATTGATTGTAGTAAAAATACATCTGTATCTGGAAGGTCCCACTGCTGGTGAGTCAGCATCCTGGCAAAAACTACACCATGAAAACAAAAAATGCTCCAAGTAACTTGGTGAAAAGGTTATTAAAAAGTGCAAGTCAGGAGATGGATACAAGAAAATTTCCAAGTCACTGAATATCCCTTTAAGTCAATCATCAAGAAATGGAAAGAATATGGCACTACTGTAAATCTGCCTAGAGCAGGCCGTCCTCAAAAACTGAGAGACTGTGCAAGAAGGGGACTAGTGAGGGAGGCCACCAAGAGACCTACGACAACTCTGGAGGAGTTACAAGTTTCAGTGGCTGAAAAAGGAGAGACTGTGCATACAACTGTTGCCCAGGTACTTCACCAGTCACCGCTTTATGGGAGAGTCGCAAAGAGAAAGCCACTGTTGGAGAAAAAAACCCAATGAAATCTTGGCTGGAGTTCGCCAGAAGGCATGTGGAAGACTCTGAAGTCAGCTGGAAGAAGGTTCTAAAATTGAGCTTTTTGGCCATCAGACTAAATGCCATACTTAGCATAAGCCAAACACCGCTCATCATCAAAAACACACCATCTCTACCATGAAGCATGGTGGTGACTGCATCATGTTGTGGGGATGCTTAACTGCAGCAGGCCCAGGAAGACTTGTGAAGTAGAAGGTAAAATGAATGCAGCAAAATACAGGGAAATTCTAGTGGAAAACCTGATGCTGTCTGCATGAGAACTGCGACTTGGAAGAAGATTTGTTTTCCAGCAAGGCAATGACCCCAATCATAAGGCCAAAGCTACACAGGAATGGCTTAAAAACAACAAAGTTGATGTCCTGGAGTGACCAAGTCAGAGTCCAGACCTCCATCCAACTGAGAATTTGTGACTGGACTTGAAAAGGGCTGTTCACTCACAATCCTCATGCAATCTAACAGAGCTTGAGCATTTTTGTGAAGAAGAATGCAGGAAAACTGCAGCATCCAGATGTGCAAAGCTGATAGAGACCTATCCACACAGACTCAAGGCTGTAATTGCTGCCAAAGGTGCATCTACTAAATACTGACTTGAAGGGAGTGAATACTTATGCAATCACTTACTTTGTGCTTTACATTTGTAATTAATTTGGATCACTTTGCAGAGATCTGTTTTCATTATGACACATAGAGTCTTTTTCTTTTGATCGGTGTCAAAAAACGCCAAGTTAAATCCACTGTGATTCAGTATTGTAAGACAACATAACAGGAAAACTTCTACGAGGGGCGAATACTTTTTATAGGCACTGTAAAACAGAAGTCTCAAAGAAGCGTCTCAGACTGTTTATTCCTTTCCATAGATGCTGTCTGACCTGCTGAGTTCTTCCAGCATTTCGCGTGTGTTGTTTTGGAGTTCCAGCATCTGCAGATTTTCTTGTGTTTATGATTGAAAACAGAACTGGATTATTCTGTTTAATGTTCAAAAAGCTGCTGTCCAATTGTTCAAAGTACATTTATTACCAAGGTTGTACATTATACAACCTTGAGATTTGTCTCCTAAGCGGTAGCCACAAACCAAAGAAACCCAAAAAAACATTTACAAAAAAAACCCATCAAACACCCAATGTGCAGAGAGAAAAGAACAAATCATGCAAACAATAAATGCAAGAAAATAGTATTCTGAACTGAAGTCCACAAAGAGCTTATTACTGGACCCGTAGTTCAATGCAAAGCGAAGCAGTGAGCTGAGCTGATCTGACCCGACCCTCACCTAGTTCAGAGAACTAAAGATCTCTGAATTGTATTCTGCTGAAACATAGAAAACATACAAAACATACAACACAATACAGGCCCTTTGGCCCACAAAGCTCTGCCAAACATGTCCCTACCTTAGCACTACCTAGGCTCCACCCATAGCCCTCTATTTTTCTTAGCTCCATGTAGCCATCCAGGAGTCCCTTAAAAGACCCTATCGTTTCCGCCTCCACCACTGCTGCCAGCAGCCCATTCCACGCACTCACCACTCTTTGTGTAAAAAACTTACCCCTGGCGTTTCCTCTGTACCTACTTCCAAGCACCTTAAGACTATGCCCTCTCATGCTAGCCATTTCAGCCCTGGGGAAAAGCACCTGACTATCCACATGATCAATGCCTCTCATTATCTTGTACACCTCTATCAGGTCACCTCTTATCCTCCATTACTCCAAGGAGAAAAGGCCGAGTTCACTCAACCTATTCTCATAAGGCATGCTCCCCAATCCAGGCAACATCGTTGTAAATCTCCTCTGCACCCTTCCTATGGTTTCCATGTCCTTCCTGTAGTGAGGCGACCAGAATTGTGGGGTACTCCAAGTGGGGTCTGACCAGGGTCCTATATACAGTAGCTGCAATATTACCTCTCAGCTCTTAAACTCAATCCCATGATTGATGAAGGCCAATGCACCGTATGCCTTCCTAACCACAGAATCAACCTGCATAGCCTCCTATGGACTCGGACCCCAAGATCCCTCTGATCCTCCACACTGCCAAGAGTCTTACCATTAATGCTATGTTCTGCCATCATATTTGACCTACCAAAATGAACTACCTCACACTTATCTGGGTTGAACTCCGTCTGCCTCTTCTCAGCCCAGTTTTGCATCCTATCAATGTCCCGTTGTAACCTCTGACAGCCCTCCACACTATCCACAACATCCCCAACCTTTGTGTCATCGGGAAATTTACTAACCCATCCCTCCATTTCCTCATCCAGGTCATATAAAAATCATGAGGAAAAGGTGTCCCAGAACAGATCTGAGGCACACCACCTGTCACCGGCCTCCTTACAGAATATGACCCATCTACAACCACTAAAAAAACTATTAAAATTATTTTCAGGTTTTTTGAAGTTCTGTCTAAAACGGCCAGTTCAGACCAGATGCGATACAAAATTTCTTATATTTTAATATATCCCTTAGAGGGAAATTTCAGTAACCAGTTGCTTGTTCATTAAATTGAACTCCATAATTTCAAAGCAAATAGAGTGCACAGTACGGGAGGATGATCTCATGTACCATGATGTACTGTACCCCAGGTTGCCCTCCTGTATAACAACAGGCTGGATTATGTGTGAGCTAGTCCTCTACCTTCACTTATCCATGGGCTTGTCGCAGACTCACACTTACTGCTTATTGAACTACAGTTCCAATCAGCCTCAATGGCTGATGGCCAAGCTAACAGTGAAGGCATATCAGAGTATGAACAGTGACCAGGTCTCAGGTGGTAGATTTTAAGGACCCACTCTGGGACAATGTACCTTTCTTTTGATAGTTTGCCAGTGACAGAAGTTTTTATAAACTCTTCTTAAATGTCTATAACAAAATAAAAGATAAGAAACTGAAGAAATTAATTAAAATTAATTATTTTTTAAAGTAAGCAAGCCACGTTTCTGCATTTATCTTAGTAAAAATAGTCAGTAACCTCATAAGAAAAAGAGTAGGATCGTGTTTCTCATCTAGATCTCATTGGTTTGGAGCTAGGCTTAGTATGTTTCTGCTTACCTTTGAATTCTGTGTTCTCTCCAGTGATAAAGCTCAGCATTATCCTTGAACTTTCATATTGCAACAGGCAAGTGTGGAAATCAGAGATGAGATGATCCAAAAACAGGATAATGCCAATATGTCTCTATGAAACCTCTGACCTACTGTGAGTATGCCTAAACCCAAAAGAAACAGTTTATTGTGATACATGGTTTTGGGCAGCAGTAAATTTTGAAACTGCATTTATGATATGGCAGAACTCACCATAAGAGATAACTTGAGCGACAGTATGGGAGAGCTCTGAAGAGCAATAGCTCAGATGTCAATTTATATTGAAACTGGTTACTCTGGAAACGAAAATTAGACAAAATGTATAGTGGCAGCTAAATTGCCACGAGCAATTTTTGCATAATAACTGAACAACAATATAGACCATCCCAGGGTTATAAATGCTCAACTTGTGGATACTCTTACACATGGAGGAGCTTAGCAGAATTAATGGCACCTAATAGCGACTCCTTTGCTTTTATCTTCAGAAACAGCTCTATTTCCATCTTTAATATCTCTATTTTTCCCTTTCAGGGTTTTTTTTGAAGACACTGACCTGGAGTTACAAGCTGACTACGGTTCTTTGAGGGAATGGGACCCGCTCTCGGGGAATTCATGAATGGCCATTATTCAGCATGTCAAGGGCTCAGCCTAAGAGCTTCGCTTGCCTTCAGGGGACCGAGATTTCATGGCTCTGGAAATGGGGGGAATTGCAGGTTGGTCCGGGCAGGAGTTATGTGTGTCATGGGAGATGGAACTGTGTGCCCAGGGACCTGAGATCTTTGGGTACAGAGCTCAGAAAAAGGGACACAACGGACTCTTAACATCATAAATCAGCAAGTTGTTTGTTTTGTCTCCCCTTTTGCTGTGAAAATAGAGACACCTCTTTCTTCCTTATTAGGGAGAGAGAGAGAGCCTGTGGTATGTCGAATACTGGGTGAACTAGTAGTCTTTGGAGTACTGCAAGTCTGTGACTTTACCGTTGCTTTGCTCACGCTTGAGTGCTCGGTGGTGGGTGCCGATGGGTTTTTGTTGCTGGTGGGGGGAGAGGGGATTGTTGCTTTGCTGCCACTTACGTGCGGGATGGAGGGGAGTGGGGAGGGGACTTTGGGGTTCTAACATTTAACTGTCATTCTTTGGGGGCACTTCTCTATTTATGTGGATGATTGTGATGACAAAGCATTTCGGGATGTATATTGTATATATTTCTCTGACAGTAAATTTACCTTTGCAACCTTTAAAACATGACTGAGCTTCCATTACATTATTAAATTCAAACATACATGCATACATAAATATGGCATAGATACATTTGCTCCTACAAATGGCAGGACGAGTTTCTCCTCTCTCACCACTTTTAATAATTGTTTTCTTGTCAGTTTTAAGCATTTTTGATACCATCCATTATACTGCGGTGGAAGTAGATTTATCACATTCAATGTTTATTGTGTACTTTCCAAATTACAGATGAAATTAACTTACGGGCACCTGTGAAAATGGAACCTGTTCAATACTGGGGCAGAGGGGTTAGCCTGTAACTTGGTACATGTATGGGTTTTTGCACAACAAAAATACCTCCAGGTACTTTGTCCATGTCTGACTCCTTACACAATGAAAATATCTCCAGGTACTCAGTCCGTGTATGGCTCCTTACACAACTAAATATCTCCAGGTACTGCAAGAATTATTAAAAATTATCAGCAAACAAAAGATGACAGTAGGCAACTAAAATCTTGTTCAAAGGACATCATAATAGGGGAAAGAGAAGTAGAAAGGTAGAACAAATTAAGGCAGGGATTCCACAGCTCAGGGCCAAGATAGATGGTGCACAGCCAGCAATGGTAGCATGATTAAAGCTGAGAGAAAGAGAGAGAGAGAGGGAGAGGGAGAGCAAGGGGCTGGGTTTAGAGGACTGCAGATATTTTGGAGGTTTACAGGGCTGAAGGAGATTTAAAAAAACAGAGGTGAGGAAAGGTGGAATTTGGAAGTCACAAAGAATTTCAAGTTGACTCTCACACTGAATTTTTATCTGTATAATATAATTTAGTGCATTGTATGCCCCCTCATTGCAAGCCGGCTGATGGCGTAGTGGCAGCAGCGCTGGACTTCGGGGCGAGAGGTCCCGAGTTCGAATCCTTGCACACTCTCTATCCATGCTGGGTTAAGAGCTGGTGATCTCTTAAACAAACTCACCCGGCAGAAGGCAATGGCAAACCACTGCTGTAACTTGCCTCGTACACGATTTCCCAATACTTCAGAGCGGTGTGGAAGGAAATTGCCCGCTAACTGGAAAATTCCGGATGTGACATACCTTTCTTTTCATGTCCCCCCATATAGTGTTCCCTGTGGGTTAGTATAATGATGTTCTTGGTGAGTACAATCTTGTACTCAATGTGACTCATTTTCTGATATAGCTATTTATGCAATACAGCCTGTAGTATGAACTATGAGCAGAAAACACCCTGACTGTTAAAATTTGTGGCTGACATAATATGAATAAAAATATGACAAGTCAGTATATAAAAGGAGCACTTGAACTTCAATCAGTGAAAAATAAAACACCTGAAAAAGGCAAAGAATTTCAGGAGGTTGTTGATTGTAAGGCGCAAATGTCTGCAAAACCTGTGCTACACAATCAATTAAATGAACAAATGTATGCTACAAGTTGGTGCCAATTAATAGCTTTATAATTATATTTTATAATTATATTTTAGTTATTTATACACTCAACTAAAAATGGATACTCTGGGTTTGAGATGCAGACAATAATCCGAATGAGGGCCCAGATGGTTTGTATATAGAATAATGGATGTTTCAGAGTGAGTTACAAGCTGGAATCTGATCAAGGAAAATAATGCCATGACCTACTGTTCCTATTCATTGTATCAAGTTGAACTTTATGAAATTAAACCAGAATGAATTTTGTGCTAAATAGCAGCTTTTAGGGTGCTTCTAGCCAACAGCTTTGCATAGTCTTAGCAAGATACTGATAAGGAATACATTATACCATAAAGTAGCTTAGGTCAGTTTAGATATAGAATAAGGTTTCTTTTGAAAAGTCTATTCAATCACAAAAAGGTCAGTTTGTAGCACATGTTAGATACTGCGCAGAGAATAATGCATAATGAATTGACTTTCAAGCCAGTTTGTCCTTTTTAGCATTTGAAGGTGTCAATTTTTAAATTTATAAATAAGGTTTACGTTCAATGAGAAAACAATTTGCTTATGTTCCTGGCTTTTATTTTTTGATCTTTTTTCAAAGTTATGAAAGTGACCAATTCGGAGATAAAACATTATTCTAATGTTTTGTAATTTCTATACATATTTGCTTTCAGTATGACTCATGAAAATTTCTGTTAATTTTTTCTTAATCATTTGTATCTCTTTCTTAAAAAACCCAAAGTACTTGAAGCAGTCTTGGCATCCAAAATTTTGATTTTGTGTGATTTTCCAATTTGCCATTCTTTTTGCTCTGAGGTGGCACTCTGTTCAGAACTGTCTTCATTTCAAAAGTTCTTTACCTTCCTCTATTTTTCAATCTTCTTTGATAATTAAATTCCTTTCTTATCAACATGCATATCACAAAAATTCATTCCCCTTGTAATACTTTGGATACAATAGCGTCTTTTAAGAGACTCTTAGGTACATGGAGCTTAGGAAAATAGAGGGAAAATAGTGGTAGGGAAATCTTAGACAGCATTTAGAGTAGGTTACATAGTCAGCACAAAACTGTGGGCCGAAGGGCCTGGAATGTGCTGTAGATTTCTATGTTTCTAAAACTGTGGCTTTAACATTTTTTTATTTCAAAATGTACTTTATTCAAAAATAAAATTATGTACAATAAACCATTCAATGACTCTCAATCCTTTACAGATGTTTCCATTATGGGCTTTACATTTCCACACTTTTAGCCACCCACGTGGCGCTCTGTTGTTTCATCTTTCCACACCATTGTTGAGGGGTATACGCCCCCCCACCTGACCCCTCCCACTCCCGCAGGAGAAGAACCCTAAACAGTGGTCCTTCCCCACCGGGCCCTTGCGGTGGCTGCACCAAATTTCAGTGCGTCCCTCAGCACGTACTCCGCAGCCGAGAATGTGCCAGTCGGCAGCATTCGCCCATGGACATCTCCGTATGCTGGTAGATCATCAAGTTTCGGGCCAACTAAAGAGCGTCTTTCACCGAGTTGATGATCTGCCAGCAGCACCGGTTGTTGGTCTCCGTGTGCGTCCCCGGGAACAGCCCGTAGATCAGAGAGTCCTCTGTTACGCAGTTGCTGGGGATGAAATGTGACACTAGCCCGTCCACCCTCCTCCACACCCTCTCTGCAAACTCATAGTGTGCTCTGAAGCTCATCTTGCCGTGATTTTGTCGATGTTCCTTAACGGGACAACTTACTTTTCATTTAGTGCTTCTTACCTTTTGTGGGTCCACCATGAACTTGTGACATCTCTAGTTTTAACACCCTGTGAATGAATTTCTTGAATGATGTAGTAGATATCTTCTTTTTTTTATTGTCAAACAGTTCCTCTTGGAATTTTATTCTATAAAACTCAGGAAGTTCCTAGTCTTATTTGCAGCTTCTGTAAATTTATTTAAATTTTTACTGACATTCAATAAAAAACAGTCTCATCAGGTGACAAATGCATCTCATACATCTTCAACTCCCTTTCTCTATTTTTCTCTATATTTGATTGACAATATTCTGAGCATTCCCCACTACTTCCCACAATTTAGCATATTCTATAACTATCACAAATAATTAAAGGCTATTCAATCTGTTTCTTTCAAAGTACTACATTGTCACTTTGTTTAAATCAAAATATGTTCCACCATCATCTACACTGACTTGGCTGAATTTAAAGAAAATTATTAAGAGTTACGTGTGTGTTTGCTGCTATTTCTCCACAAGTAACTAATTCTGAAAATTGTTGTGACTATCTGGGCTGTATTTTTTGTATTGCAGATGTGCTGAAGTCCAGTGAATGAGTAAGAATGCTTAGTTTCCCTACTACTTTCAGCAGGAAATTGCTTCAAACAATTTGTATTAAAATGAATCTGCTTCAAGGGGTTCTTCTCCATTAGTTTTATTTGGAGAACAATGGTTTCAAGGAACTAAGGTAAGTGTAATTATTTTTTAATTGCTTGAATTTATTTAAATGTTTAATTTTTAAAATTTTTAACAACTTTATAGAATTAATTGTATTAAGTTCCTTCTACAGTTTTTCAATGATTCTGAATGCCAAAGACAGTTAAGAACATGTATAATTTTTAACATCTTTGAGAGGAAGCCAATGGATATGATAATGTCACATGTCTCAGAGCGTTTCTCTGCTGCTGTGATGATAACGCAGAATTCAATGCGTTTATATGGTGGATGGCGACATTGATGCATAGAGCTAAATTGTTGAGATTTTGTCAGATTATGCAAGTAAAGGAAGTAATTAAATACATTAAGATTAGTTAAAATAAAGCAAAACAATCAAATCCTCCCTTACTTTTGAAGTGAAGCTTGTATGAGGCCAAGCCAGTTAGACCAGGTATAAGTACTCAGCTAAATAAATTTCAGAAGTATTCTCGATTTAGTGGTGGGTGCAGGATGGAGTGAGATTCACCCATAACTGATTTCCACCCCTTTCCTGACTTCTCTGCTGCAGTGTGTTGATGCAGAAGTCTGAAGTGCATTCATTTCTGCACTGCAGCTAGCTGCTGGTTTTCACTGGAACTAATTGTCATCTTCAGCATAATTCAACCTATTAGCTTAGCATGATTCATGGTTTTACTCCAAGCCTCAGTTTACGAAAGTCAGGATTGCTTATCCTTTCTTGAGCTAACTATTCTGCGTACACCAACACTCATGTCTCTCTCTTCCTGAACACTTTGCACAGTGTTCTATCTCTAACAGACTCATAATGTGATCTTCACTATTTTATCCTCAAAAATTTTTGAAAGCTTATTCTGTGGTGAAACATTTTAATTCCAATTTCCATTTCGGTTCTGACATGTTGATCCATGGCCTCCTATTGTGCCAAAATGAGGCTACCCTCAGCATGAAGGAGGGTCGCCTCCTTATATTGCACCTGGGTAGCCTCCAACCTGATGGCATGAGTATTGATTTCTCCTTCCTGTGTTTAAAAAAAATCCCTCCCCTCCCCTCTTCTTCTATTCTCCACTCCGGTCTTCTATCTCCTCCCCTGCCTATCACTTCCCCCGAGTCCCTTCCTCCTTCACTTTCTCCTATGGTCCACTCTCAACTCCTTCTCTCCAGCCCTTTACCTTTCCTACCCACCTGGCTTCACCTATCACCTTCTAGCTAACCCCTTCCCACTCCCCCACCTTCTTATTCTGGTATCTTCCCCCCTTCCTTTCCAGTCCTGATGAAGGTCTCGGCCTGAAACATCGACTGTTTATTTGTTTCCATAGATGTTGCCTGACCTGCTGAGTTCCTCCAGCATTTTGTGTGTGTTGCTTCACATAGCTAAATTCATTGAATGTGCTTAATGGCAGCAAAACTGGATGCAAAGGTATATACAAGTTTGTTTCAAGCAGTCTTGGAGGAGAGGCCGAGGAAAAGATGGAAACATTACAATAAGACCATAGGAAACACTTAAATTGTGAGATATACAGGGTACAGTAGGAAGTGTAAATGTGAATAGTGAGCTAAGAGTTCAGCCAATAAGACATTGGGAATCAAGTACGAATGGACAAGACACTGAATGGTCAGATTTCAACTAGGGGCAAATTGAGTGATCAAAGTGGGTCTAGTGAGACAGCAGAGGATTAGCTTTGAGTTAATGAGACAATGAGAGATCAGATTTGATGTGGTAAGACATTGGAGGACCAAAAGTGAACCGATGGGACATTGAGGGATGAGATTCAAACTATTGAAGCATTTGAGGAATAGGTTTGAACTGGAAGAAACTGGAGGTGGGGGGGGGGGGTGGTGGAGGTTAGATTTGAAGTGGTGAGGGATTGAAGGATAACATTTGAACTGCTAGGATCCAAGTGGATCTGATTTGAAATGGGGAATCATTTGGGAGTGAGTTTGAATCAATGGAACACTGAAGGATGAAATTAGAAACAGTGAGTCTGTAGTGCAGAACTGGTATTTAAATGTTTCACTATGGTCCGGGTTTGATTAGATGAGAAACTAGGGGATAAGATGCGAATTGGTGAAACACTGGAAAGTCGGATTTGAACTACTGAGACAGTTGAGTTAACCAGGTTTGAAGTTGTGGGATGTTGCAGGATTAGTTTGAACTCATAAGATACCATACGATCAGATTAGAACAAGAGAGATGACAGGAGATCAGATTTGGACTGATGAAACAAAGTAAATTTTAACTAGTGAGATATCTTGCCATGAGAATGATGTGCTGAAATATTGGCACATTAAATTTCAATTGATGACTATGTCAGATTCAGACAAATGGGACACTGAAGTAACAAATCTGAAGTAATGAGACCCCAAGTATCAGGTTAAAGTAATGAGAATGCAGTATTCAGCTGATGAGACATTGGGAGTTTCAGTAAAATGGCTGTGCGCTTGGACACAACGGCTTCTATGGGAACTACCAACAGTGCAAATGACTTTATTAAATGTATTTTTTACAATCACATTAAGAACATTGAGAACTTAATGCGCTTCAGGTCTACTGCGTGATCGAGTTGCTCATTGGAAGAGAAAATGAAGGAGCTGGGCTTGATGAGAACTGAAATGCTGCCTGCGACAGAGAGGTATCGGAGCATGAAGGAGTTATGCAGCCTAACAGTGAGTGATCACCTGAGTCACTGTTCTTGTTATTGCAGGACCATGTTGGACATTGGTGGTGTGGAATGTTGCAAGTGCAATTCATTGGTTTATTGGTGGACAGCAGGGGAACTGCATGGCCTAAGTCATAGCGAGGATTAGGCCTCAAGCCATGGTGTCACTGGTTTGCCACCACATTGGGGAGGCGTCAGAATCGAGTCCTCCACCTGAGTGTGAGGGGCGGTGTAGCACAGTGCCCATTCTGGAGTTAGTGTTGTCCCCAGTCTTCGTTTCACAGAAGACAAGCTGTAATATGTTCGACTATAGACTGCTGCAACATTCATGGACTCAGGGACTTGGAATATGTATTTTTTGTGTGACTGTATTTTACTGCTATCTCGTAGGTGCTTGCTACCTTATATGTGCTATATATGCCTTGTGCTGTGTGTGACTGTTGGTATTGTGTTTCACACCTTAGCCTCAGAGTAACATTGTTTTGTTTGCCTGTATTCATGGACATTCATGTCCGGTTGAATAACAATTACACTTGAACTTGAACTTCAGTTCAAATCTGTAATTATGGGATGTTGAAAGATCAGACATGAACAGGTGGGAAACTATCACCTCATATTTGATGTGGGTTTTAAATCTGTTAGATGCCCAAAAGGTCTTATTTCAATTGCTAAAATGTTGGAGGATCATATGAATAGATGAGAAATTAGTAGAATTGGATTTGAACCTTTGGTAGAACGGGACTTCAGATTTGAATTAGTTAGATTACAGAATGTGCAAGTTTTCCCAGAATGTATTAAGTTTATATTGATATTATTCAAGTTCAGTTGCTCAGTGCCCAATTACTCAAGTTTAGTAGGTATCCTTCAAGGATACTTACACCTCTAAAGCTATTACAGAACAGAGATGTTGGAGTATAACTGCAAGTCCTGTATAATATTTACAAATCCATTACCAACATAATTATTTATTCCTAGATGTCAGGCTCTTCCTCATTACAGTGCCTTAAATATTAGTTATATTCCATTCTAAATACACTTTCCCTGGCATAATTATACCCCTTCCAGCAGTACAACCCCTTGTAGATTACAGTCCCACTAGTAATTATGTCATATTAAAAATTCACCCTCTGTAGTATAATTACAGTCCCTCAAGTATTACAGTTCCTCCAGTGATTATATGCCATTATAAATACGCCTTCACTGGTAATAATTACAGTCCCTCCAGCATATACTCTTCAGTACTGTTACAGTCCTCCTCGTATTACAGAATTACAGTCTTGAAATAGCTGCAACAGCTCACATCCACCCATTACAATTAACCCCTATAACAAATACTGTGTGTGAATGCTTCTACCCCTCTCAGTATAATTACAACCCCTCTGGTATAACTGCAGCCCCTCTGGCATAATTACAATTGAAAAATAAAGAGAATAATCCCAGAATAAATACACCCCTGAGTGCCCCAATATAAACACAGTTGGAGAGTAATATGGGATAATCACAGCCCTGCAGTGACCCTCAAGAAAACAGTTGCAAAGTGTCTATCATATGTTAACAGTCTTGAGTTATTCAGATTTAGATGCAGCATGGAAGTGACTTCCAAGTATAAAGAGAGCCCCAGAGGAGACCTACAATGATAGCTTTCACATTACATTCCCAGTTCTTGTTTGACTGATTGTAATTTCTCAATCAAAACATCTTTATTATATCCTAGATAATTTATTCATCATATCTATCTAATTTATACCTTTCCATAGAGATATATCTTTGGTTCTCAAAGAGTTAAGTTCTCTGTCAGAATTAGACTTATTGTTTACTTCCTCATGTGCCTAATTTTTTTTTGGATGGATGTGATATAAAGTGATACTTTTTCTTTACTCTTTGGATTCTCAAAGGATTCGGAGCTTTAGTGTTCAGCAAACATGGTGAGCTGTGTGGGTAGGTCTGGAAGCTGTGGATGCTGTCTGAGTACTGAGCAGCAGTGGGGAATTGCAATGAAGCAGCCAACACTGGCAGCAAATCCCTCCGTACAGCAGAAAGCAGAGTTTAGCATTGCTTCAGGGAGCACAAATATGAGAAGAAAGAGAAAGATGATAAATTTATATTATCACTGCTGATCCCTTTGATCTTTGAGCCTATGGGAAGCTGGATGAGGAGGTGCGGCAGGCTCAGGAGGGCCTCTGGGAGCCAGACATCTGGCCACTGAATGCTGATTGGGTGAGCAAACCTCCAAGGGGTTGTAGAATAGCCAGAAGGTGATGCTTGTGAAGGAGTCCCTCATCAACAAATCCCTGCACTGTCATCTGAGAGCAGATAAACCTCACCAGTGTGAAGGAAGGCCCCTCTGCAAGGGACCACACCAGTCTTAATTATATACACAGAAGGTCCATTAGTGCTAGAGCATCTATAAGCTATGGGGCATCAGACAAAGACACACACAGAGATGACAGGTAAGGTTATGGACTGTAAGACTGCAGGAAGAAATCTGGCCCCTCCCCTAAATAAGTCCCTGATACATTAATTACTTATATGAGAAATCAAGCCCATAAGTGGAAGCTGCAAAACACCAGCTAGTGGTTGAATGAGGTTTTTTGCAGTATTCTATATTAAAAAATCACGCAGAACTGGTTATCTGCATTAAAAATACCCATAAAAATATGGTAATATAAGAGCGAACCAAGTTCCATGCATTTGAAATTCTGGTACTTTCTACTTTAGCTAAAGTGTACACTTATTTTAAATAAAAGGCACCACATCATGATCAAGTGACACCCAAAAGAATTTCGAGGAAATTAGGCATTTGAACATTGGCATCCTATAGGATAACTTCAAAATTATATCATCATTCTTATATTGCAAGCATTCAGAAAAAACATTTTTCTCATGGATAGCTAACAACGTCCTCTGATCCTTAAGTTCTTGTGAGTTTTTGGTCTTTCATTCTTATGATGGAGACTGTTGTAATTTACCAGTGAGGCAAATTGAATTATCCCAGGACTCATTTAATCTGATTTGTTACAGAATATCTGTTGAAAACAGTTTTTGCTGATGCCATTCTAACATAGTCATAGTCATAATTTATTGATCCCAGGGGAAATTGGTTTTCGTTACAGTTGTTCCATAAATAATAAATAGTAATAGAACCATAAATAGTTAAATAGTAATATGTAAATTATGCCAGGAAATTATGAAATAAATCCACGGCCAGCCTATCATCTCAGGGTGTCTGACCCCCCAAGGGAGGAGTTGTAAAGTTTGATGGCCACAGGCAGGAATGACTTCCTATGACGCTCTGTGCTGCATCTCGGAGGAATGAGTCTGTGGCTGAATGTACTCCTGTGCCCACCCAGTACATTATGTAGTGGATGGGAGACATTGACCAAGATGGCATGCAACTTAGACAGCATCCTCTTTTCAGACACCACCGTGAGAGAGTCCAGTTCCATCCCCACAACATCACTGGCCTTATGAATGGGTTTGTTGATTCTGTTGGTGTCTGCTACCCTCAGCCTGCTGCCCAACACACAACAGCAAACATGATAGCACTGGCCACTACAGACTCGTAGAACATCCTCAGCATCATCCGGCAGATGTTAAAGGACCTCAGTCTCCTCAGGAAATAGAGACGGCTCTGACCCTTCTTGTAGACAGCCTCAGTGTTCTTTGACCAGTCCAGCTTACTGTCAATTCGTATCCCCAGGTATTTGTAATCCTCCACCATGTCCACACTGACCCCCTGGATGGAAACAGGGGTCACCGGTACCTTAGCTCTCCTCAGGTCTACCACCAGCTCCTTAGTCTTTTTCACATTAAGCTGCAGATAATTCTGCTCACACCATGTGACAAAGTTTCCTACCATAGCCCTGTATTCAACATTATCTCCCTTGCTGATGCATCCAACTATGGCAGAGTCATCAGAAAACTTCTGAAGATGACGAGACTCTGTGCAGTAGTGGAAGTCCGAGGTGTAAATGGTGAAGAGAAAGGGAGACAAGACAGTCCCCTGTGGAGCCCCAGTGCTGCTGATCACTCTGTCGGACACACAGTGTTGCAAGCACACTTAACAAGAACAAAACTATTCTGAGACACTCTTATGCAGACACATAAAAAGGAAAACAACTTCTTTCACATGCCAGCTTAGTTTACTCTGCAGGTATCTATTAAACAGGGTCAATCTGGCTGGCATTTGCTAGGGTCTAGCTGGTTCTTTCAAGGAAGACATTATGGAGGTAAAAGGCTAATGGTAAATGTACCTGCCACAGCCACAGACATGGCAGCCATTCATGAAACCATTCAGCAGTATTTTTTTAAAGTTACGTTTTCCTAAAGCACAGTGAATACACTCTGGATTTCTATAGTTGTACCAAGGAGAGCATTCTGACAGGCTGCATCACTGTCTGGTATGGGGTGCAGGGGTGCTACTGCACAGGACCGAAAGAAGCTGCAGAGGGTTGTAAATCTAGTCAGCTCCATCTCAGGTACTAGCCTAAGAAGTACCCAGGACATCTTCAGGGAGCGGTGTCTCAGAAAGGCAGTGTCCATTATTACGGACCTCCAGCACCCAGGGCATGACCTTTTCTCACTGTTACTATCAGGTAGGAGGTACAGAAGCCTGAAGGCACACACTTAGCGATTCAAGAAGAGCTTCTTCCCCTCTGCCATCTGATTCCTAAATGGACATTGAACTCTTGGACACTACCTCACTTTTTTAATATACAGTATTTCTGTTTTTTGTACGTTTTTTAATCTATTCAATATACTTATACTGTACTGTAATTAATTTACTTACTTATTTTTTTCTCTCTTCCATATTATGTATTGTATTGAACTGCTGCTGCTAAGTTAACAAATTTCATGTCACATGCCAGTGATATTAAACCTGATTCTGATCTTGAATGGTAGATCCCTGGGAAATGCGGTGACACGGAGGAATCTAGAGTACAAGTACATAGTACCCTTAAAGTAGAATCGCAAGTAGACAGGATGGCGAGGATGTGCTTGCATGCGGGCCTTCATTACTAAGACCCCAGAATATAAAAGTTGGGACATTTTGTTGTGTTGGTGAGGTCGCAACTGGAGTATTCTTTACAGTTTTATTCAACCTATTACAGGAGAGATGTCACTAAGCTGGAATACTTGCAAAGGAGACTTCCGAGAATGCGCCAGGACGAGTGGGCCTGAGTTATAGGGAGAGGTTAGAATTTATTCATTGGAGTATCAGAGACCGAGGATGGCTGAAAGGGGAATCAAAACCTACGGGGCAGAGATTTAAAGTGAGAGGGAAAAGTTTTAAAAGGTTCCTGGGAAACCTTTTCTTCACACTTAGGATGGCAGAGGTATGGAATGGGCTAACAGAGGAAGCGGTTGGGGCAGGGACATTAATAATATTTAAAAGAAACCAGCAGGTGCATGAAGACCTGCATCTGGACATCTGGACCAAATGTGAGCTTTGATAGACAACTTGTTCGGCACGGACGAGAAAGGCTGAAAGGCAATCTGCATAATCCTCTCTGGCCATAATTCAGGCGAGATGTGAATCTAGACAGTACGATGAATCTGGTTTACAGGAGTTTCAAGAAAATGTCTTTTTCCCAGGGTTGGGGGATCAAGGACTAGAGACCCTAGGTTTAAGGTGAGAGGGAATGATTTAATAGGACTTGAAGGCCAACATTTTTTTTAACACTGAGAATGTATCTTGAATGAGCTGCCAGAGGAAGTGGTTGAGGCAGGTACAATAACAACCTTTAAAAGTCAGTGGGCAGGTTGGATGGGATGGGTTTAAACACTCACAGCTGAGTTCACAATATGTAGCCAATACAATATAGAGCTGGATAAATGTTTAATTGGTAAATGTTAACTCATACTGTCTTTCAATGAACTGTTATTTCCAACACTTCCTGTTCTGTAATGATTGTAGCTACAACAGTAGTTGACAGGTGTTATTAATCTGCATTAAGTTGAATGTTAATGATTTATATTTAAAAAGGTTGTGTGGAATAATGTATTTATGGTCCGGCATACTTCTGGAGACAATTGGGCTAAGGGAACAATGAAGTACAAATGTATATGAAGCTGACCGGGAACAGGCATCCACTGGAACCACATATGCCGAGTGTACTCATTTCCAACATACAAAATACAGACAACGTGTGAAGGCATTTTTTTTTTGTGAGAAGGTGAAAAGCTTGAGTCTGTCTAAAAGCCACTGTCGTATCCGCCTACAGCAGTATCCCTGGCTGTCCACTACTATCTCCCCTCGCCTTTAATGTGTATTCTCTGGTACTTGAGGTTTCTACCCTGGGATAAAGATTCTGATTGCCTACCCTCTCTATGCCCCTCATTAGTTTATAAACTGTGGTCTGGTCTCCTGTCAGCCTCCAAGACTCCAAGGAGTGCATTTCAAATAAGTCCATCCTCTCCTCCCTCCTTATAGCTCATACTCTCTAACTCAGGCAGCATCCCCGTAAACCTCTCCTACACGCCTTCCAAAACTATTGGTAATGGTATGCATTACTGAGACAGTCACAGTGACTGCCACAGGGTTACGAAACAAGCTTGTGACAAAAAATAACAAATAGGCTGGGGTGACTACCAGACTGAAATATCCCAGTGTATATTGTCAACAGTCCAAGTCCAGAATATCACTTGCCAGCGACTTAGCATTTTTGGACCAAAGGCTATTTGCATAATACTTTCTGGCCGTAATTGAGATGAGATATATATCTAGACAGTACAATGGATCTGGTTCACAGGAGTTTCAAGAAAATTGTCTTTCTTTTTCCAGGGTTGGGGAATGTTCAGCACTGAGAAGAAGGGGGAAGATGCCAGAATAAAAGAATAAGCTTGTTTTTTTCTGCATAAGCTGGCCGACCTATTGAATGTTTTCAGCATTTTCTGTCTTTGTTCTATTTGTTTCACTTGTGACCTTGCAGCAAAGTTGTCAGGAACCAAAACAACCAACATAGTAAATCCCTTTTTGTTTGAAAATAATTCTAATATTCTTTATGTGATAGGTAATTTTTATTCTTTGTTAATATTCCCAATCTTATTCTGATAATATTACAGCCGCATTCTCCACATGTGGTTTTACCACATTATTTTACTTTGCATCGCCTGGTTCTCGTATATCAATGGACCCAACTTGTTGCATAGTTCCTTCCAGGAAGGTGAGCTTTTAGCTGCTACATTCCCCCTTTAGCTCAAACATGGTCCAGTTGCAATGGTGTCAGTAGCTGTCCTCTGGCCTGCACTGTATTCTCATCCAGAGTCAACCTCTCCCTGGTTATTCCAGGTACTGTTGCAGTAGCCATCATTGTCCTGTACTCCTTAACAACTTCATTCAAACTGAAGGCTATGACTCTGATTGTAAGCTCTCCACCTCTCAGTACTTCTCAAGCCGATTTAACCTGTGGTGTGCTTGGGAAATGCACTCTGAGGTCTTTAATCTGCATCATCATGAAACTTTCTTCAATTTCCCCACCCAGCCAATGCCTAGGACCAGTGAAGCATTTGTATGGTCCAAAACAGGACCATTTCTCTACAATGGCAACACAACAGTTTATTACCTCTGTGACTCAGAAAGTTCTCCTTTACATGTCCATTACGATTTTGTTCTGCCTTAATGAATGGTGTTTGAAGTGCTAGCTCACAGCACCAGAGACCCAGGCTCAATTTTGACCTTGAGTACTGTCTATGTGGAGATTGCATGTCCTCCCTGTGTTCATGCAAATTTCCTCTGCATGCTCTAGTCTCCTCTCGTATCCTAAAGTCATGTGGATTGGGAGCTTAATTGGCTACTCTAATTGTCCCTTGTGTGTAGGGGAGTGCTGGAATCTAGTTGGTGTTGATGAGAATGTAAGGAAGAATAAAAATGTGGTTAATGCAGGAACAGTGTAAATGGCTGGTTGATGGTTACAGCGGACTTGATGGACTTGGTTCCAAGCTCTATGTTATTACAAGTCTATGAGATCAATTTGACAATGTATCAATATATATTTTTATCACTGCTTTTACAATCAAAGTGGTGCCTTAAAGCTATTGTCCCAGGCATCCCCTTCCATTATGCAATAAATAGTATTCAAAATCACCATATCTACATCCTTGTTATCTGTGCATACAGTACCATGCAAAGGTTTGGGCACCCCGATCAACATTTCTGATACTGTGAATAGTTCAGTGAGTAGAAGATGAACTGATCTCCAAAAGTCATAAAGTTAAAGACGAAACATTCTTTTCAACATTTTAAGCAAGATTAGAGTGTTATTTTTGTTTTGTACAATTTTAGAATGAAAAAAAGGAAAGGAGCACCATGCCAAAGTTTGGGCAGCCCAAGAGATTTGAGCTCTCAGATAACTTTTAGCAAGGTCTCACACCTTAATTAGCTTGTTAGGGCTATGGCTTGTTCACAGTCATTGTTAGAAAAGGCCAGGTGATGCAAATTTCAAAGCTTTATAAATACCCTGACTCCTCAAACCTTGTCCCAACAATCAGCAGCCATGGGCTCCTCTAAGCAGCTGCCTAGCACTCTGAAAATTAAAATAAATGATGCCCACAAAGCAGGAGAAGGCTATAAGAAGATAGGAAAGCGTTTTCAGGTAGCCGTTTCCTCAGTTCGTAATGTAATTAAGAAATGGCAGTTAACAGGAATGGTGGAGGTCAAGTTGAGGTCTGGAAGACCAAGCAGAACTTTTCAAGAGAACTGCTCGTAGGATTGCTAGAAAGGCAAATCAAAACCACCGCTTGCAAAAAACCTTCAGGAAGATTTAGCAGACTGTGGAGTGGTGGTGCACTGTTCTACTGTGCAGTGACACCTGCACAAATATGACCTTCATGGAAGAGTCATCAGAAGAAAACCTTTCCTGCGTCCTCACCACAAAATTCAGCGTCAGAAGTTTGCAAAGGAACATCTAAACAAGACTGACACATTTCAGAAACAAGTCCTGTGAACTGATGAAGTTAAAATAGAACCTTTTGGCCACAATGAGCAAAGGTATGTTTGGAGAAAAAAGGATGCAGAATTTCATGAAAAGAACACCTCTCCAACTGTTAAGCACAGGGGTGGATCGATTATGCTTTGGGCTTCTGTTGCAGCCAGTGGCACGGGGAACATTTCACTGGTAGAGGGAAGAATGAATTCAATTAATACCAGCAAATTCTGGAAGCAAACATCACACCGTCTGTAAAAAAAAAGCTGAAGATGAAAAAAGGATGGCTTCTACAACGGGATAATGATCCTATACACACCCCAAAATCCACAATGGACTACCTCAAGAGGCACAAGCCGAAGGTTTTGCCATGGCCCTCACAGTCCTTCAACCTAAACATTATCGAAAATCTGTGGATAGACCTCAAAAGAGCAGTGCATGCAAGATGGCTGAAGAATCTCACAGAACTAGAAGCCTTTTGCAAGGAAGAATGGGTGAAAATCCCCCAAACAAGAATTGAAAGACTCTTAGCTGGCCACAAGAAGTGTTTACAAGCTGTGATACTTGCCAAAGAGGGTGCTACTAAGAACTGAACATGCAGGGTGCCCAAACTTTTGCTTCAGGCTCTTTTCCTTTTTTGTTTTTTTGAAACTGTAAAAGATGGAAATAAAAAAGTAATCCTGCTTAAAATATTAAAGAAATGTGTCATCTTTAACTTTATGCCTTTTGGAAATCAGGTCATCTTTTATTCGCTTAGCAATTCACAGTAACAGAAATTTTGACCAGGGGTGCCCAAACCTTTGCATGCCACTGTATCATATACAGTACATAAAACACTAAAAGGATTATTTTGTAACCACAATCCCTTACATATGGGACAATGCCAAATACCATCTGTCAACTTTATCATATACACTGAGGCTAGCAGACTCATAGAGCACTTGTAGCAAGATGGCCTGCCTTTTGCACCCATGTGACTTGAAGCCTTCCTGCCAGTTGCACACCTATAAGCAACACACACAAAAAATGCTGGTGAACGCACGCAGCAGGCCAGGCAGCATCTATAGGAAGAGGTACAGTCAACATTTTGGGCCGAGACTCACCAGCATTTTTTGTGTGTGTTGCTTGAATTTTCAGCATCTACAGATTTCCTCATGTTTGCACACCTATAAGCTACTGGTTTCCTGATGAACCCATCTTGGTCTTTATGTATTAGGACATTAAGTGAAGGAAGATCACATTACCATTACCATTTCTGTGGGTTTGCCCAAAATCATGTCCTGTGTTAAACTACTGCAAATTGTTAAGCAACACACACAAAATGCTGGAGGGACTCAGCAGGCCAGGCCGCGTCAAAGAAAAGAGTAAACAGTTGGCATTTCTGGCCGAAACTCTTTGGCAGGATGGGATTTCTCTTGTTTGTGATCAATTTGTTAAATACCATTTCCATACTAATGGATTTCTGCTTCAGCTTCAGTAGCTAAATCCAGCACCTCAATTAAAATTCCCTGTATTTTTTTCTGTTTTCTAATCTGCACACCACACTATCCCACAGTATCCAAAATGGCTGTGTCAGGAAACTGCAACTTTTTGATCGTTTGACCAAGCTAAATGCTTGGTCTGGACATTGCATCTCTAAATGTTGCATCTGCTAAACCCATAACTCTTGAAGATTACGGATAGGATTAAGATATGCCTTCAAGGTTTTCATTAAATCCTCATCTGTGGTTTGTGTCTGTAATAAACCTCCCAATGCCTCATATTTCTCTCGCCCCACTACCAGACTTCACCTAAAGCACGTGGCTGTATTGCTCTGTTCTATGTCCTCCCTTGAGACCTTTATGATATTGTTTGTCCTCAGGAATATTTCCATTTGTTCCATATAGATGTCAAGTATTTTAGTAGATGTAATTCACGTCCATTGACTACCACCCTCCCAACTCTACTTAGACAACCCTGTTCATTTTTAACTTAATTACTATTCTGCTGCTCCCTCAAGCAGGATCATCCCAAACCCTTTGCTAATGTAGTATTCATGAGCTCTTTGGTGCTGCAGCTTACTGAGACAAATGACAAAGATCGAGCCACTAGCAAACTTAGTTTATTCAAGGCATTTGTCTCTCAACTACTATAATGGCTGACTCACCTGCTAGATATGTCAGGCCTAAGTAAATGACTGAATAAAAATAATCATTTGTATATTATCACTATTAAATGGAACATAAGAGTTAAAAATAATTACAAGCATGCAAATACATGTCTACTTTTTGGCCTATCACAATGGATTGCATATGTTATAGTGTTAATTCAGTTTCCTAATGGATTTTCTTTACTCCAATTCAGCGTTGCAGAAATTCAACAGAGCAAAACTAAATGCAATCGAAACTTTTAGTCAGCGACCAACTCATCTGCAATTCCATCCTTTACTTATATATATTTAGGATTAAAGATTTGGCTTTGGAGAGCACCTAACTAGGACTTGACGTCATGAAACAATGTAGAGTACTTTTTTAAATTTATAATGTTTCTTGCTTCACAGCCTGGATTAGTATTCAGAATTTGAAAGTATTTAATCTTCTGGCAATATATTGGTAAATAGACTCTGCTGATTTTTGGCTGACTGGTATTCACAGAAATGCTGAAATAGTCCTCTGTTGCATTTATACTGAGATACCGCATCAGGCACTGTTTTAACAATAACGAAAGAATAACTAATCCCTCCTAGCTTTATTTTCAAAAAAAGGCCAGAAAAAAATAGTCCATTCTTGAACTTTTCTTTGTTTCTGAGTAACAGCTTGATGACCAGCCACAACAGTTGTACACCAAGTGGCACCCACAAGTGCAGAGATGTTTGTCATCAGTGATCAACAGTGCACAACAAATTAGACAAGAAGTCAGTCAAAACCTCAATGTGTGGGTGTGGTGGTAATCATAGATTTAAATGTTACTTTCTGTGAAACATTTGCCCACTGGAAATTGCTAAATCCTGTAACCATGTAATTATTTTTCATTTAGACAGCTGGATAGATGATACACAATAAAATCTATTAGCAGGGTTAAAAGTCTTTAAGCCAATGTGCAGAGAGATCCATATAGAAATTACCATTAGCCTGACATGCAGTGAATTCTACATACAATAAGACAGACAGTTTTAAAAATACAAAAAACTAATTGGCAATAGCAATTAATACCCCTGCCTATCAAATGTATGCGTCTGTGCTGATGCTGTTTCACTGACTAAAATTATGCAGCATAAAATAATAATAGTAGTAATAATAATAACTAATTTATCGAGAACTTTTCATACAGACAATCTCATTCAAAGTGCTTTACAATGGGATAAAGTGCAAACATGAAAATCAAAAACAAGTTGTAGGTTAAAAGTTAGATAAAAACAAACATCATTGATAATATCGTATCTTGTATATGCATGACTAACTTATCACTGATTTGCAGGCTAATTTAGCTTCAATTATCAGTTTACTCCTCCAGTTTCTATTGATGCACCGGACTGCCTAGTCACTATCAACAGATCCCAGACTACCCTCACTCAGGTAGTGGAAAACCAAACTTTCCAGAGAAGATTGATTTAGTTTTGATCTTCCAGCACCAAACATGTCAGCTTTCCTAATGCCATCAGTGAGGAAGCAACAATGGTAAATTGTTAAATTGGTTTATTATTGTCACATGTACCGGTAGCATAACGGTTAGTGCAGTTGCAGTATCAGTACAGCTCCAGTGATTGGAAGGTCAGGGTTCTATTCCCGCCACTGTCTGTCTGTAAGGAGTTTGTGCATTCTGCCCGTGATGTTGTAAGTTTACGCCAGGTACTACAATTTTCTCCCACGTTCCAAAGACATATGAATTAGGGTTAGTAAACTGTGGACATGCTATGGACACTTGCCAGCTCCCCCCAGCATATGATGCTAACAATATATTTAACCCAATGTTTTGATGTTTAAATTTACATGTGACAAAAACAATTTTTTTTTCTTTATACAGTGAAAATCTTTGTTTTACATGCCATCCATACAGAACATTTCATTATAACAGTGAGGTACAATAAGTTAAAGGGAAAGAAAAGAGTGCAGAATAAAGTGTTACTGGTACAGAGAAAGTGCAGTACAGGCAGGCAGTAAGGAGCAAGGTCATTACGAGGTAGATTGTGAGGTCAAGATTCCATCTTATCATTCTCTTATAAGAGTTAGATAGAAGTTGTCCTTGAACCTGGTGGTACGTGCTTTCCAGTTTTTGGACCTTCTGCCCAATCAGAGAGAGGAGAAGAGCGAATATTTGGGGTGAGTGGGGTCTTTGATTTTTGTTTGCTACTTTCCTGAGGCAATTGGAAATGCAGACAGAGTCCATGGAGGGGAGGCTGGTTTCTATGTTGTGCTGAGCTGCGGCCATAACTCTCTGTAGTTTCTTGTGCTCATAGGTAGAGCAATTGCCATACCAAGCCACTCTGCATCTGAATAGGATGCTTTCTATATTGCATTAATAAAAATTGGTGAGGATCAAAGGAGACAAGCCAAATTTCTTTAGCTTCTGAGGAAGCAGAGGCTTTGCTGTGCTTTCTTGATTGTGGCATCTATGTGGTTGGAACAGGATGGGCTATTTGTGAACTTGAAGCATTCCACCTCTGTACAGTTAATGCAACAGGAATGTGTGCACCAGCCCACCCCCCCCCACCCCCACCCTCCTAACGTCAATGACCAGTTCTTTTGTATTGCTGACATTGATGGATGGATAGGCTGTCATGACAACATGTCACTAGGCTTTCTATCTCCTTCCTGTACTCCAACTCATCATTATTTGAGATTTGGTCCATTATGGTGGTGGCATCTGCAGACTTGTAGACACAGATAGAACAGAACCTGGCCACATAGTGCTTAGTAGAGTGGGGGATGTGAGTGCAGCTTTGTGGGATATTAGTATCGGGGATAATTGTTGCTGAGCTGTTGCTGTTCATTCTTACTGATTGTGGTCTGTTAGTTGGAAAGTTATGCATCCTGTTGCAAAGGGAGGTGTTGAGCCCCAGCTCTAAAAGTTTGGAGGTGAATCTGTTTGGAATTATTGTATTAAAATTGGAATTGTACATAATAAACAATAATTTCTTTCTTTTAATATCTTTTTATTGTTATATTATACAAAAGAAATAACACAAGTACGTTGAAGTAACAACACTTACAATGTCTCAGAAAAGACATTATCTTAAAGATTGAAAGAAAATTGTGATAACAAAAAAAACCTACTAAGCAGAAAAAGTGAGAAAAGAAAACCATTAGGTTACAACCCTGGAGCCATGCGTCATACAAAAAGCTTCTAAAAATAAACATCAAACCGCCAGCAAGAAAAGAAAATATACCAAAAATTTCACAATTAGATCATGGAAAAAATCTATCAATTAGCTCAAATGATAATAACGAGCAAATGAGCCCCATCTTTTCTCAAAATCAAATAAAGCTTCAAAGGTTCGACTTCTAATTTTCTCCAAACTAAGACATAGCATCACTTGAGAGAACCATTGTGACAAATTGGGAGCTGATGTATCCTTCCACTTCAACAAAATGGCCCTCCTAGCTATTAATGTAACAAATGCAATAACATGTTGGTCAGGCACAGAAATACCATGAATATTTTGAGGAATTATTCCAAAAAGCACAGTTAATTTATTAGGTTGTAGATTAATTTTAAGTGCTTTAGAAATTGTTGAAAAAACTGACTTCCAGAACTGTTCCAATATAGAACAAGACCAAAACATATGTGTTAGTATAGCTATCTCAGTTTTACATCTATCACAATAATTATCAACATTAGAAAAGATTTTAGAAAGTCTCTCCTTCATCAAATGATAATGATGTACAATTTTAAATTGAATCAATCAATAGCTAGCACAAATTGAAGAAGAGTTAACCAACTTCAAAATCCGCATCCAATCCTGCATCATAAAAGTCAAATTGAGTTCCTTTTCCCAATCCTGTTTAATCTTAGATAAAGGACGTTTATCCCATTGTAATAATAAATTATAAATTCTTCCAATAGAACCTTTGATCGAAGGATTCATACTCATAGTATCTAACAGGTCAGCCTCCAATATGTAAGGAAAATTACTTCAATATTTTTGTAAAAAATGTCTAACTTGAAGGTATTGCAGAAAGTGTGAGTATGTTTTTTTGACTAGGAAGTTTTTTGATCGGATTGATTCTACTATTTTATCTTTTATTTGGAATAATAAAAGACCAAGAATTAGTAAATGTCACTTACAAAAATTGAAAAAGGATGGAGGTCTTGCTTTGCCTAATCTAAGAATGTATTATTGGGCTGTTAATGTGCAATACATGTCTTTTTGGTTATACTGGGTTGATAAGAGTGATTGGCCAATTTGAGTAGACCTGGAACTGAAAGTTGTAAAACAGTTTTATTTAACCTCGTTATTGGGAGCTGCTTTACCTATACAATTAGCTAAAGTTGCTAATTTAAACCTATATCCTGTGATTAAGTATTCTTTACAAAATTGGCTCCAATTCCACAATTTTGTTAATCTTAAAAAATTTAAACTTTGTAGTTTAATTTATCAAAATTACTTTTTTAAGCCTTCTTTGAGTGATTCAATTTTTTTACTTTGGAAAAATAAAGGTATTAATTCTTTTTTGGATTTATTTAAAGAAGATAGATTGATGTCTTTTGAACAGTAAACAATAATTTAACATATGTACCTTTACTAGTCAGATGCTCCAGAGGTAAGTGTAGGGTTAGGGAGATGGTACCTGCCATGGACCTTTTCGGTGGCAGGTGGCAGAGCATTGAGATACCTGAATAGCTGGAGTTGATGTGCGCCATGACCAGCCTCTCAAAGCAGGCTCGGTTATCAATTATCTATGAGAGTAGAAAATACTACAAGATGCATAGGCCTGTAGCACTTTAAATGATCTTAGTGGAATTATTGTCTCAGCATTTTGAAGCTACGCAGGAGAAAAGCTAAGATTTTGGTCTAATCTAACTAATGGAACTATTGAGGACTTTAATCCTTGATAAACCATTCATTCAGAGGAAAGGAAGTCAAAGCATGGAGCAAAAGACAATAAGCAGAATAACAAAAGAAGTAGGAATAGATAGAGCTATTACTGACAGCAGTGAGGGTGGGACAGATAGAATTATTTGCATGAAATCATGTGCAACTGAAGTAAGAGGTGTCTTAAGATTGTGCCGTATCTATAAACTTGTGCTACAGAAAATCAGAAAGTTAACCTGCAAATAAAAGTAATGACTTGACAAGAATAGCTTGCATTGTCTCCATTACCCTCCTTTCTGTATTTCCTATCATGTTTTCTTGGAGCAATCAGTCCCTCGGCATTTTGTTACTAGAGTGGACAAAATGAAGCACCAATACCCATGCACATAGTTCTCTCTGCGTCAAAGTTTCAGCTAGATTTGTATAATCCCACATGCTTCCAGTGAGTTTACTATTGGCAAAACTCTGTGCACATCAGCTACTCATCCTAGCCATGACTTGTCTTCCAACTTCCCTCAAGGAGTTGAAGTAACTTATCATATAACATCACCTGCATGTGACTTGCAAGAAAGGACAATATATCATACAATGAACAGTTAATTCACATGGAAACTTGGTAAGTGTAAGTGTATTGACTCCAGTAAGAAAGCAGGCAGTGTGATAGGATATCAGATAGCAAGGAGCATTGAAACTAGGTGTATATACAGCAATTTGTCTTTACATCCTCATCAAGGATGACAAAATACAGAACAACTCCCAGAGTTAATGGACACAATATTTTTGTGATTGTATATTTTTCTGAAATCGTAACCATATGTGCTCTGTACTATGTGCAGCGTGCTTTGTGCTGTTGGTAATGTGTTTTGCACCTTGGTCCCGGAGAAACACTGTTTCGTTTAGCTATATTCATGTATGTGTCACAGAGTGGGCGTTGATGGTGGACCCAAATGCAAGGCACAAACACTGAAGTACTTAGGAACAGGACAGGACTAGAGACTAGAGTTAGAGACGTGACTGGATGCAGACTAGGAGCTGGGACAAGAACACAGACTTGGGCTTGGACATTGGCTAGGCAAGCGGGACCAGGACTAGGAACTGGGAACTAGGAGCCTGGGCTTGGACTCCGAGCCAGAGACTGGACAAAGACCCAGAACCTGGGTCTTGACTCAGGCTCGGACCCCGGTACTAGGCGAGGACATGACGTGGCTATAGGACTGGACATGGCTTGGGTTCCTCGAGGCTTGGGTTCTTCGTGGCTTGGGTTCTTTGTGGCTTGGGTTCCTCGAGGCGAGGACATGACAAGGCTCGGGTTCCTCGAGGCAAGGACATGACGAGGCTTGCAGGCGAGGCAAGGCAAGGCAAGTCAAGGCTACAGACACTGGTTGCAGGGCAAGGCTTCAGGAGGAAGGGGCCGAGAAGGGATTCAGACAGGGGGTTTGGACAGGAACAATCCAGCAACTGAAGCTGAACCAAGGAGCTATTTATGTAGCCAGCCCGAAATGTGAATCAGCTGCCTCAATTAGAGCACCCAACAGAAAAATAGGAAAACCAGAAAACCTGGAATAAGGAACAATGGACCAGACCGTGAACCAGAATCCGGACTTCACGGACCGGACCATGACAGTATGGTTGACTGATAATTAAATTAAACTTGAACTTGAATGCTAGCTACCAATTACTTGTTAAAAAATCATGCCATTTAAAAAAATTAAAGTTGAATGCAGCAGGGCTGAGGCATAAAAGTAATTGGTAGCAAATATGGGCAGGCTTGTGGGGGAAGTACCTACCACTATGTTGTTGCATAATGTTTATCAACAAGTAAAATTAGAGTCAATGCACATAACTAAAGCTGTGGATAGGTCTTTAAACTAAACAGTTCTGGTGGTGGGGGGGGGTGGTTCAACAGCTAAGAAAAGTATGGATAAATTAACAGGAAATGAAAATCCAGGAGAGGTTACTGAAGTTGCCAGAATAAAGAATAAGACAGAAAGTTTAGAAAGGGATAAGAATTTAATTTTATACAACAAGGAGTGAAATCTGAGAACAAAGGTGGTGAATACAGGACTGTAGGTGTTTTATTTGAATACACGCAGTATGGAAAATAAGGTAGATGAGCCTTATGCACAGCTAGATATTGTCAGCTATGACATTGTGGGCGTCACAGAGTTGTGGTTGAAAGAAGATCACAGCTGGGAGCCTAACAGCCAAGGATACACATCCATTCAAAAAGGCAGGCAGGTGGGCAGTGTGGGTGTAGTGCCTCTGTTGGTAAAAAAATAACAAATTATACCATTAAACAGCAGTGACATGTGATCAGAGGATGTAAAATCCTTGAGGTTGAGTTAAGAAACAGCAAGATTTCTGAAAAGTCTTGGTGGGAGTTACATACAGACTTCACAACAGTAGCCAGGATATGGGGTACAGCTGGTCAAAGTTGATTAGAAGAGGACACCAGCGGGAGTGGTGGAGTAGCAGCAACGGCTGGAGTTTCTTGGAGTAATTCCGAAGACACAGATTCGGTTCATTCCAAAGAAGAAGCTTTCTAAAAGGATGGTGAGGCAACTGTGGCAAACGGTGGGTGTCAAAGGCAGCATAAAAGCAAAATGGAGCGCATACATTACAGCAAAAATTAGTGGTAAGTTGAAGGATTCAGAAGCCTTTAAAGACCATCAGAAGGCAACTGAAAAGTGATAAGGAAACAAAAGATGAAATACGAAGGTAAGGTGGCCAATATATAAAAGAGGGCATTTATTTTTTTTCATATAAAAAATAAAAGAGAGGCAAGAGTGGACATTGTACTACTTGAAAATGACACTGGTATGGTAGTAGTGGGGAATAAAGAAATTGGAGTTTTGAATAAGTATTTACGTCAGTTTTCATTGTGGAAGACACCAGCAACATGCCCGAAATTCAAGAGAGTGAGAGGCAGAAGTGAGTGCAGTTACTATTTCTGAGGAGAAGGTGCTTGGGAAGCTGAAAGGTAAGTCACCTGGATCAAAATGAATACACCCCACAGTTCTAAAAGAGGTAGGTGAAGAGATTATGGAGGCATTAGTAGTCATCTTTCAAGAATCATTAGGTTCTGGAATGACTAGAAAATTGCAAAAAGTCACTCCACTCTTTAAGAAAGTAAGGAAGGAAAAGAAAAAGACAGGAAATTGTAGGCCAGTTAGCCTGATGACAGTAGTTGATAAGATATTAGTGTCTGGGTGTGTTCTGCAGGGATCAGTGTTCAGCCACTACTTTTCATGTTCTATGACAATAATCTAGATGATGGAATTGCTGCCTTTGTGGCCATGTTTGCGGATGACACGAAGACAGGTAGAGGGGCAGGTAATGTAGAGGAAGCAGAGTCTGCAGAAGGTTTTGGACAGATTAGGAATATGGGCAAAGAAGTAGCAGGCAGGATACAATGTAGGGAATTTACAGTCTTGCAATTCAGTAGAAGGAATAAAATCATAGACTACTTTCTGAATGGGCAGCAAATTCAGAAGTTAGAGGTGCAAAGGAACATGGGGGTCCTGGTGCAGGTTTTCCTAAAGGTTATCTTGCTGGTTGAGCCTGTAGTAATTAAAGCAAATGCAATGTTAACATCATTTCAAGAGAACTAGAATATAAATGTAATGGATGTAATGCTGAGGCTTTATAAGGCATTATCAGACACATTTGGAGTATTGTGAAGAAGACTAGGCACCATATCTAAGGAAGGATGTGCTGGCACTGGAAAATGCCCAGAGGAGGATTACATGAATAATCCTGGAAATGAAAAGGTTGATGTATAAGGAACATCTTATGGCACTGGGCCTGTATTCTCTAGAATTTAGAAGACTGAGGGGATCCCATTGAAAGGCCTAGATAGGCTGGACATATAGAGGATGTTTTTAATACTGGGAGAGTCCAGGACCATTAAACTATAGGACTACAAGACATAGGAGCAAAATTAAGTCATTCATCTCATCAAGTCTGCTTCACCATTTGAACATGGCTGATTTTTATCCCTTTCAACCACATTCTCCCTGTAGCCTTTGAAGTCCTTACTAATCAAGAACTTATCAACCTTCACTTTAAATATACCCAATTATCTGGCCTCCACAGCTGTCCGGGGCAATAAATTCCACAGATTCCCACCCTCAAGCTAAAGAAATTCCTTCTCATCTCTTTTCCAAAGTTGTTTCCTTCTATTCTGAGACTGTGCCCTCTGGTTCTAGACTCCCACACTATTGGAAACATGCTCTCCACTTCTACTCTATCCAGGCCTTTCACTATTCAGTATGTTTCAATGAGATCGTCTTTCGTTCTTTTAAACTCCAGCAAATATAACCGAGAGCTATCAAAAGCTCGTCATTATTCTCATTCTCTGCTTTCTGCTAGAACGACAATCCTTTTATCCCTGAGATCATTTTCATAAATCTCCTTTGGACTCACTCCAATGCCAACACACCCTTTCCTCAGTATGGGGATCAAAACTGCTCACAATACTCCAATGTGGTCTGACCAATGCCTTATAAAGACAGCCTTGTATTCTTGCTTTTATATCCTAGTCCTCTCAAAATGAATGCTAACATTGCACTTGCCTTCTTTACTACCGATGCAATCTGAAAGTTAACCTTTAGGAAATTCTGCACCAGCACTCCCAAGTCACTTTGCACCCCTGATTTCTTAATTCACTCCCCGCTTACAGAATAGTCTATGCCTTTATTCCGTCTACCAAAGTGCAAGACCATAGACCTTCCTACACTGTATTCCATCTGCCACTTCTTTGTCCATGCTCCTAATCCATCCAAGTCCTCCTGCAGACTTCCTGCTTCCTCAGCACTACCTACCCCTCTACCTATCTTTGTATCATCTGCAAATATGGCTATGAAGCCATCAATTCCATCATCCAGATCATTAACATTTAATGTGAAAAGTAGCGGACCCAATATCAACCCAGGTAGAACACTGGTGGTCACTGGCCGCCAAACAGAAAAGGTCCCCTTTATTCTCATTCTCTGCCTTCTGCCAGAAGGCCAATCTTTTGTCTGTGCTATGGGCTCTTATCTTGTTTAGCTGCGACTTGTGTGGCAACTTGCCAAAGGCCTTCTGAAAATTGAAGTACACAAAATCCACTGACTCCCCTTTGTCTATCTTTCCTGTTAATTCCTCAAATAAGTAAAGGCATCCGTTAGTCTTGCAAGACCATGGATCTGTGCCTGGAAAGTCTTCACTCCCCAGGGCACAGGCCTGGGCAAGGTTGTATGGAAGACCAGCAGCTGCCCATGCTGCAAGTCTCCCCTCTTCACGACACCAATGTTGTCCAAGGGAAGGGCATTAGGACCCATACAGCTTGGCACCAGTGTCGTCGCAGAGCAATGTGTGGTTAAGTGCCTTGCTCAAGGACACAATACGTTCCCTCGGCTAACCACTCGGCCATGTGCCCACAATTCCTCAAATAAGTCTTAGAATAAAAGGATGTCCCTTTATAAAAGAGATAAGAAGAATTTCTTTGGTGTTGAATCCATGGAATTCATTGCCGCAGATTGCCATGGATGCCAAGTCATTGAAAGTGGAGGTTGATAGGTTCTTGATTAGTAAAGGTCTAAAAGTTACAGGGAGAATGGGGTTGAGAGGGAAAATAAATCAACCACAATCAAATGGCGGAGAAGGCAATGGGCTGAATGGCCTAATTTGGCTCTTGTGTCTTATAGGCTAACCTGAATTGGATAATTATTTACTTAAGTTTGAGAACTTGGGTCATAGACAAATTGTAGAGCTCCAATTGCCAGCAGAATGAGTCGACACATTAAGTGACTCAACTAGTGGAAGCATATACTTATGTCTTCTCAAACTCATCAACCCTTTGCCAACCTGTTGAAGATATTGGCTTACCAATTCTGCCACCAGCAACCTGGCAACTAACAGATTGCACAGGGTAGACTTTTGAGACCAGATATCAAAGTATATGAATTCTATACCACAAATATGTGTTGGTGATGAGAAGAGTTGGGTGAATATTTTTGATGTGAACCTTCATCAAATTAATTACTTTCTCTTTCCATGGATGCTTTTCTGATCTGATGAACACGTCCAGCATTTCCACATGCAAGCAAATTCATATACTGGGTAACTGACTTGTTTTTTTTTTGTCTAATTGTCTTATGAAATGTGTTTGGTGTTTGGTCAAGACAGAGACTGTAATCCAGCCACTATCCCGAAGCTAACTACATGGAGAAAGTGTATAAAGTACACTGAGGAGATAGCTTTCCTCAAAACCTCAGAGGGCAACTGTAATCTATGAATCACATGGCAACTTGACTCCATTCTGTGACTTTTCTCAGAGAGGATTGATTTATTCTAAATGTTATCCAATTAGTTCTGCTGCTGCTGGATCATCAGCTATGGTTACAGGCACACAAATTGGTTTTGCCCCCCAAAGCCCACAAATTTATAGCTTCCATTTCTATCCACTTTGTTCATTCAGTAATATGGAGGCATTAGTACAGGGTCCATTATCAAGTTTTTCAGAGTGCCTTGGATTCCATAAGAAAGGTAAGTAAGTCAAGATACAAACAGTTTTCTGTGCTTCATTTTCAGAAAAACAATTTACTTCCATCAGTTGTGTTACCGATATTATGAAGAATGATACTGAGCACTGTTTTCAATTTATATTTACTGTCCCAGGATCTACTAGTTCAGTGTTAGACCCAAAAGGGAATAAAAGCACATGGTAATTATTTAACTTCACTAGACATATGAAGGGCCATCAACAATCTTTCATTCTGGTAGAAACAAATCAAGTGCTATACATTTAAAGCTCATTATCACAAAATAAGTCTTTTAATATGCCAATTTCATTGATTAGAAATGATGCCCTAAAGTCTTCTTTGGCCATTCAGCCTCCATAATGTGTGCCAATAGCTCTCACGTTAGGTTTGTGGCTAGCAATTAGCAAGCCAATATATGAAATATTCCCATTGGACCTTACGCTCACCGATCTGTCTGTTGCAGATAGTAGCATAAATTGAGGTGAATATTTCACAGTTCTTTGGAGACAAAGTCTCATTTTTGCAGAAACACAAGAGTTTCTGCAGATTTGTGCATGCTGCTCATATTTGCATAGCTAACATCTTCCTTGGTGCTGTCTGGCACTACTGTTATGCTAAAACGCATATTCTCAGAACATACGAAACTGGGCATCCATGAGGCACTGTGGGCCATCGAAACTGGGCATCCATGAGGCACTGTGGGCCATCAGCCCTATTCTGCTGTTAATCCCATCCAGGGACCAAACATGGACAATGGGGTGTGCAGAGGCATTGTGGCAAGCAACACCAGAACATACCTAAAAGTGGGGTGTCACCCAAGGACAATATTCATGATAAATAGCAGAAACAGCATGCAGTAGACAAAATATAATCCCAGAACTGGCAGCTCAGATTTGTAGTGCTGTAATATCTAGCTGTGAGTGGTGGTGGTCATGGAAGAAAAAGGAAGATTCCAGGAACATCCTCATCCTCAGTAATAACAGGGCCAAGCATGTGCATCCCAATAGTAAACCTGATGTATTGCAACTGCTTGTAACTAGAAGTCCTGAGATGGATGATCTGTCTCAGCTATCTCCTGTGATTCTCACCACTGCAGAAGAATCTTCAACATGAAATTCACTCTCTGTGGTATCAAGAAAAAGGAGAAAGCACCGTAGCAAACAGAATGAGGCCAGACAATATCCCAGCTGTAATCATAAAGACATCGAGCTGCAGAACATGAAAACAGGCCAATTTATCCCACCAAGTTCATACCAACCATCAAGCATCCATTTTTACATCAATCCTTCCACAACCTTTCTTATTCTCGTGTTACCATCAACTTCAGCAGCGTCACTTCCCTTCCAAAATTCTACCACCTATCTACATTACCACAGGAAATAAACCTATCAACTAGCAGTCAAGGAAAATCACACGGTCGTGGGGAGAAAGTGCAGAGCTCCACACAAACCGGGATTGAACATGGGCCGTTGAAGCCATGAGGCCGCAATGCTTCTAGCTACATCAGTGCGCCGTCACCATTACTGGAGACTTGCAATCCTGACTGGTTTTGTCTCTACCAAAGATTTTCACAGTTAGCAAATTACGGGAAAAAGTACCCAGATATGCGATGATGATGATGGCATCCTGTCTGTTTCGAAGGACAATGGATAAGTGACCTCCCCAGGGCAGAAGTTATGGAGGTCTTGGGATGCCTAGTATCAAGATCCCCCTCTCAGCCTCACCAGTGTAGTCCAAAGGAAAGCAAAGCAATATGTTTGGCACCAGCTTGGCTGCAGGAGCTGCCAGTAGGATGTTCAGTAATATCCAGCCACCTTAGGGACTCCACTCTGGATTTTCTGTCTGGGTTTATTCCTGTAGCCTTCGTCTCTCCCGAGGTTGCCTACAAGGCAGTGGGGCTACTTACCCATAGATGGGGATCAGTACCCAGATATGTACTCCACACAAAAAGCCGAATACATCTATTACAGCTAATCACAGGCCAATTAGTTGACTCTAAACCATCAGCAAAGTGCTACAGGCGGCTCACAAGAGAATCAGAATCAGAATCAGGTCTAATATCAGCATGTCAGGAAATTTGTTGTTTTGCAGCAGCAGTGCGTTCCAATATATGATAGTAATGAAAACTATAAATTACAATAAGAAGTATATATTAAAAAATTAAATTTAATTAGTGCAGAGAGAGAGGGGAAAAAATTGGTGAGGTAATGTTCATGGATTCATTGTCCATTCAGAAATCTGATGGTGGAGGGGAAGAAGATGTTCCCAAATCATTGAGTGTGTGCCTTTAGGCTCCTGTATGCACCTTCTCCTTAATGGTAGCAATGAGAAGAGGGCATGTCCTGGGTGACGGGGATCCTTAATGTTGGATGCCACCTTTTTGAGGCATCGCCTTTTGAAGATGTCCTCGATGCTGGGGAGGCTGGTGCCCATGATGGAGCGGACTGAGGTTACAACTGTCCGCAGCTTTTTCCGATCCTGTACAGCGGCCCCTCCATACCAGGTGGTGATGCAACCGGTTAGAATGCTCTCCACAGTACATCTGTAGAAATTTGTGAATGCCTTTGGTGACATAACAAGTCTCCTCAATACCCTGAAATATAGCCGCTGTCAAGCCCTCTGTGTAATTGCATCAATATGTTGGGCTCAGGACAGATCTTCAGAGAAGTTGATACCCAGGAACATGAAACTGCTCACCCTTTCCACGTCCCATCCCTCGGTGAGGACTGGTGTGTTTTCCCTCAACTTGCCCTTCCTGTAGTCTGCAATCAATTCCTTGGTCTTACTGCTGTTGAGTGCAAGGTTGTTGTTGCAACACCACTCAACCAGCTGATCTAACTTGCTCCTGTACACCTCCTCATCACCTTCCAGAATTCTGTCAACAATAGTTGTGTCGTCAGCAAATTGATAGATGCTGTTTGAACTGCGCCTAGCCACAGTCATTGGTGTAGAGAGAATAGAGCAGTGGTCTAAGATCACATCCTTGAGGTACACCAGTGTTGATTGTCAGGGAGGAGGAGATATTAAATCTAATCCAAACAGACTGTGGGCTTCCGATGAGGATGTCAAGGATCCAGTTTTAGAGGGAGGTACAGCGGCCCAGGTTTTGGAGTTGTTGATTAGAATTCAGGGTATGATGACTTCTAGTTTAAGTGAATCTCAGCGACTTCTAGTTGGTGGCCAATGAAATAAAGAAAACAGCTTAATGGTGCAACTAGTGTCCTGAGCTGCATATTTTCAATACAAGAAGTACTGTAGGAAAGGCAGATGACAGCGCTGAAGATGAGGTAGCTGCAAAGCAGCCTCGATGGGCTCAATGGCATAAATCTGTTCCTATATCTTATGGGCTTTACAAACAGAGGCAACATGTAGTGAGGAGAGGCTGTTGATGGGGCAAAATTGCAATCAATAGGACATTGCAAAGTAAAAGGTGGCCAAAATCAAAAAGGCTGAATACAGGACTGAAGATGTTATATTTAAATACACACAGTATATGGAATAAGGTACATGAACTTGTAGCACAGTTGCAGATTGGCATGTACGATGTTGCAGACATTACTGAATCACGACTGAAAGAAGATTACAGCTGGGAGCTTAATGTCCAAGGATACTGATTGTATCAAAAGTGTAGGGAGAAAGGCAGAAGGGGTGGTGTTGTTCTGTTGGTAAGAAATGAAATCATATCATAAGAAAGAGGTGACATAGAGCCGGAAGGTAGAGAATCACTGTGGATAGAGCTAAGGAACTGCAAGAGTTAAAGGACCCTGATGGGAGTTGTATACAGACCCCCAAACAGTAGTAAGAATGTGGTCTACAAATTACAACAGGAGTTAGAAAATGCATGTCAAAAGGAAAATTTTACAATAGTCATGGGTGATTTCAATATGCAGGAAAATTTGGGAAAATCAGGTTGGTACTGGATTCCAGGAGGGGGATTTTCTAGAGTTCCTATGAAATGGCTTTTTAGAGCAGCTTGTGGTTAAGCTGTTCTGGATTGGGTGTTGTGCAAAGAACCAGAATTGATTAGAGAGTTTAAGGTAAAATAATACTTAGGGGTAGTGATCATAATATGATCAAATTCATCCTGAAATTTGAGAAGGAGAAGCTAAAGTCAGATGTATCAGTATTACAGTGGAGTAAAGGGAATTACAGAGGCACGAGAAAGGAATTGGCCGGAATTGATTGGAAATGAACAACAGCATGGATGGCAGCAGAACAGCAATGGCTGGAATTTCTGGAAGCAATTCAGAAGGCACAGGATAGATACATCCCAAAGAGGAAGAAGTATTCTAAAGGCAAGATAACACAACTGGGGCTAACAAGAGAAGTTAAAGCCAACATAAAAGTCAAAGAGAGGGCATATAATAGAGCAAAAATTTGTGGGAAGTTAGAGGATTGGGAAGCTTTTAAAAACCAACAGAAGGCAACTAAAAAGGTCATTAAGAAGCTAACAATGGAATACGAAAGTAAGCTAGCCAGTAATATTAAAGAGAATTCCAAAAGTTTCTTCAGATACATAAAGTATAAAAGAGATGTGAGAATGGGTATTGGACTGCTGGAAAATGATGCTGGAGAGTGGTAATGGGGGACAATGAAATAGCGGATGAACAGAAGAAGCATTTTGCATCAGCCTTCACTGTTGGAGACACTAGTTATATAGTGGAAGTTCCCGGTGTCAGGGATAATGAAGTATATGAAATTACCATTACTAGAGAGAAGGTTCTTAGGAAACTGAAAGATCTGAAGGTAGATAAGTCACCTGGACCAGACTGGTTCTGAAAGAGATGGCTGAAGAGATTGTGGAGGCATTAGTAATGATCTTTCAAGAATGACTAGAATTCGGAATGGCTCCGAAAGACTGGAGAATAGCAAATATCACTCCAAGAAGGGAAAGAGGCAGAAGAAAGGAAACTATAGGCCTGTTAGTCTGACCTCAGTGATTGGGAAGAAGTTGGGTCAATTGCAAAGGATGAGCATTCAGTGTACTTTGAGTCACCTGATAAAATAGGCCATAATCAGCATAGTTTCCTCAAGGGAAAATCTTGCCTGACAAACCTGTTGGAATTCTTTGAAGAAATAACAAGCAGGATAGACAAAGGAGAATCAGTTGATGTTGTGTCCTTGGATGTTCAGAAGGCCTTTGACAAGGTGCCACAAATAAGGTCGCTTAACATGCTATGAGCCCATAGTATTACAGGAAACATTCTAGTATGGATAAAACAGCGGCTGAGATAAAGAGTGGGAATAAAAAGGGCCTTTTCTGTTTGGCTGCTGGTGACTAGTGGTGTTCCATAGGGGTCTGTGCTGGGGCTGATTCTTGTTAAGTTATATGTTAATGATTTGGATGATGGAATTGATGGCTTTGTTGCTAAGTTTGCAGATAATATGAAGGTAAGTGGAAGAGCAGGTAGTTTTGAGGAATTAAGAGGCTACAGAACAACAGAGAGATTAGGAGAATGAGCAAAGAACTAGCAGATGGAATACAGTGTTGGGAAGTGTATGGTCATGCACTTTTTAGATGAAGTGAAAGTGTTGACTATTTTCTAAAGGGAGAGAAAATACAAAAAACTGAGGTGCAAAGGGACTTGGGAGTCCTTGTGAAGGATGGCCTAAAGGTTAATTTGCAGGTTGAGTCTGTGGTGAGGAAGGCAAGTGCAATGTTAGCATTCATTTCAAGAGGACAAGAATATGAAAACAAGCATGTAATGTTGTGACTTCATAAAGCACTAGTGAGGCCTCGCTTGGAGTATTGTGAGCAGTTTTGGCCCCTTATCTTAGAAAGGATGTGCTGAAACTGCAGAGAGTTCAAAGGAGGTTCACAAAAATGATTCCAGGGTTGAATGGCTTGTCATTTGAAGTGCATTTGACATGTCCTGGGCCTGTATTCACTAGAATTCAGAAGAATGAGGGGTGACCCCATTAAAACCTACTGATGGTGAAAGGCCTTGATAAAGTGAATATGGAGAGGACGTTTCCTATGATGGAAGAGTCTAAGACCAGAGGACACAGCCTCAGAATAGAGGCGAATCCTTTTAGAATGGAATGAGGAGGAATTTCTTTAGCCAGTGGATCTGTGGAATTCTTTGCCACAGGCAACTGTGGAGGCCAAGTCTTTGTGTATATTCAAAGCAAAGGTTGATAGATTCTTATTGGTCAGGGCATGAAGGGATATGGGGAGAAGGTAGGAGATTAGGGGTGAGAGGAAAATAGGACCAGCCATGATGAAATGGTGGAGTAGACTGGATGGGCCAAATGGCCTAATTCTCCTCCTATATCTCATGGTCTTATGGTCTAAATACTTTGTTAATCACTATTTTTTTTCTGGTAAATGATCATCGCAAACAATAGCCTGTAACGCCCTTTTACAGTTGGAGGAAACTTGATGCACCAGAACTCAGGTAAGGAGAGACAGCAAGCCCATCACTGAGAGTGAGGAAGACCCAAAGTTCGTTTGATTTAAACATTGTGCCGAATTAGAAAGGTCGGGTATAGGCTGAATCGAGATGGCAGGATCCAGGCCCAGAGCATATCAAAGTGACTGAGCTCGATGTTTAGCTGGCTTTAGGCACTGGGCCAGATTGCAAAGGTCAGGGTGTCGGGGCCCAAGGTCAGGGAGGGACTGTTTCAGCTCACTGCTCCAAAAGGTTTACTCAGCTCTGCACTGAATTAAAAGCTCTGTGAATGGACTGTCTTTGTGGACTTCAGTTCAGAACGCTACTTGCTTGAGGTTATTCATTTGTTTTTTTTCCTCGACAAATTAGGTGTTTGACGGTCTTTGTAATAGGTTATTTTGGATTTCTTTGTTTTGTGGCTGCCTGTAAGGAGACAAACCTAAAGGTTGGATAACGTATACATAATTCGATAATAAATGTACTTTGAACTTTGATTGTGTTGAACTCTGAGCTGTAATCAATAAACAGCAGCTTGACATAGGTATTACTATTGTCCAAGTGATTCACGGCAGAGTGGAGAGCCAGGGAGATTGCATCCGCTGTAGATCTAATGTGGTGATAGGGCAAATTGCAGTTATTCCAGGTCTTTCCTGAGGCAGGAGTTGATTCTAGTCATGAAAAACCTTTTAAAGCACTTCATCTCAGTAGATATGAGTGCCACTGGACGATAGTGGTTGAGGCAGCTCACCCTGCTCTGCTGAAGCATTGGTATGATTGTCACCCTTTTGAAGCAAGTGGGAACTTCCGTCTGGAACAGTGAGAGATTGAAGATAGAACCATAGGACCATAGAGCACTACAGCACAGAAAACAGGCCATTCATCCCTTTTAGTCTGTGCCGAAACATTATTCTGCTAGTCCCATTGACCTGCATCCAGTCGATAACGCTCCAGACCTCTCCCATCCATGTACCTATCCAATTTATTCTTAAAACTTAGGAGTGAGCTCACATTTACCATGTCAGATGGCAGCTCGTTCCACACTCCCACCACTCTCTGAGTGAAGAACTTCCCCCTAATGTTCCCCCTAAACCTTTCCCCTTTCACCCTAAAGCCATGTCCTCTCGTATTTATCTGTCCTAATCTAAGTGGAAAGAGCCTATTCACATTTACTCTGTCTATACCCCTCATAATTTTGTAAACTTCTATCAGATCTCCCCTCATTCTTCTACGCTCCAAGGAATAAAGTCCTAACCTGTTCAATCTTTCCCTATAACTCAACCCCTGAAGACCCGGCAACATCCTAGTAAATCTTCTCTGCACCCTTTCAATCTTATTGATATCCTTCCTATAGTTAGGTGACCAGAACTGTACACCAGATGACCTTGAACATTCCCTCTAGTATTCAGTGGTTTCCAACCATTTTTATGCCATGGACCAATACCATTTAACATGGCGTCTGTAGACCCCAAGTTGGAAACTCCTGCCTAGTTAGTGGCACAGGTTTTCAGGGCCCTACCAGCTAAACAATCAGCACCATCTACTAACCAATAACCTGCTCATTTATGTCCAGTTTGTGTTTTATCACGACCACACAGTACAAGAATTCATCACAGCTTTGGTCCAAATACAGACCAGGTAGTTGAAATCCCAAGTTAAGAGTGATGTGAGAACATTTTTTTAATATATAGATTGTGGCTATAATCTGCAACATTGCGTGCAGATGTGGGATGGGAAGTTTATAATTAGCCTTCAACAGCAAATAGGGAAAATGCATCATGAGGAAAAATTTGCAAGGTCATGGAACTAAGACATGGGCTAAGCATCTCCCCAAGAGAGACATGAAAAATTCGCACCTAACTTTTAATAGAATTTCTATCTCCAATCACTATCTACCTGTTGCTATGGCATCACAAGTAGACAGGCTTATAAAAAGAGCTTTTGGCACATTGGCCTTCATAATCAAAGTACTGAGTACAGGAGTTACAATGTGATGTTGAAGATGTATAAGACATTGGTGAGGCCAAATTTAGATTGCAGTTCCAGTCACTTATCTATAGGAAGGGTATCAATAAGATTGAAAGAGTACCAAAAAAATTTACAAGGGTTTATTTATTTAGCGATACAGCACAAAGAAGGCCCTTCCAGCCCTTCCAGCCACACCACCCCACCAACTCCACAACCTCAATCGGTCCTGACCGAATCACATTTTACAATCACCAGTTAACCTACCCAGTAAGTCTTGAGACTGTGGGAGGAAACCAGAGCACCTGGGGAAAACCCATGCATTCCATGAGGGAGACTACAGAGACTCCTTTTAGAACAGCACCTTAATTGAACTCCAAACCCCAGAATGCCCCAAGCTGTAGTAGCATTGCCCTAACCATTTAAAATGGCTCAAAGTTATAGGGAAAGATTGAATAGGTTGGACTTTATTCCATAGGATAATGAGGGGTGATTTGATAGAGGTATACAAAGTTATGAAGGGTATAGATAGAGTTAATGCAAGCATTAAGGTTGGGTGAGACTAGAAATAGAGGTCATAGGTTAAGGGTGAAAGATGGAATATTTAAGAGGAGCTTGAGGTGGAGATTCTTCGGTCAGCGTGTGGTGTGAGTGTGCAATGAGTACCAGCAGAAGTGATGGATAGAGGTTTGATGGATGTAACATTTAAGAGAAGTTTGGATAAGTACGTGAATGGGAGGGATGTGGAGGGCTATGGTCTAAGTGTGGGTCGATGGGATCAGCACAGACTAGATGGGCCAGAGGGCTTGTTTCGGTGCTGTTGTGCTCTATGACTCTATGACAACAACTCTCCCATTATCAATATTCCTGGATCATCATTAAACAGAAACTCAGCTGGATTGGTCACCTAAACAACGTGGATACAGGAGCAGGTCACAAGCTGGGTTTTCTGAGATCAGTGTACCTTATACCTCTCTCTGTCATTTATAATGCAAAAGTCATGGGATACTCTCCACTTGGCTGGATCAGTGCAGCTTCAATAATACTCGCAAATGACAGTGCCATCCGGGACAAAGCAATCCAGTGGATTGACATCTCTTCTACGACCCAAATATTTTTCTCTTCACTTCCAGCCTTCAACACCTTCAAAAGTCATAAGAAAACAAGGAAACACCACTACCAGCAGGTCTTGCCCCAAGTGACACACCATCCTGACTTAGTGCAGCATATTGCCATTATTCATAGTCACATTGATTAATTATAGAAGCCTCTTCCGAACATCACTCTGGAGTATCTTCACCAGATGGTTTGACAATAAATACTTTCCTTGCTACTGATGCCCGCCAACATTAAATAAAACACAGGATTGGGAATTTTGCAATTTACTGTAGAAAATCTATTGTGAGAAGCATGTTGATAACTTTGTACTTTCACCAATAAAATTCCCCTAATCTGTGGTGACAGGATGCTAAATATTACATGAACTCTCCAAAGCAATTACATTAAAACAGGTATTTGCGCACTCTTCCCTGGAGCATCCCTGCAGTGGATAACATCCAAACAGAGCTGAAGCTGAAGCTGAAGCTAATGCCTTGAAATGTGCTGTTGCTTCACTACAACCAGAGAAGGCTTAGATGCCGAGTACTGAAGAAAGTGAAGGAAAAACAATCAAGTGTTGCAATGTGTATGCCATCAGGAAGCTATTGCAAAGATTTCCAACTTCAACATAAATATACATTTGTCTTAAATTTGGATGAAATATTAAACTCTTCCTGCCTCCCCCCCACCCCCATGTGGATACAAAAGATCCCACAGCAACTTTTGGAGAGATGCTGGGTGTTACAGATGTTTGAAATCTGAAAAACAAATTGAAACACTGGGAACACTCAAAAAACCAGACAGCGTCAGTAGAGAAGGGAACTGTTAACAATTAAGGTCAAAGATGAGAATTGGAGGGCAACATAACATTTTCTAGATCGCTCTGTCTTCATCTCGGGGGGCAGGCTAATGAAAACTCTCCTCTATTTACAGGTCTTACTGTTTCTGTCTGAGATGAGGGACTGGTGACAAGTAATCTATTCCAAGCCTTTTGAGTCTCACAGCCACCTTAGCAATACTTCCTCCCGTTGCTCCTCCATTAAGGACTCCATTCTATTCGCCCATCTTCTGTCTCGACCTTATTTACTCCAGCAGTGAGATTTTCTATAGTCTTTATATTCAACAGATCATCATTCACAATTCCAACCCTTTCCACCACCAGACATATCTGTCCTTTCCTTCCCCTTTGAATATTTCAAAGGAACACTTTCTTTTGCAAGGTCCTAGTCTGCTCTTCTGTCTCCTGCAACCAGTCCATTCCGAAGCACTTTCCAAATAATGAAGGAACTGCATGACCTGTCCATTCATCTTTCCCTTCCCACCACCCAAGGATTGAAGCAGTCCTTCCAGATAAAGCAGTGATTCATTTGTATTTCTTCCAATCTAGAGTCATTATAGTCATACAGCATGGAAACAGAGAATTCGGCCACAGCCTGTATGAACAGCAAGTCCCCACTTATACTAATCCTACACACAAAGAACATTACATTCTCCCTACATTTGTCAAGAACTCTTCAGACCTGCCCGGGCCACGAGAGTGTCAAGCCTCAGCACTCCAATGCACCTGAACATCATTGATTTGTTTCAACTAGAACTTGTTAAGTGACTGGTTTAGTCATTAATGTTGTGTTTGATATGGAGAGAGAGTGCAGAGCTCATACCAGCACAGTAGCATGCAGGCTATTCAACTGAACTTTATTGATAACACCGCTTATACGCTACGTGAACTTCTCCCATGCGGGAGCAGCCAACTGAGTGACAAAGGATTAACCAAATAACTACCCCAATAATTATGTTTTCCTTGTGTTTTTGGTGTTGCTTGTTTTTTGAATATGGGTTCCTCATGCATCTTGCTTTTAGTTTATTGCATTTTGATTTTGATACGCACAAGGTTCCCGTGCTGAATGCACTACTTAAGTTTGTCCGACTTGCACTCATCGTTGAGTCCTGAATTTGTGTTCCAAGTGAATTAAAGTTCCATGTACTCTAGTCCTCCCGAATAAGTACGCTCTGAGTCATTTTTTATTCCTCTGTTATATTCTTTCAATAAATCCTGGTCATTACTTTCTACCTTCGAGTCTCAAGTTTACTCTGTGCCTGGGTTCATTTGCATGAAGACCTTTAGCATTTCTCTAGCTTCTGCACTCCAGAGATAATTTACAAGGGGCAATAGTCTAACAATCAGCATAGTTTTCAGATGTGGCAGGAAAGCAGAGCACACAACAAAAACTCATAAAGTCACAGGGAGCACCGATCCGCATTGCTGAGACTGGGCTGCTGAAGATATGAAGCTGGGCTGAATCCAGTGTTAGCTGTAGTCTTGAAGCTGAAGATTTCAAATACTAATTGGAGCACCTGTGTTCAGTCAACTTTAATTCCCCATTTTCTGTATGTCCAGCACATTGATGTTTTTATTTATTTATCATCTTACATAATAATTCTTCTGTTTTCCCTTTCATTGAAGCTATCTGGCCATTAAATATTTCTAGCATTTTCTTGGTCCTTTGGCCATCTGGACAGTATTTGTAATCAGACTTTTTTTTTTAAGCAAAAACAGTATCTTCTGAAATCCAGAGCTTGAAATTCAGCCCTTTTCTAGATATCTGAGCAAATAGTGAAGGTGATCACATCCAGGGAATACTGTGGTGAGGGAATGCTGCATTTCCAAATGCGAAATCATCCAGATAGGATGTTAAAAATAAGCTCTAATGGACATAATAGATCCCATGACACCCGCAAATACAATGAGACCTCAATGTTCAGTGCAATATTCATCCATTGACTGGCAAAGGGGACGAAAAGATGGCGGCACGACACAGCGCGCGCGGCCACTCCAAAATAGTATTCTCCGGTATTTGTTAAGTAGGTACTGTGCACAATCCTGATTTGATGGAGACAGATGTGAGAAACACGGAGGATCATCTGGAGGAACTTCTGAAATGCCCGCTTCGCTGTCGCTGCTACTGTGCGATCGAGAACCTCCGGAGGGGAAGGCCCCAAATCCTCAGCTTTGCCTATTGCCTGTTGCTGGGACCGGGGTCAAAGCACTCGGCAGAGATGGTGCTCAGTGCTCGGTGTCAGGGGGCTGGTCGGAGGCTCGAAGTTTTCGGACTGACTCAAGAGTCGGCTGTGGTCGGGTGCTGCATCGGCAAGTTTGTGGCACCAGAGGTTCATGGCAGGGAGAGTTTTTCTTCCTCCTACCGTCTGTGTGAGATGATGAGACTTTTGAGAGACTTTGAGACTTTTTTTTACGGTGCCCATGGTCTGCTTTTATCAAATTACGGTATTGCTTTGCACTGTTGTAACTGTATGTTATAATTATGTGGTTTTTGTCAGTTTTTCAGTCTTAGTTTGTCTTGTGTTTCTGTGATATCATACTGGAGGAACATTGTATCATTTCTTAATGCATGCATTACTAAATGACAATAAAAGAGGACTGCATGTCCTCATAATCTAATCTAATCTAAAAAAAATTAGAAGATCCCAATTTTTTTTAAGGTAAATGACTCCATATTTCTCCACATTAGACACTTGCCAATGTTTTGGCCATTCACCCGTCAGCATTATATTCCATTTTTCTTTCCTGTTTCCATTTATGTAACTTACCTTACCTCTGAACTTTAACAAAGTCTCCCACTCTCTTACCAATTGCCTCAGCAGAGGCTTCACAAAATATTTTTCACTTGGGGATAAGAGATTAGACGTTGGGATATTAGAGCACAAGGCCGATCTTTCTTGTCAAAAGATGCCAACAAGTGACTAAAACACAATAATTTTTGTTGATTCTTATGTGCATCCAGATAACATTATCTTAATCACAAAACATAAGTAAAGCTGTTGCTAACTACCAGTGTAACCAACACCTAAAAAGCTTAATATTGATGGGGTTTATTGAATTGTGAATAACAATGCAAATACAATTCTCAAATGCCCTACTTAACAGATTTAAGACACAGGTTCAAATATACTGATGTGTTCATATTCATCTTGCCATTCTGCCTTACAACATAGAAAGAGGTTATTTGGCTCAAAACATCTACACTGGCTCTCAGAGCAATTCCATTTAACGCTTATTTCTCCATTAAATATTTTACCAAATTACTGCCACCCTGATCTAAAGACAGAATTCAGCTGAAATTTGAGTGTGGGTCTCGGCCTAAAACATCGACCATTTATTCCTCTCCATAGATGCTGCCTGCTGAGCTCCTTCAGCATTTTGTGTACGTTGCTCAGGATTTCCAGTATCTGCGGAATCTTTTGCACTTTTCATTCAGTGGGCAACACAGAAGAGTTCATTGGATATTCAAGGGGTCAGCAGTGGAAATGGTGAGCAGTTTCAGTCCTGGTCTTCCACATCTCATTGGATATATCCTGGGCCCAACATATTGATGCAATAATGAAGAAGGCACGTACTTCATTAGCAGTTTGAAGAGTCACCAAATACTCTGTCAATTTTCCACATCTGTACCGTGGAGAGCATGACTTATTGGTACTGAGGCCCCAATGCTTTGGATCAGAAAAAGCTGCAGAGGGTTGTAGCCTCAGTCAACTGCATCATGGGCACTAGCCTTCCCACCATTGAAGACATCATCAAAAGACAATGTCTCAGGAAGGCATCATCCACCATGAAGATCTATCATCATCCAGGATATGCCTTCTTCTCATGACTACCATCAGGGAGAGGTGCAAGAAGATGCACACTTAATGTTTTCAGAACACCTTCTTCCCCTCTGCCATCAGACTTCTGAATGTCCATGAATTCACAAACACTACGCATTTCACTATTCGCTCTCCTTTTGCTCTATTTATATTTTAAATATAATATTATTGTAACTTATAGTAATATTTTTAGTGTATTGCACTATACCACAGAAAGCACAGCTGCCAGTGGTGGAAGGTGTGTATCGGGCCAGAAGTGAAGGACTGTGGATAGTCAAGAGCATTTAAGGAGATTACAAGGAATGAAATGGGTGAAGTGCAGGAAAAAGATGATGAGAATTCTAAAGTTGGCAGATGGTGATGATGGGTTAATCAGACTTGGTATGAGCTTGACCACAGGCAGTAGAGTTTTGGATGACCCTGTTTCTGAGAAAAGGAAGGCCAACCCAATGTGCAGTCAACTTGTCAAATTCAGTAATGCTGAGCCAACTGAAGTGTAGAGGTGGTAGTGTGTGATGGCAGGGAGAGGTTGAAAGATAGTAGGAGAAAGGGTCAAGCAATGCTATGAAGTTAGAAATATATAATTTTGGCATGGCATATAAATGACATCTGGAACAACTCGGGATCTTACTGGATGCCAAAGATGTGAAGAATCTCAAGACTGAGATATTTTGTCACATATAATTATATCATCCATATATTCTCATCACTATCCCACAGCTGAATGGAAAGTGTTATACAATGAAAATGGAATGGCCTGAAAAATTTCTTGTCAAGGGATAGGAAATCAACTTGCCTATTTGAGTCTGGCTTATATACGACATCAACAATGAAACACAACAATGAAAACTATGAACAGACCACCTAGCATTGCTTAAAGCATAAAGACAAAGCAACACACACAAAAAGCTGGAGGAACTCAGCAAGTCAGGCAGCAACAATGGAAATGAATTAACAGTCGATGTTTTGGGATGAGACCCTTCTTCGGGACTGAGAAGGTAGGGGGAAGACACTAGAATAAAAGGTGGTGGGAGGGGAAGTTCCAGCCAATAGGTCCCGTAAAGTCTTCATCAATAACTCAATGTTGGCATATGACAAACATCAAGGTCTTAAGAAAAATAGGATAACATATCAAGTAAACATACTTTTCATTGGATGTCACAAATTCATCCACCAGTAATTCTGTGGTGATGGCGTGGTTGGTGCCTTGGATGTCATCAACCTTGATTCCAACAATGATCAAGAACACTATTGATGCATGTGCACTCTTCAGTCAGTGTATCAATGCTCACTTACAGTATATAGTATACCAATAAGGAGATGAAGTAAACAAAATAAAGGCACAGTATGAACTCAGAATCTGGAAATTAAATGCTCTTATCAACAGTGACTCAGTCTGCTACTTACCACTTGAAGTGCATGACTGCAAGATGGACCTGCTAAAAGTGGTGAAAGAAGCATTAAGAGAGAAAAAAAGGCTACTTGACCAAACCTTCAGCAATTCACCTGATGTTTTTGCAAATATTGGCAGGAATTATCCGTGCGCAGCGCTCATTGAATTTCTCTCCACACCAAATACACCATACATTGCTCTAAATGTCACTATTACATATTTGATTTTCTAGGGAGTAGAGACCTTAACTGGGTAAAATTACAGATATACTTTGAATAAACACCTCAAATATAAAATCAATGTCCTCAACTAAATAAAGGCAATTACAAAAGCAGGAGGGAAGAGTTGTCTGGAGTGAACTGAAGGAAAGGTCAGTAGGTGATGGCAGATATTTAATCAGATATTTCATAATGCTCAGCAGAAACATATCAAAATCAGAAAGAAGGATGGTGAAAAAGATGAACCATGCATGGAGTTCAAGGAAAGTATTGAATAAAAATTAGAGTATACAAAGTTAATGGTAGATTAGAGGACTAGAATTTTTTTCAAAAGCTAGCAACAGAGGACTATAAAGCTAACAAAGAAGAAGAAAACTGAGCAGCAAGTAATATCAAAAGAAACAGCAAGTTCTTCCCTGGATATATAAAAATCAGGAGGATAGCAAAGGGTAAACGTAGGAGCCTTGAAGACTAAAACTGGGGAGATACTAACAGGGAGCAAGGAAATGCGAGGCACTTCGTACAAATACTTTGATAAGGTTGGAGGACTCTGCAAACATATTGAAAGTAGCAGAGGGCCTGTGTTCAAATAGGAGGGAATCAATTGCTCAAAGTATTGGTAAAATTAAAGAGACTAATGACAGAAAAGTTGCCAAAGGTCTATATATTAAAAGAAGTGGCCACAGAGACAGTGAATCCATTAGAAGTAGAGGTTTGTTAAATCACAAATGTGATTCTCTATTTCAAGAAGGGAGGGGAAAAATGAAAGAAAAAAGCCTAAGATGTTTAACTTACGAATATTGTGTCAACCAATCAGGATGGTGAAATAGGGAGAAAGTTCCAGAGAAAGCTGGGCACAGAGAGATTTGTGGTGGGGTTCATGGTCCTTTTGGCGGGAGATGCGGAGAAGAGAAGACCAGAAGAGACGGCCGTGGGGTTCAATCAGACTGGAAGACGCAATTGCAAGGAGTGCTTCATGAGATGAAGGAGTCCAACATGGGAAGCTCTACCAGTGATTGGTGGTGAGAATTGAGTGCTGTGACTAACAGTCATACCCAGCTTTTGGTCAAGCTCCAATGATGTGCACACTTAGACTGGATTAATTGTAATGGGCCCTTTTTTTTTCCCCTCTTAGTAATTGTTTGTAAAGCTGTGATTAGTAAATACACTTACCTTATAATTGTATGTGCTGTATGATATATTATTTCTTGCTGATGGATAATTGTGTATGAGCAGTATTTACATAAATTCTCTCAAATTCCAACATTCCTGTTTTGTTGACCCCAGGTCATACCGACCCTAGACACGTAACGCTTATGAAGGGTGGCGTGCGCACCATTAAATCCCGAGGCTGTTCATAGAGCCGGCTAACAAGCCAGGTTTGCATATGAGCTCAGTGGGGGGTGGGGGTGCATGATCAAACCATCTATAGACTTTTCAGAAGGAAAAAAGACATTCGACAAATTTGCTGGAGTTCTCCAAGGATCTAGCAAGCAGCTCTATAAGAAGGAAACCTGTGTATAGAGGTTCCCCAGCTTACAGATGACCTGAATTACCAGTTTCACACAAATAGTGTCATACATTTTTAAAGTTTTTTCAATATGGCAATAAAAATAAAATGTTTTATGATATTCATTGATGCACTGGATACAGCTTATGTTCCATTAGTTTAATTGTGGTCACTCTTAGGGTGAATAATCAATGAAATTAAATATTATAGGAAGTGCATGCAGAGCAATGCAATAGAAAATGGATATTTCTCACTTATGGAAAAATCAGTTCTCCAGAATGGAATCCTTAGATAATCTGAGTAGTGCCTGTATTTGGATTTCAAGAACCATTTCATAAGGTGCCATAGAAAAGGGTGGTGTACAAGAAAAGAGATCCTGGCATTTGAAAAGTGTTTTAACCTGGATTTTACCTTGTAGGAAATAACAATCATCTACTTTATGCTTTATGTCTGTGCCAGCTGCATGATATACTGGTATGTAGCTGAGTAAAGGCAAACATTGATAAATATAGAGGATCAACACCTGTTGGGTAAAACTCACTGTGGTTAACACTAAAACTGCTAGAATGAAGGATGATGCCTGAGACAAATTTTATACTGCAGGTTCTAAAGGTAATAAATGACTCCACTGCTAGTTACCAGCAGAGATGTGTAATACAGGAAACCCCCATCCGAAAGGAAAATTGTTTGTTCCATTAGACACTGATACAGGATGCCAACACTATAAAATCAACCAAGGCCATGGGAATGGGAATGGGAGCATGAATTCCTAAAACAGCCACAAGTCCAGCGAGTGGCCTGTTTACCTTGAACCCTTGTACCATGTGCAGATTAGGGCAATCACTATGGAAACTATGGCTATGGACTTGGATTAAGAACTTGATTCTTCAGATTATCCTCCTGGGTAAATGGTGGATCTGTGAGATACAAAATCGAAATAGCCATAATTTTCCCAGTTAGAAAATGAGGTGCTGCTCCTTGAATTTATGTTCATTTTCTTTGGATAATGTAGAAAGCAAAGGACAGTGTGGTCAGAGTAGGAGTGAAATAGAGTATCAATGTGGCAGGGAACATTTGTGAGGAAATAGTCACCTAGTCTACATTTGATTTCTGCAAGGTAGAGAAGTGCATACCAAGAGTGTTAAAAGCAATATTAAAAAATGGAAGTACAAAGTAACTTAATTCTGTACCTCCCTCTTTCAGCTTGCACCACTGGCATTTGAACTACTGGTCTCAATCCTATTGGAGACATCCTCTTTTGTTTTCACCAATCCTTCCCCTTTCACTGCAAATTTAAAATTCATTCAATTCGCACAAAATTGCTGGTGAACGCAGCAGGCCAGGCAGCATCAATAGGAAGAGGTACAGTGGATGTTTCGGGCTGAGACCCTTCGTCAGGACTAACTGAAAGAAGAGATAGTAAGAGATTTGAAAGTGGGAGGGGGAGGGGGAGATCCAAAATGATAGGAGAAGACAGGAGGGGAGGGATGGAGCTAAGAGCTGGAAAGTTGATTGGCAAAAGGGATACAAGGCTGGAGAAGGGAGAGGATCATGGGACGGGAGGCCTAGGGAGAAAGAAGGGGGGAGGGGAGCACAAGAGGAAGATGGAGAGCAGGCAAGGAGTTATTGTGAGAGGGACAGAGAGAGAAAAAAGGGGAAATAATAAATAAGTAAGTAAATAAATAAATAAATAAATAAATAAGGGATTGGGTAAGAAGGGGAGAAAGGGCATTAACAGAAGTTAGAGAAGTCGATGTTCATGCCATCAGGTTGGAGGCTACCCAGACGGAATATAAGGTGTTGTACCTCCAACCTGAGTGTGGCTTCATCTTTACAGTAGAGGAGGCCATGGAGAGACATAACAGAATGGGAATGGGATGTGGAATTAAAATGTGTGGCCACTGGGAGATCCTGCTTTCCCTGGTGGACAGAGCATAGGTGTTCAGTGAAATGGTCTCCCAGTCTGCATTGGGTCTCGCCAATATATAGTATAGAAGGCCTCACCAGGAGCACTGGACGCAGTATATCACACCAGCAGACTCACAGGTGAAGTGTTGCCTCACCTGGAAGGACTGTCTGGGGCCCTGAATGGTATTGAGGGAGGAAGTGTAAGGGCATGTGCAGCAGTTGTTCCGCTTACAAGGATAAGTGCCGGGAGGGAGATCGGTGGGAAGGGATGGGAGGGAGAATGGACAAGGGAGTCATGTAGCCTCCAACCTGATGGCATGAACATTGACTTCTCTAACTTCTGTTAATGCCCCTCCTCCCCTTCTTACCCCATCCCTTATTTATTTATTATTTTCCCCTTTTTTTCTCTCTCTCTTTTTTCTCTCTCTGTCCCTCTCACAATATCTCTTTGCCTGTTCTCCATCTTCCTCTGCTGTTCCCCTCCCACTTTCTTTCTCCCTAGGCCTCCCGTCTCACGATCCTCTCCCTTCTCCAGCCTTGTATCCTTTTTGCCAATCAATTTTCCAGCTCTTAGCTTCATCCCTCCCCCTCCTGTCTTCTCCTATCATTTTGGATCTTCCCCCTCCCCCTCCCACTTTCAAATCTCTTACTATCTCTTCTTTCAGTTAGTTCTGACGAAGGGTCTTGGCCTGAAACATCGACTGTACCTCTTCCTATAGATAATGCCTGGCCTGCTGCGTTCCACCAGCATTTTGTGTGTGTTACTTGAATTTCCAGCAACTGCAGATTTCCTCGTGTTTTCATTCAATCCTGATATTTCCCAGTCTGATTAAAAATGATCAACTAAAAATGTTAATGCTGTTTCTCTTTCCATAAATGCTGATTAGCCGCTAAGATTTAATTCTCATTTTTATTTATATTTTCCTTTTCTTCTTTTGCATTTTAAAGTAAGTGCATGGCTATAGAAACATAGAAAATAAGTGCAGGAGTAGGCCATTCGGCCCTTTGACCCTGCACCGCCATTCAGTATGATCATGGCTGACCATCCAACTCAGAACCCTGTACCAGCCTTCCCTCCATACCCCCTGATCCCTTTAGCCACAAGGGCCATATCTAACTCCCTCTTAAATATAGCCAATGAACTGGCCTCAACTGTTTCCTGTGGCAGAGAATTCCACAGATTCACCACTCTCTGTGTGAAGAAGTTTTTCCTAATCTCGGTCCTAACAGGCTTCCCCTTTATCCTCAAACTGTGACCCCTCGTTCTGGACCTCCCCAACATCGGGAACAATCTTCCTGCATCTAGCCTGTCCAATCCCTTTCGGATTTTATACGTTTCAATAAGATCCCCCCTCAATCTTCTAAATTCCAACGAATATAAACCTAGCATAGGAATTAACTTGGGCCATTGACTCTGTTATGGTCCTACCAACAAATTCCACATACAACAATCCACAAGTCCCCTAATGTTAGAATACAATGTTGGCAGCTCTGAGTCCACTACTCATAGATGATTAATAAGATGGTCTGGGATTTTCCAGCACACGTGACGTCTACATTAGAGATCCCATGTTTTCATTTCACTTCCACAGGATGCACCAACTTTGGACAGAAAATACCACTGATGCTGTAAATGTGAAATAAAAACAAGCAGGAATGGAGATGCACTGCTGATTAGGGAGAGCGAAACTACGTTAATGTTTCTGGCAAATGACTTTGCATCAGTACTGGTCTGGGGCTCAATCCTCAAGGCACACTCCTTCCTATTATCATATTGTTTTGAAAATTGATTCAGAAAATGTTGGGCTGGGAATTCACAATCTACTTTGATGACTGCAGTTCTGTACATGGCTAAGGTATCTTCCTGCCAGGATGTCCAAGTTTCCCAGACTAGGAGATTGATTTTCACAACCTTTAAAGCTTGCCATGAGTGATGTCACGGATGAGAGTCATTGATGTTCTTGAAACTACTTTGCACAAATATATTATGTTTTACAGTGCAATTTACCACAGGGTGATGTCCCGGAGAACATTTCATTAAGCAAAATTTCACAAACCAAAATAAACGAAACAAAATACATCATGGATATTTTGGTAGAGGGAGTGCCAAAATACTCTGGGCAGAGAGAGATACACAATGCGAGATACAGTTTTCATTGTAATAAAAATCAGATTAGCAAATCAGAGGAACCTGTCCTCAAAGAGTCAATGGTATTCTAGTAAAAATTTGTGAAATGAAATGTTTTGAAATGAAAATTTCTGCATATCAATGTGTGAGCGTGTGTGTGTATATATATCCCTATCTTACAATATATATTACCTGACAGTATGTCTTGCTTCTTCATCAAAGATTATTTTAAAATGTGACAATGGATTGTTATTTTATTTATAGAGCATTACGATATTAACATCCATTACATCGTATCTCATTCACCTTGTATGAAGGTACAGCGTCATAAGTCAATTCAAAGAGATTTTAAACATAACAAACCCTAAAAAGTTGCTTTTGGTTGGTGTTTCATTCATCAGACCAGCTAACTTGAATGAGTTTAATTTTTATCTTGTTTAAAGTGCCAAAGAGCCAGGAGTCAAAGTAACTGTGTGGAGTGCTGACCAGCTTGAGGAAACATTTAGGTTTATCATTGGGATGTTCATTTTATGAAGAGTATCGTCGCAGTGCAGACAAGCAGCATATTTGATTGACTATGTGATGTCATCTGTGTGTGGCCAACTTGCCCCAGGCAGAAAGCAGCAGCTTTATTGCACACAGACTGCACCCATCTGTTGCACAGAGTGACAAAATTCTGTTTGTAAACAGCATTTACAAGATTTCTGTGGTGCATCGTCCACTCAAACAATGGCAAATGGGGAAGACGGCCCATTGATTCCCTCAGCTCGAGGTATTTCAAATGCTTGCAAGCATTCCAACTGCACACTCCAGAATCTTCTGTGAATGATCTATTCTGGGTTCATTCTGTGAATTTTCCAGTCAGTGTTCCATGAGAGCATAACTGAGAGAGAAAGGACAGGTAAAGACCAGCTGGTCCATTAAGCCTGTCCTTTTCTTGACATGCTGTAAATTCTGCATATCATCACCCTCCCCCTCACACCCATCCTAAAACATGCATCCTCCTGGGAGAGACAAAAGACAAAGAGAAGTCCTTAGGCCAGTTTGGGGATAAAGCTCTGAAATTTCACTCCAGTCCCTAGAGGCAATTGAACAAGCTCCAGGAGGGTACAGTGACTGGGTGAGATACACTCCAACAGTTCATCATTCTCTATACAGTGGATTCCAGTTCATTGGCACACATCGGGACTAGTACATTTTGTCTTAATTAAGCGACTGCCCCAATTAGCCGAAGTTTCATGGAAATAGTTAAAAGGTATGAAAAAGGACAAACTACTGCTTAACTGAGTAACAATTTAAGTATTTAAATGAAACACAGAATAGATTAAAACACTACCAATACCTCTACAGTACTATAAAACTACTGTGTGTATTAGTTCCTAATAACTATTGACAGAGGAATTCATCTGGCATGTTCTTTTGATTGACTGTAAATGAACAAAATCAGTGCTGACAAGTGGTGCATATAATGGACTGCCTTCATACACTGCTTTAGACGATTGCATCCTACAAATCTTTATTTTCATTTTAACTTTGCCAATACCTTCAAAGTCTTCGTAACTCTTAAATGTTGAAGTAGTAATTAACCAGAATCCACTGTATGTATATATAAGTATGTTAGCCTGTTTCAGCACCTTGAACAGTGTGTTTGCCTAGATATAAGGACCAGGAGTTTAGTGACTGATTTTTGGTCACTGAATTGACAGCTTTGAGTTAATATTGTTAAGCCAAAAAGGAAAATAAATCCCCACCCCTCTCACCATAGTCCAGTGCAGCAGCTTGGCATCCTGTGTATTGGAGAACATTAAAAGACTATTCAACAAAACACTAAGCAAGAGATCCATTGGAAATTAAAGTGAACACATTCTCAATCCCTTCATGAGATTTCACCATTATCAGCTACGGGAAGTGAAGAATGAAAGGAGGAAAGATGCTTGACTCTGATCCTGTAACAAAGCCTTGGAATGTAGGTGTTTTCTAAAAGCATGGCAGAAAGAAATGGCGACTGCTATACTCAAACTTACAAGCCAATGATAGATGTAAGAAGTTAGAATGCAACGTCATTCTTATGCATGATCTACAAACTCCTAACATGGATCATCTTCTCAAGAACCATGCTAACCAACCTCAAAGAACACATGGAATTTTAGCCTAAGCATAAGCTTTTGTGTTCACAATGAGTATCAAGTCCAGAATGCAATCATCTGCAGATCTGCCATCATTCTGATACTCAAAGGATCCTTTCCTGCCTCTGTCCCTGTTTCCCTCTGCACAGAATTTGATGTAGCTGATGTTTATGAGTCTTTGACTGTAGAAATCAAATTTGTTTTCTGACATGCTTTTGAGTTCTGTTGATCCATCTCTGCAACAAGGTCAGCTTGCTTTGGTTCATTGAAGCGTGTACCTCAAAACTCAGTACTCACTGCAATGCTCTTTGACATCCACACAAGCAACATTATCAATGGAGTCATGTAAATATGAAAATGCAGGTGAATCTGCAATGGCCATGAAAAGACATGAAAATAAAGACATGGAAATACGAAGAGTTGCAATGGAACCGAACATTACACAGTCACCGACATCCATACTTCTGACCTCGCGATGGAACTAGGCTCATTACTAAAGAACCTAAAGATGGTTAAAACTAGAACAGTACCCCAAGGAACTTCTAGAATAATGTTCTGGGGCTGAGATGATCAACTTCTAATAATCCTAATCATCTTCATAAGGAAAATTTTAGGGTTGCTTTGTCTTGCTTGGGATTAGCATAAATGGGTATTTAACAGTCAGCACCTATTCAAAGGAATAAAGGACCTGCTTTCATCCTGTATAACTCTAGGACTCTCTATGTACTTCAAGTTCAAGTTTATTCCCATTCAACCATAGACATTGTTCCTCTGGGGCCAAGATGCAAAACACACAGCACATGTGGTTATAATCCAGCACAAGTCTCTGACTGGCATGGCCTGAAGATTGACAAATTGACATAAGGTACAATGTGCATGTTTATGTAAGGCAGCATAATATTACTGGCATGATTATAATAAAAACAAACAGTAGTATAAATACGTGAAGCAGCTGCACTAAAAGATTTTTTAAAATGGCCAGTGCCAGGGTGAGAGCTTGTGAATTGAGGAGTGCGGGTGGTGTTGGAAACAGCAAGCCATTCAGACGAAGTTTACATGTATGCTGGGCGTTAGGAAGTCTAACAGCCTGAGGGAAGAAGCTATTACCCAGTCTGACAGTTTTGATTCTTATGCTGCAGTACCTTTTGCTGACAGCAGGAAATCAAAGAGATTGTGGGAAGGATGGGAGGGGTCTTTGACAACTGGAAGCTCATGTTATGCTATACGTACTCAGCATGAAACAATATTTAAACATACACACCATTGATACTCCAACTACATCATATAGGAGGTCATAAATTCTTTTACATTGGTATGTTATACATTATAAACTGCTTGCTGAAGAACAGTATGGAGTCTATGCATGTGAATGGAATACTAATTTGAATGTCATCGAGGCTTTCTACATACATGACTGTTAAATATATATATTTCATATTCAGCTAGATAGTTCACATAGGATGGAAAATAAATTGATCACATTGCCAATGTTTTTGAACTTCCATAGACCATACAAATATGGCTCATGTGGATTTTACATGATTTGTTCTCACTTAGAATTACTGTATACATTGTCAGGCTTTGTATACAGACTTTTACATGAAAATTAAAGTTAATCAGAACAGTAAATTTGACGTTTACTTCAGGTTAATCTTAACATGATTTGCATTCTGTTTCTATATTTGGAGAATAGGTGAATTGCTGAGGAGAGGCACTCCACCACTCTTCCAGTTTTCACTTGTGTGAGACTAAGGTTAAATATACAGAGTTCTACCAATGGCTGTTTGTGTATATAAGGTATTGACTACTCAGTCAGTGACAAATTGACTAGCTATGTTCTGTAAATGTACAATATTAATATAATATCAGTCTGCAGATCTGGTAACTGCACATTATGTGTAAAGGTACATTATCAGTCACTGAAAGCAAATCATAAATGTAGTATATGATTAGAATGTATTTTCATACCCATTAAAAAAATATTTATTGTATTTTAAATAAAGTACCTGAATAAAAATGTTAATTTGTAAATAAAAATATTCATGTATAAGTGAGATATTGCAAATTTAAAATCAGTTAATAAAATAACACAACCATCCTGTACAAGAACTCATTAAACCTTTATGAAACTCATTATTATTTCAGTGATATGCAAAGAGCCATAATCTGATTGGTGCCTGATTCAAGGTCCTTCAGAGAATTAGATTTAACCAATGACATCAGAGTCTAAAACAAAAGCTCCCCACATGACAGTGTGAGCACTTTGTCTACGGGAAATATAATACTCCCATGAAGATTCACCGTGGCACCTTCAGCATACTACATTTTAAGACAATTAGTCATATGTCAATGTATCTAAAGGTTCTTGAAATTGAATGCAAGTTATCTTTTTCTGACAATATAGACTGCAGGCACCATTACCTCACTTCTGTATGAAAGCTGTTCCTGACAAAAGTACACTGAAAACCTAAGGGTCCACTTGCTCAAATGTATTTACTCTTCAAAATAGATGGGACAGCTAAGTATGAAATAAGGTATGAAGCTTTACTGGTTCCAGCTCAGGGGGAAGTGAATCACAGATAGTAATCCTTCCAGATTAGAGGAAGAATGTAATAACAAGTTATACCGTTTGCTTTTCCATAAACTGAGCAGGGAGTGGGGTCAGAAGAGTTTTCACGGATAAGAAGTCACTCTCTTTTTCACAAATCCATTACTCTTTCTCTCATTACTCTGGATCCACTTTGATGTTGCTTATGACAGGGCCACGTTCTGACTGATCTCTTTACATAGTTTGTATAGCCTAATGCTTTCCATCCTGTCCTAGTGCACCTTGTATGACTCCATTTGGCATAACAATTTCCTGAACCATTTCCAAACAATGCAGAAAGTCCCACAACTATATAATTGACTGATATTCAGATCAGGAGAAAAAAACTCATGCTAAACAAATCCTTCAAATCTCAGTAAGATGTCCTGTGATGTTATTCTTTCATAGTGCGAGCAGTAACTTGCTCACTTTGTTGTTCTGTCTACTCAGGGACATTTTTGCTGTGTAAGATTCCTTGCTATTACCAGGCAATATCAGCCTAACCTCTTTCCTGTTTGTGCAATAGGTTTCTGTAACCCTATGTTATTATTTCAGGGTGACACTTCAAGTAGATTTATGTTTACATGCATATTTGTAAACACATTTGGAAATGATGAAACTCACTATGCCAATATGCAGCATTGTTTAAATTTTCAAATATAATTGTAGACTATGTTTCATTTTGTTATTTTACAGTGAATGATAATCTTTACATATTCAATTAAAATTTTAAGCATTGATGCTTTAAACAGGTTTTACAAATGTCTAAAATCACAAGCACATAAAATTTGCAGTGTAAAACAAAATGAAAAATAATTTACAGAATTAAATTCTCTCCAAGTTTATAATCAGAGCCCAGAGTTGTAGAACATGGAAACAATCTGACTTGTCCATCCCAACTCAAATGGGTATCTATGATAATTCCATTTCCTGCATTTGGCCCACATCCCGTTATTCTATCTCCTCCCAGTATAACTGTTCAAATGCTTTTCAAATGCTGTGATTAGACTGGTGTCTTCCACCTCCTCTGACAATTTGCTTCATATACAGTACCTATCACCCTCTCTGTGAAAAACATGTGCCTAAAATCCCTTTTTAAATATTTCTCTTTTCACATTATGCCCATGTCATTCTCATTTGGATTACCTTCCTTTAGAAAAAGACTAGAATATCCCCCTATAAATTATTAGACATTTATTAGGTTGCCCCTCAGTCTCCTGTGCAATGAGAACACTTGCAGATTATCCTAATCTCTCTTTGTAACTATAACCCTCCACTCCAGGCAACATACTGATTAATCTCTTCTGTATTCTTTTTAATATTGCCACATCCTTTCTATTTTGAAGTGGCCAGACCCACACGCAATATTCCACGTGTGGCCTAACCAATGTCTTATACAGCTGTAACATGATGTTGCAACTCGTATGTTCAATAACTCTTCCTATAAAGACAAACGAGCTAAACACTTCCATCACCACCTTATCCACCTATGTTGCTAATTTCAGGGAGCAATGAACTTGCACTCCAAGTTGCCTCTGTACAGCAATGCTTGTAAGGTCCCTACCATTTACTGTGTATGACCAGCCAGTATTTGATGACCTAAGATTCGATCTTATATTTCGCTGCATTAAGTTACCATTGCCATCATTCTGAGCAACTTACCAGTTCTTCTATGTCTCTCTGTCTCTTTAGGTAGGTATCTTTGCTATCTGTAACTCCACCAATGTTTGTGTCCACAGCAAGCTTACCTATCAAACTACGGACATTGTCATCCAAGCCATTTAATATATGGCAAACAACAAAGGTCCCAATGCCGATTCCTGCGATCAGCACACTGGTTACCAGTTTCCAGTGGAACAATGATCCACATTACCCTCTGCCTCCAGTTGTTAAAATACCATGGATCCCAAGTTCCCTAACTTTCAGAACCAGACTACCATGCAAATCCTGATGAAAAGCTTTGCTAAGATACAGTACATGTATACCACATTTACTGCTTTGCATTTATCAGTTTTCTTAATAACCTCCTCAAAATCTCAGATTTGTGAGACAGCATTTCCAATGCATATTTCCCACAAACAATGAAATAAAGGAAGTACATTTTTGTAAGTATGGATAAAATAGTCAGATTTTGGCATGGATAGATGCAAAGGTATAGAAAATTGGTTTTAAAAATCAAATATGGGAGTCAGAAAAATAAAAAAAGTAATAAATATGACAAGGGTACAGCCATATGCGTGATGCCTTGACGCTTCATATTTCAGGAATCCACTTGAAAATAGTAGAAATAATGAAAAATTCTGCGAATTGCTTTTTGGGAGAAATTGCATGATAGCAAAGGTTTGGCATGAGAAATCAGTCACATATTTTCCCTTGTAAACTCTAGTGTGTCGATGAGTAAAGTTGAAAGAAAATCTGGAGTTACATACAGTCTAGTAATGAAATGCTCTTAGAAATAAGACCAAATAATTGAAAAATAGTTTATGAGAAAAAATTGTATGTCTGTACTTACATGCATGGTCACCAGTGAAATATGAATGGAGTAAGTTTCATTACTGGCATGGTTCTCTGATTAATTGCAAACTATTGTTTCATTACGACAATATCAAAATGCATATGCAGTCCCTGTTATTATTGTACTACTGTTTATGTGACATCAGTATTTCTCTCAGACCTTGGTTTCCAAACGTTTGGGACATAATCTGCAGGACTCTTCCATCCAGTCTGCAAGAATGACCCAGAGCCTCCAGAGGCCTGTCACTTTAACTCTCCTTACCACCCAATGTGATTTCTCTGCTTCCTATACTTTTCCATAGGCTCATGAAACAGGACCACTCCTTCCAGTGAGGCATGTTACAAATTTCTGGATTTAACAGTGAGCTTGGATGTCCAGCACAATCAGCAATTATATTTCAGATTTCCACCATTTACCTTACATTTATCTGATAATTTCAGATACTTATTCTGCTTCATCCATTTACACCTTCTACAAGTTACCTCTCATTCACTTTTTTGACTTCTTATCACCACCTTTCACCTTACACCATAATGCTTTTTGCTATTTAGTCCCTCTTGTCTTCCAACCCATCACAAAGTTATTGTTCTGTTCTGTCTTTCACTTACCCACTTTCCCCTTATCTCTGCAGCATAAAACAAGTCCATCTGTAAACTTTATCACTTCTGATAAAGAGACATCAACATAGATCTTTAACTCTCTTTTTATCTCCACAGATTCTGCCTGAGCAGCTGAAAAATTTCCAATAATTTCTGGATTTATTTTAGTTTTATTTCAGAATTCCAGCATCAGCATCTTTTTCTTCCTGATAAAACCACAGCCTTTCAGGTGACATTCAAATTGCCAGACTGTGCTTTTAAAAATGTTTTCCAATACTCTGGAATACCTTATTCTGCAAAATTGTGTGGCATTTATTCATGATAATTGAACAACTTGTGTTCCATTTCACACAACATCATTATTTACAATCAACAATGACTTTGAAACAGATCCTGAGAAGTTAAGTATGTAACAAATATCATTATTCTCAAAGAAGGCAAAGTAATAAAATAATCTCCCAATGGCTGCCTGCACTCTTCCAGAAGTGCTGTTTTGTATGGTGACAATACATGGATTAAAACATGTCATTGAGCCCTGCTAATTCTGTTAATATAACGTAGAGTCAAGGTAAAATTATCCATACACTTCATCTTGTATACAATGGATCTCAATATTATTTCGATGTAGGCCAAGGTCCCTGTATGATGGGTTTTTAAGTGCTTCCAGACACAGTAAAGTATGATTGGTTGCCTGATTTAAGTTCCATCTACACTGGTTCATCCACTACTTGCAGATATTACCTCATATTAGCCTTTATCAAGGGCACATAAGTCATAGAAGCTTGTTACAATACAGATGATTGGATATTTATTGAGAGCATATCAAAAACATCTTATGCAATTCAATGCAACACAGTACTGGGATTTCTACATTACCCAGATCTATTTGTATTTTAAATTCAATGTGAAGCATGAAGTGATAGACTTGAAAAAAACATGATGATTAAATAACCTTTTTTTGATTTTGCCCGAGTTGTAATGGCACATTTATTTGGTCAATTCATAAGTCAATCCACAAAGGATTTCCAGTGATAAAATGTGACCCGTATCTCAGATGTGACAAAATGCTTTGTCACATTTGTATCACATTCCTGCTCACTATTAAGCCCAGAGTAGATTTCTGCACCTAGTGATTTCACTGAAAAAAAATCACATCTTGACAAAGTATTACTAATTTTAAGATATTGGATAGGATTTTCAAAGGTCTGGGTAAGTAATCCGGTAACATGAGTTCAAATCTCATTATTGCTGTTGGAAATGCAAACCCAGTTGCTTGAATTAATTTAGACTAATTTGGATTGATATGTTATCAGTAACACTGACTATGAACCTACATATTGTTATAAAAGAAATCCTTCCTCCTTCACTGATGACTTTTAAGAAAGAAAAATTACTGCTCTGATCTATATGTGACTTATTGGTTCTGATACTTAAATCCTCTTCAAATGGTCTGATAAAATAAACCAGTTCCAAAAAAGAATCACTATCTTTCCAAAGGCAATTAAGTGTGGGCTACTGATGCTGCCCTTGAATCAACATTCCCTCTAATTTTTCTTACAGTTGCTTGGACCAACTATTGTTCTGAAGAGGAAATTCTTACACAACCTGAAAACTTTCTGGCTCTTTAAATGTTTTTTTTTGTAGTTTGCATACTAGGAATATTTAGAATGAAAATTTTTAAAAATCACATACTTTTGATTTTATTTATTAATTGAATGGTATAATGCAATACAGTACAACAAAAAATCTTTCATATTTCATAAACTTTTTCTAGCTGCGTCCAATTCTGACTGTCTGGCAACAAAGGCATGTGCGCAGAAGCATTTCAGTTACTGTGTGGCTGTGCACCTGCACATCATAGAGGGAATAGTGCCTTGAATATACTGCATACAATATAATGGAAAATTGAGTAGATTTCAGTATTCTCACAGTATGCACTTTAAACAAGGAAACAATTAATAAATATTAAATATTAGTTTTAAGTGCTTAGAGATTAAATTATTATTGATCAGATACTTAGACATTCAAGGAGATACTTTGCAAAGCTTTAGAGGCTCTAAGGAAAAGAGTATTCTTAAAAATAAACATACTGCCTCTGTTATAAAACAAAACAATTTGCGTTTACATAGTATGTTATCAGATCTCTCAGCAAATCCCAAATGCATCAAGAAATTGTTCAGAGAGTCGAAAACTTTAAAACACAATCCCTGCTTGTAAAGTACAATCCTACTCAATAAAAGGAGTAAGCAAAATGTTAATCTCCTTAGATTGCAATGTTTGGAGAATATTTGCCAGGATACCAGAATTCCACATCATTTGTATTATTTATCACTTGAAAAGCAGCATTTGCTACCCATCCTCAACTCCCTGTTGAGCGTTAGTCTCATTACCGTGGTGATGTCAGAGCGAGGACAGACAGGATAAAGTGAGTAGATTACTTCCCCGAAGGTCAGCTGGGTATTTACAACTATTCAGCAGTTTCACTGTCCATCACTAGTACTAACTTATTTTTAAAATTTCGAATTTACTTGACAGACTGAATTTAAATTCTTCCGCTGCTTTTGTGAGGATCCAACCCTTCTCGGAGCTTAGAACTATCACCTGGATGACCAAAGTAAGTACAAACGTTTGTAGCTGGAGATTTAAATCAAATCAAAAGGATGAAACGTTTGACTACCAGCTATTTTTTTTTTCAACGCTGCTTTCAACTATAGACCTTCCTGATCAACATGGACCAACTCCTAACTTTTCCAGATTGATTTCGAAATCTTCATCAAATCTCTCTACACTTTTGCACCACTCCATCCCTTCACCTGGTGCAGCTTATGTCTACCCGTTTCCCTCAATACTTTTGAATGGTGCTCTTGTAGACATCTCCTCTTTTACTCCACGACTGGGGCGAAGGGGCTTTAGCCAAAGCCTCGGGAATTCTTTCTCCAACAATGCCGGGATCGCAATTGAAAGCCCATATTTTCTGTTCAGGTTTTTGTTACCATTATTGTCTCTCTAATCATTCCTCATAATTCTTGACTTGCCTGTAGAAGTTTGTATGAGTGCATGTGGTTTTTAAATTAACAAAATCCATGTTAGTGCTCTCGCTCTTCTTCTCTGAGTCGCGATGATTATTGTAATCCAGTTACTATCCCCATTCTTTTCCAAAGAAAATCCGAACAAGACTCTAAATAGCCCTATCAAATCGGCTGGATCGCCAAAAAATTATCTCTGACTGGTCAATTTTCAATGGAGGGGATGCTAAAATCTTCCGTGTTCAAATTCCAAAAGTCAGTTAAAGGTTTTTTTCCCCTCGTATTAAGAGGATAATCAGAACTAAGACACTTTAGCACCAAGAAGTAAGTTTTTATTGATGTGTGTGTTTTAACAGATCGCAGTTAATGGTAGTTCGGGAATGTTAATATTTTACCTATGTCAACGGCAGACGTGAATCTGCACTTTGAGTGTTTGAAACAAACAGTAAGTTTCCGCAATACATTCTCAGTAAAACAGTAAGCAGGATTTTGCTACTCCCTCTGTCAGAACTGACGTTCGTCAATTTCATCCAGGAGCGTGAAATCGCTGGAAGACGGGACCCGAGCCAGCCTGAGCCAATGAAGAGACGGGATGGGCGGGCCCAACCGACTGCCCGCCGATCGGAAAGCCGCGTACCAATGATCGGGGCCGAGGGGCGGCCCAGGTGGCGTGTCCAGCAGCTGGCGTGGGTATAACTCAGCGACAAGCGGATGGAGTGTGATCGGGACAGCGCTAGTTCAGCACTCACCTGCACATGACCAATTTGCAGACATGATGTCCATGAATAGCAAGCAGCCTTTCGGCATGCACCCCATCCTACATGAGCCCAAATACACGACTCTGCACTCAAGCACAGAGGCCATCCGGAGAGCCTGTTTGCCCACCCCACCGGTAAGTCCGGCTAGTCCTTCCATCTGACCTCCTCGGGGAAAATTGCCCGTTTAGCATGCTAGTTTGGAAAGATTTTTTTAAAATTGATTACATCTCCTACCTCGAACTCTGTCGATTTGTCGGATCACGTGAAGAATTTGCTGTATTTTGTTATTTATAAGGAGGTGACTAGTGATGGGTAAAAGATCTTTTTTGGCACTCTTGCGGGCAGGGTTGCTATTCTCAAATTTATATTTAAAATAACCTCTGAAGCAGGGGACCAAGTGTCCAAAATTAATGGTTAGAAAAGTTATTTGAATCCAGGGCATTCTAAATTGTGCGTATCCAACCAAATGTACATTCGGTGCGCGATGATGGGGTTTATGATTGCTTCGTCTTTCATTACTTTTATCGTTTTGCGAGTTGCATAAGTATGCTTGCCAACTGCAGCGTTGGTACTGAGTTTTAACGGATACTGCCACTTCCTCGTGTCCAGTTCATTCATTTTCTTTAAATTATTATTATGTGTGTGTGTGTGTGTGTGTGTGTGTGTGAGAGAGAGAGAGAGAGAGAGAGAGATCGACTGAATATTGCTGTTGTAGATGCATTTAGAAAGACCCGTCAACTGCAGAATGCCAAGAAGGCAGCGATAATTATGGAGGCTGACAGTGTGTCGCTGGAACCCCTGGGTTTAGAGTGAGGTGTCTATTTCGCTGGCGAGTTCCCAGAGACTCCAGCATTAAGTTACAGCATTGTTCTCTCCGCTGACTGCGATCTTGACAATAACATGGTCTCTTTTTTAATTTCATTTGTAGTTGCAAAGCAATATTTTCGCCGGACTTGATGAAACTTTGCTGTCCCGAGCCGAAGCCCTGGCAGCCGTGGATATTGTATCGCAGAAAAACCATCCCTTTAAGCCAGATGTCACCTACCATACAATGAGCAGCGTGTCGTGCACTCCTACCTCATCTACTGTACACCTACCCCATCCATCGGTGTTGACCTCCCATCCCCACCACCACCATCACCATCAGTCCGCCCAGGGGCTGGAAGGAGACCTCCTGGACCACCTGAACCCTGGTCTGTCCCTGAGTGGAATGACAGGACCCGATGTGGGGTCCACGCCATCACATCCCCACGCACACATGCCTGGCATGAACCACATGTCACATCACCCTCATCACCACCAGCCTATGAACATTTCCCATTCCCACGCCTTGTCGGCCCACATCGGCCTTGGAAGCAATGAGGGAGAGGCAGATCCAAGGGAGCTCGAGTCCTTCGCTGAGAGATTCAAGCAGAGAAGGATCAAACTTGGAGTGACGCAAGCCGATGTTGGGTCGGCCTTGGCCAACCTGAAGATCCCTGGTGTGGGTTGTTTAAGTCAAAGCACTATCTGCAGGTTTGAATCCTTAACTCTCTCGCATAATAACATGATTGCGCTTAAGCCTATTCTGGAGGCCTGGCTGGATGAAGCTGAGAGGGCACAGAGAGAGAAAATGACCAAGCCCGAGCTCTTTAATGGAGGGGACAGGAAGCGTAAACGTACCTCCATCGCTGCGCCGGAAAAACGATCCTTAGAAGCTTATTTCGCCGTTCAGCCTCGTCCTTCATCCGAGAAGATCGCAGCAATCGCAGAGAAATTGGACCTGAAAAAGAATGTGGTGAGAGTGTGGTTTTGCAATCAGAGACAGAAACAAAAACGAATGAAATTTTCCGCCACACATTAAGACAATCTGCACACTGCTCTATCCAACTGAGACGACGTGGACCAGGATTTAATACATTTTGATTCCTTGGTTAAGCTTTGCCCTACAAATGGAAGCAATGGCAGGGACATCCAGCCGGAAATATATCTCTGACGAATGAGTTTGAATTGTGTATATTTTGTACGGGTTTGAGAGAAGCAAGCTTTATGTCTTGGTTTAGATGAGACGTCGTTAACTTATTTGGCAGTCATATTGTAACAAAATAATCTCAACGAGACTTGAATAATGTTTAATCACATTCTTGTGAAAAAAAATCCTGTTTGCTTTTCTACTGTAAAAGGCTGTACAAAGTCAATGAATGAATTGTGCGTTTAACCTTTATTCACAAACTGGTGTAGTTCATTGATCCGGCGATGTATATCTGCAGCTGAAGCGGGCACGGTACTGGGCTCGGTTATGAAATATACCGCTGTCGATTTCATTCAGTAAAGAAAAAGCAGAAAGAATCAGACCTGTAAAATCGGGTCGCATTAATTCTATTGTACCCAACCCCCACCCCCACCCCTTATGGTCCACAAATCTGTCTCTGCATGATTTATACATCACTTCAGTTTAGTGAATGTCGTTTTCACCATATTAATAACAAAAATAAAAAATAAGTTTTAAATGTTTTGCAATAACTGTTTACGAATGGTTTCCTACCTCATCCACCCTGAGGGTTTTCACGACGTTCTCACTCTCCCCTCCCGAATCCTATTTATCTCAATCATAAATTTATTTATTTAGAATGAAGGGGAATCATAATGCCTTGACAATCAAAATTACTTTAAGACAACGTGTCGTGGTACAATAGAATAGCTTGAAACGGTTGGGAATTGTTACATATGGAAAGTTATAAATGAGAGGCCAAGTACAGTCAGAGTGCAGTCACTGTCGGACGTTTTCACGTCGTTTGCTGCTTATGTTTCATTTGCTGTGCGAAATTCATTCTCTAAATCTTAGTTAGTCGGAGGGCCATCGCGAGGACCTATTTCCCAGAGTGAGCATGTGAGAGCAAGCGAGGGCAGAGCCACGAGTCGTTTCACCCAGGCCCTTCTCGCCTACTCTGTCCGGATGGCTGATGGACTCGCCTGTTTGCACCGAGGTCTGTCGGTTCACCCTTTTCCAATGTTTGACTCCGATCTCAGCTACCGTCATTTAGTTTACTTTGTTGATTGTATGTGTGATTTTTAACCAGATGTGACTCTTGGAAGTTTTCAATAAAACCACGCACGCTGCAAAACGAACGAATGGCGTCCTGAATTGTATGTTGTGTAATGTAAATGCAGCATGACCTCATTGCAAACATGTCCGTCATTAGAATGCAAACTGCAAATTAAACACCATATTCTATTAAACACTGTTTTTGTCCCTTCCCTCTAACGTTTTCTCAATCTTTTCAGAACAAAATAATTTAAGGAAGTGTAATCCATTTAAGGTGGTGTATCTATTTAATGTACAAGGCAGCTACAACTTCTGATGTTGTTAGATTCGACCTCACCCAGTGAATCTTTTTTGCGGGATGGTGAAGTAGGGGAGGAACCCTCCAGAGAAACGACAGTGAGCGAGTATATCAGCAAATATGTCTGGAAAAAATTCTTGCTCGGTTCGATCGCTGTGTTGTTAGCCAAGGGGGAATACTGACTGCAAGATTAATTTTTCAGGAAAAAATTGTCCCCATGTCGGTTTTCGTCTAATGCATGGGTACTTTGCCTTCATGTAGGAAATAAATTACTATTAATTTATGTCAAGGGAGATTATCATTTATCTGACAAGCTCAGAGGATTGGAATGGTTGGGGTTCAGAGAGAGCAGTAGGTTGTGCACCTCCTTTCCAGGTGTAGTCTAAAGTCCTCCTTTTAGCCAAACGTATTATTTCGCTGGGAGAAAAAAATACGATTAAAATCTTTATGACAATTGTCGCCTTGTTATAGCCACGACGCTGCGCAATTTTCCTTAAGGGAAGAAAATATTTAAAAATTCCTGTACCAGTTTGGAGAACTTCTGAAATGGTATCTGTGAATTATTGATTACTATTAAAACATCGTCATGAGCGATTGAATGTTGGTTCCCTGTTCGTAGATCACTTCTGATTCTTTATGAATCCTGCAGAGTTAAGGCCTAAAGTATCGCAAAAAAATCAATGTTACGAAGAAAAATTTTTTGTTACGCCCTTGCTGAGTTAACTCCGTGTTAAAAAAAAATAAGTTAACTACCGCTTTAAATTTCGTGAAGTTCACAAGTGATATTCCTCTTTACCAAGAAGTACGCAGGCTTTCGTATTTACTGCCTCCTCACACCGAGACAAATTGTAAATTAATCGTAAAAGCAGTGAAAAAGGGGAAGCGAAGGGAACGGGAGAAGCGGCGGAGTTCCGGGTTCAAAACTGGATGGGCCGTCACTTCAGGTGTCAGGTGCAGCGAATTAATCTTTTAATCAGTTAAACTGATACTGGTTATACCTACATGTTAGTTTTAAGTGTATCGGTACCCATCATCCAGAGGTCAATATTGATTTGATGCTTTTTAGCAAAAAAGAAAGATTAAATTAAATGAGAACGAACTTCACCAACCAATCCACTTGCTACAGCTTTGAGTAATCGCAAGAAGTGCTCTTACATGGCATCACGGCACTTCATTAGGTAATAGGTGCTTAACTTTTCAATACACAACCACTTACCTTGAAATGCAATGACTTCAGTATGATGTTTGAGAAAGAGACCCATCTTAAATCTTCTGTGTGAGAATTCGAATGAGTGGTGCTAGATGATGGTGGGTGGGAAACTTCTAGATACTTTATATCATTTTTATAATGTCATATCTTTAGGCTAAAGGTACTTGTAAGGTTATGGATTTTCTGTTACCATCTGCAGCGTGTCATCTTTACAAGCTGTATCCGGCTATATTCAATTTATCAACTAACACTTGTTGGCTAGTTGGTTCCATCTTGTAAAGCCTATCATAAATGAATAATGAATTCTGGCTGTTATGATACTATTGATTTTTGGTAAACGGAAAGATAATAACCCCTCGTGGTTCGTCGTATCAAGTAACTGTGGATGAACCCAAAGCTTTAGTTAAAGCGCCACTTTAAACTTGTTTATGAATCGTTCATTCGGTTTTATTTCTGTTTGTTGGGTCTGGCTGCGTTTGTTTTGACAGGGACCGCTGACGCACCAGGCGCTCGCTGCACGTCTGAATCACAGCGATTTTCATTAATAATAATTAACATTCCCCGAATTGCCGATTTGAGAACTTCAGATTTTTAGTGCTCGATGTTCCATAATTAATGCTGCAAACCGAAGACTCGAACGCATATTGATAAATATTATTACATTTCTTACAATCTTATGCAATGTCTTGAACACCATAAATCAGTGGAGAAATATAATTTTCCTTCTCCATCCCTCCTGCTGTGGAGCTCCCACGTGCTCCGTAACCATTAGAAGAGAAATGTCTTTGGGCCACGTCAACTATTTCAGAATATTTTGTTTCCATTGATAAACTTTTTATTCTTTCATGGTCTTTTTTTATAGTTTAGTCTCGCACACGTGACGGTAACATGTTGGACAGCAACTTCATCACCGTTTAAAGAAAGACAGCCCAGACGTTAAAACGTAGCCCCGGACTGTTGTGTGTAAACCAATGTACTGTACTTAGTCGAACAGTTCAGGAATATCTAAAGCGATGCCTGCCATATAGCTTTCCAGGGATGATTTTATATCCAAAATAAGTTTTTAGATCCATTTGATATTTAATTTGCAGTATTTTGTGCCCCGGCTTAAAATGGCTCGGCCAAAAACTTCATCTAGCAGAAACAAGCGGTAGATAACTCATAATGGCAAAGGCTGCATACATTACTGGAGGTGTAGTTCACTTCATAAGCTTCTCCATATAAAATCTTCGTTGAGGTGGAACAAAAGTATACTTTATCTGGAAAGTCTGTTTCAGCATCGCGATTGGATTTGGTTCAAAACGGATTTAAACATCAACAAGGAGTAAAATCACTTTAAGGTCATCTTAGATCACATGACTGGCCATTCCAAATACATCTCTAAGACAGTCTCTTTCCTCCCCGGTCTCCTGCCCCCTTTTTCACTACTGTTTGCAGACTCAGTATTGAGCAAGGATTTAAACTCTCCGAAGGTGTTCACCTTCGAAGTTCCCAGTGTACCGGGCCGCAGGGACTAAGTGCGGGGATAATTCCCATTATCATCCTTAATCCTTCTGTTTACTGCTTCTCCATCTTGAATTACTAACAAGGTACCTAAGGAGCTGTGGTACGGCGCTGATCAGTAACGCAGTAATATTCGAAATTATTTTACCCCTGCCCACTTTTGTAAATCATTAATGGGAGTAAAATGTCGGAGATTAATAGATTGCATAGCCGAAAATGACAAGCGGCTAATTAGACATATAATTAAGATTATTTTTTTTGCTATTCACGAAGGAGATTGAAACAGGGAATCTCTGAGGGAATACAAATTCAGTCCTGTTCAGTTCCCAGTCATTGCACTCCTCGCTAATGTGTGCGCAGCTCCCCAGTGCCCGGGTGTGCTGCTGTGACCGCCGAGCCAGGGACATGTTTGCAAATATGACGGCAAGAAAGACACAGCTAATGCTTTTGTCTGTCTTTAAATTATACATGTGGGCTCAGTTGTATAAAAATCGCATCGAATTCCGCCTTGTTCACACGCTTTCCCCGTAAACTGTCTTTTTGAAGAAACACGTTATCATTTCTATATATCTACCCGGCTGAGCATCCGTAGCTAGTTAATTCGCATCGAAATACAAAGTCTGAGAGGATCTGGTGGTCCATTTCACTCCTTGACTATATCACATTGCTTACTTCCCGAGCAAAGGGTACTTGTGGGTGAAATTTAACATTTTGTAACTATTTGAGTTATTCTAAATCCGATTACCAGGATGTTATTAATATAAATATGTATCTTCAATGTAACTCGGTCAGTAATGACTGTCTCATACTAACATGCATATATTCCATGGCCACCTGTATTGGTTTGTACAGAAAGCTCTTAAAAAGATCTTTTTCATTTAAAGAAACAAGCTAAAACCCCGGATTGCTTGCTCCTTTCTGCTGACTTTTTTTTCCGTGAAGCGGAAAGCACATTTTCATAAATAGACCTTGGTGAAGTGATGACTATAAAAAATTAATGAAGTCTGAGTCCTGAGTGGAGCCTCGGGGCCATCGGAGAATAATTTAACCACTACATTATCATCGCTTTCTCCGGAGCCCTGGACTGGTGCTTTGTGTCTCTGAATTAGGCACAAGAAGCTTTAAAAAAAAACAGTCGTATTCTATTACCAGAAAATGTTTTTTTTAAATGAATAGGGAAAGGAAGATAAAAAGGGAGAAAAGTTTCTGAAAAATCATAAATCCACTCGGGTCGGCCACATGTGCACACACAAAGCATCTCACCTCGTTACTTTTAAAACTTTTAAATGTACCCGATGCAATATTAATCAACTGCATTAATATAAGTTAGGGCTGTATATGAAGCACAGCTCGTGTAGGCAGTCGGAGCGCAGACATGCAATCTCCTGACTTCCAGTTATTTCAAACAGCCGCTTTTCCAAGCAGAGTTTGTGGCTTCATTACGAGGGACTCAAGGTAGGAAGAGCCAGCGTTTCCGTCGAGCGCACGTACGGCTCGTTGCTGCTGCACTTATTCGGTTTTATGCTAAACACAGCCAGCTGCTTCAATCTGAGCATTGTCTTTATCCTGAAATAATTAGCAGAGGAATAACATAATTATGCTTCCTAATATCTCGCGTGGCTAGTACAATGTAATTAACCCGTTATTAAGAGATAATAGCTTAATTGGCAACAAAATGAAACAATAAATTATCTGTGAGCAGGAGCGTATTCAAGGTAGGAAACAATCTGCTACCTGAAAAGCTGTAGTTTGCCCGTGCACTGCCCCTTTATCAAGAAAGCAGTAACTCTGCCTGAAGGATAATAGCTACAATCCCATGAAGTGAAAGTATTGAGCTAGTCTTCACTTCAAAATGCTACTTAACTTGTTGCATTCTGGTGGAAAGTGAATCATGTGCGGAATTATCTCCATTGTGTTTAGAGCAAACCAAGATTCCTTTCTGGAATTTGTGTTGCAAATTTCTCCAGTTGGATGCAATACATTCAAATGGGAAGGAAGGCTTTTCAACTCGTCAGCATTTGAAATCTGAAATATTAGCGAATTGAAAGTTCACTTAGACGACAGAAACAGGAAAATGGTACGGTTAATAAGAAACATTCGTCCGTTCATTTCCTTTTTTTCCCTTAAGTGCCACATTTTGTGATACTGAACCTCTTTGATCCTCGAGATCTGCATCATTGCTGTACTTTGTTGCTGAAGCATAACTGTGTTCTGTTCCACATGTGAAGTGCTCCGGTTAAAATGGCGCAAATGTAACGGAAAATGGAAAAGGCGGTTAACCGTCCAATCCATTTATTGACATTTTTTTTTTAAAAAAACTATTTATTCTCCACTCCAAACTTAAATTAATTCAAAGTTCATCTAAATCATTTAAAAGTCGGTGATTTTAAAACTAGAAACTTTCCAATCAGATTAAAAATCTGCGCTTTCCAGTTTATCTTTGATATAGAAAGCATTCTTGTAACTCTCTTCCTTGTTGCATGCAACTTCCCAACGTGGAACATTACTGACATTGTAATGCAATTGAACTCGACTTATGCAGCGGATCTTCTCCCTGGAACATAATTTATTATTTATTTCTGTATGTAATTTTAATCCTGGAGCCTTCACCCGATATTTCTATACACACGGAAGCGCCGAATATCCTTTTATTACGGATGTAACGTATTTTCAGTTCTAACGTGTTTTCAAATTTGATTTTAATCGCTCACTTGTTTCACCGTACGCTTGGATCTGACAGGACTGCTGCTGAAATAATTCATGACATGTGCACGTGACTGAACACCTTGCTGTTGTGGTTGGCAATTTAGAAACACTGGGATATTTCCAAAAAAGAACTTAGGTTTATTCTTCTGTCTTGTACCAGAAATTTGTAAAGAAATTGTTAAGAGCCTCCTGATTATCAGAAGTAGCATCGCTGATCACTTACACCAGAGTGTCATTACTTGGAATAACAAAATACAAGGAGTGAGTGTATCTATATTCTGGCGGCTGGATCCTGTAACAATTTCAAGGTCATTCTTGGCTCTCTTCGAATTCTAAGCGAACAAGAATTATCATTTTAAATTCCGCAACACAATACCAACTTGTATTTAACTGGGTAACAATTTTATATTTGACGATGTCTAAATTTAAAATGCCAAATGATGTAAAGTCATTTTGTTTCATGAGTAGTAGCACATTTATCTTGGAGAATGTCATTACATTTGGCAAAAAGTAAAACTTCTACCAATTAGAAGTTCGCCCCCGCCCCCCCCCCCGTTAAATTGCCACACAGTTTTGCTCCTCCAGATCAATGTCATTAGCAAAGAGCAGTATACTGTTTCAGAGCCGAAGTAATCAGGCATTGATTGGACCAGGTGTCTCTCAAGATATTCAGCACACTGAAGAATTCATTCTGTAGCTTGAATGTGTACACTTAAGGAAGGGTCAAGGTTTGCGAATCCAGTGCGTCAAACCGCCAGAAAGCGAGGGTTGACAGTTCATTGGACAGTTTATTGCTTAAAGGAAACGGGAAGCCCTCCAATCCCGGCCCTTTGCGGTTAATTCTTAAAGGGCTTCGAATTCAGCACTTTGGATAGTTCCTTCATCTTAAACAGAATGTGTTGATGGTTAATACCCAATTCAAAACAATACTGGAAACCAAAAAACTATTTTCCATTGCTCATCGCGTCAAAAAAATTGGAAAACTTTACACGTTAAATAATATTTGCAAATAAAATTCTACAGGGCCTTTCTTTTCACGATTATAGATGCACGCCAATCGTTTTATATATCATAATAGATATGTCATAACATGTCTAATCAAACTTTTCCATTGATATTAAATAACTCATACGCAACCAATCGAATTGGATTTTAGCAAGGTATCTACTGTGAAGAGATGTTTGCTATCTTATAACTGATTTACGTTTAATTTGACCTATTTTAATATTGTGCATTTCTTATAGTTCACGCTCATTTAGCTGCTTTTTAATTTGCTTTCGCCAAGTGTTTGAGATGAGAATTTTTAACTGAAAAAAAAGCTGTTCTGCTTCAGTGGCGTTAGATATCGTGAGGAAATGTCAGACATTAAATGTCATAGCAGATTCCCCCAAATCCAGAGTCATTTCAATATCTTATTTACTCATCAATCTCCGGTGGTAGAGCCAAAGTTGTTGACTTTCACGCGGTCTGAGATTTTGTTGATTTAACATAAAAATTTAATGGACGAGTTTCGGGTCCTCTGGCGTACTCATTTCTTAAATAAATCCGCCATTTAGAAAGATAAATATTCGGCTGCTTGAAGATGACCTCCTCCCACCCGCAGACTACGGGACTCCTGTCATTACAGTCCTCACTGGTCGAGGGAGGTGGTACACTTTCTTCCAGTAGTTGAAGGAACGCTGATTTAACCACATTCTTGCATCAGCAGTACAGGTTTCTGGCGCTACAATTAAATCGCAATAAACCGGTGCTTTAACACAGATCAAGTGTGCAGCTAAATCACACATCGGCTTCGTCTTTTCTCCCCCCAGAACACACAGATGTACAGAGAGTTCAAACATTACTGCGCTGGGATCATTCCACTCCCGAGGACACTATGTTAACACATAGTAAAGATGGCACTGCTCCTAGCCACTCAGCAATTAATTCACACGCTTTAAGCAGTAATCTACAAAGTGGCAATTGTTTAAACTAGTGATTAGTCTGATATGAGCACCGGAGGATCGGACGGTACCACTTCCTAACTCGCAGCTGTCCTGCTTTCCATTCTTGTAATGAAAAATAATTAAAAAGCAGCGATAACGTTGATTCCATTATTAACCTTTTTTTAACCTGTGCTGCTCAGTCAGTGAAGCCGAGTGAGAATTCTCATTTACAATTTTTATATTTTTAAACATATTAAGTTTAATATTCATTGGAATGGATGATAGCATTAAGAATGGTTACTTTTTATTTCCTGGTGTCTGATGAATTTACACGTTTGGGCAATATGTTCAGGTAGTGAATTTAGAAATTCACAAAACCCCAGATGACATAGTGATCTCTCATGTCTTTAGTTTCTCTGTCGGCAAGATTTACAGCTTAATCCACTGACAGATTTACGTAGTGGACCAATGTGCATACGGATTCATTATTATGCTATTACTGCATGTAATATTTCTTGCATCAAAACCTACCACCCAGTAACACAATTAACCATTTAAGCAGAATGTCAGGTTGAAACATTAAGCATTATGTTATCTTCCACTTACAAAGAAATCTCCCAAGTTGGAAGTTCTCTTGTTGTATCCACAGATAATAGTAGTTCATCCGTTCCTCACACTATCATCCCCATTTCCAGTCCTGGCATCTATAACCCACCACCTCTCACCAGAACTAGGAAAAGTCATCAAAGGAGATTTATTTCCCCTCTAAAATTGTAGAGGTGAAGGAAGGAGAGAGAAAGCAAGATGTAAGTGGCAAGGTGGAGACCAAAGCAACACTGAGTTACACGAACAGTGTTGGTGCCAGCTGAGAGTGGGTAGCGAAGACTTGTTAATTTGAAGATAAACTTTCTGGAGAAGTACATCGAGGAACATGAACAGGAGGGAGAGGGAGACAGATGCTCAGACTCTGAGATACGGTACACAGCACTAGCTGGGCAATCCATAATAAAGAGTGCTAGAAATGCCCAGTAGGCCAAGCAGTGCCTGTAAGGTGAGAAAAACTGAGTTAGTGTCACTGCCACCTCTTTTGGAGGGTTGATATAGTCATTTTGGCCTCAAAGGCTTCCTCCAGTGCTACAATGTGTGAAAATGGTGTAGATTCTAACAGGTACCAGGCAGAGAGATGCTGACTGGAACATAGCATCATCTGATTTTGGTCAGAATGCACTCTAATTTTGTTTATTTCTCACTCTGATATAGCTCGGGTAGTCTACACATAGAGCACAACTAACAATTGTATCTAAATCATCTGGTCTTTGTTTTTGCACAACTCTCACATTCTAGGAAAGCAGAGGAATTACTCAGTATCTGGAATGTTTGGATAACAACTTGGAGCACTGAATTCATGTATTGATATTTGCAAGTGAAGTCCCATCTTCAAAATTACCCACAGAGAAATGCTGCAAAAATGATTATACACTTTAAACAAACTGAGTGATTCTGTACACAACCAAAAAAATACAACATTCTGTCTGTTAGAATTGCATATTTTTGAAGCCTATTTCAAATGAAACATTTCTTACTCAACTACTTTCTACATTCCTTAACAAAACTTTCTCCTTCTATTTCCGGTTTCACTGAATTTTGCTCTCTAGTGCCAAACATTCAGGACAAAAGTGTTGGGATTAAACTATGATGTGTTGTAAATGTGTTTTTATAGACTTAGAATGCATCCACCTTTCTTGCAGCATTACTGGAATCTAGTTCTGGTGAAGCTGGCATATATCAATAATCATCTGGGTCCTATACTTCATAAGCTCTTAAATGATATTCCATGAATTCATGAGCCATTGCAATGTCCACAGATTCTATTTGCTAATCAAGCAGTTCTTGTAAAATAGCAACATATGTCAAGGGCCTGCAAAGTCCACTCCAGTGTGCCTGGTCAACCACAGGTGTTGTGGTGGCATTGCAGGTAAGATTGCTGCCTCACGGTGCTAGCAGCATGGGTCTGATCCTGGTGTGTGCAGCTTGCACATTCTCCCTGTGCATGCGTGTTTCTCCTCAGTACTCAGTTTCCTCCTACATTCCAAGGACGCTGCAGGATAGATTAATTGACTGTTCTACGTGGATGATATGAGAAACAGGATAGAATTAAAGGGTGTTGTGGCGTGGATGAAATCACTGGAGAGACAGAGTCACTGGTAGATACAAAGCAGCTTCTTTATTCGACACAACAAGGTACAGCAGACATCATACGGATGGAGACGCTTTCGGTAGAAAGGTCTACTAGCTCAATGTGGGCTCAATATTTATATGCTAAACACAAAAGGCAATTGCTACTTACAAAGTTATAGACAATGCATGGACAATGCTTCCTTTTGAATCTACATACAAAACATCACACCTTCGACTTCACAAACATGAGGAATTCTGCAGATGCTGGAAATTCAAGCTTCACACATCAAAGTTGCTGGTGAACGCAGCAGGCCAGGCAGCATCTCTAGGAAGAGGTACAGTCGACGTTTCGGGGCGAGACCCTTCGTCGGGACTAACTGAAAGAAGAGCTAGTAAGAGATTTGAAAGTGGGAGGGGGAGGGGGAGATCCAAAATGATAGGAGAAGACAGGAGGGGGAGGGATGGAGCCAAGAGCTGGACTGGTGATTGGCAAAAGGGATATGAGAGGATCATGGGACAAGAGGCCCAGGGAGAAAGAAAAGGGGGAGGGGAGGAAAAACCCAGAGGATGGGCAAGGGGTATAGTGAGAGGGACAGAGGGAGAAAAAGGAGAGAGAGAAAAAGAATGTGTGTATATAAGTAAATATCGGATGGGGTACGAGGGGGAAGTGGGGCATTGGTGGAAGTTTGAGAAGTCAATGTTCATGCCATCAGGTTGAAGGCTACCCAAACGGAATATAAGATGTTGTTCCTCCAACCTGAGTGTGGCTTCATCTTTACAGTAGAGGAGGCCGGGATAGACATATCAGACTGAGAATGGGATGTGGAAATGTACCTCTTCCTAGAGATGCTGCCTGGCCTGCTGCATTCACCAGCAACTTTGATGTGTGTTACACCTTCTGACTTCATTCTTTCCTCCTGACATCAACATGTCTGGGTTGGTACTCCCTGACTTTAGGAGTGCAAGTTAAATCCACAATACATTTATTTGGTATTTTACATGCTAACATAGAAGACAATTAATATTTATAAAGTATAGATAATAGTGTCTTCAAAACTACAGCATCTGGTCAAACTACAGCGTCAGCAGCGTCTGGTATTCACAGCTTTTAGGAAATGCATTGTTGTGAACTCAATCCACAGTACTTTGTCAGATAGAAGACTGGTGGCCAGCCATTTAAGTGTAAATGAATCATCTACCCAAAAACTCACTCTAACAACAGGTGCTTGAAAGAATAAGTTACAGGTAATTGGCTGGGATTGATGGGATTGTTATGAGAGCCAGTATAGACTCAATAGGTGAATGGCCTCCTCCTATACCATAAGTAAATCTTGTTATGTTGTTATCACCCTTGCCTTCAAGTTGACTTGATTGGGGGTTTCAGAGATTTAAGCAAAGAAAAAAATGATGCTAATATTCCAGTGTAGCGAAAAAGAGATGCTGTCTTTCCGATGAGTTATTAAATTATGGCTTCTTTTAACTCATGCTAATGTCAAAGGCCACAAGGAATTATTTTGAAGAGCAGGAGAACTATTACCAGTTTCCTGAGTAATAATTTTTCCTCAATAATTCTTGATGTTATGGGCACTGGCTATTCATTACCTTAGTGGGATTTTGCTGTATGCAAATTAGAGCACAGAAAAAGGCCCTTCAGCCCCTCACTTCAATGTCAAGCCCTATAATTATCTGTACTAGTCCCATTTGGTCCATAACCTTCTATGTCTTAAAGCTTCAAATGATTGCCTTGATGCTTCTTAAATATTGTGACAGTACACAGTTAAATCGTCTCCTCAAATTAGTTGCTGTCTTTTCCAAACTTCAATAAAGGGTACATTTCAAAGGCACTGTATGACTATAAAATACTTTGAGATGTTCTGAAGTCATAAAAGCTGCTTTAAAAAAGGTTCTTTTGTTTCCTAATATGCTACTATTATCAGATATGTTAAATTATTAAAGTTAGTGCATGGTTCTATGAATCTAGACAAGGTGAGCCAAACTAATGCTTAAGGCCTTACCTAAATGAAAGACGAACTTTGAAACCTTGTGGCTGAGATCCAGACAAGAAGGTCAAAATTACAAAAAAAAAGTAATATTGCCATTTTTCTAACAGCAATGATTTATTAAAATCAGCAGGCATAATAATTTCTGGGGTAACGAAACTTAAACTGCACCTTTTACAGCTTTTAGCTAAATGTTATACTTCGATATCACGTGGTCCCTGTTGACGGGCTGCTGCTATCTGTTCCCAGTCTATAAGCTTCAGGTATGAAGACTCCTTTCATACCTGAGCTCAGGGAACTGCTTGTCAACTCTTGGCCCAATCCAGCTTCAAGAGCAGTTTTCACTGACCATATTTTCTGGCCCTCTGATAGTCACTCAACACTGACACAGTCATGTAGACTCTGATCCCTGCATGACCCTACTACAATCAGAAAGACTGGCAAAGAAGAGCAGACAAAGAAATAGAGAGATGGAGAGAAAGGAAGAGAGATCAACAGTGAAAGAGGGAGATAATACTTGAGCGACACATATAATGCTGAAGGAACTCAGCAGGTCAGCCAGTATCTTTGGGGAAAACTGAGCAGTCGATGTTTTTGACCAGGACTGCAAAGGAAGAGAGCAGAAGCCAGAATAAAAAGGTAGGAGGAGGGGGAGGAGCACAAGCTGGCAAGAAATAGGTGAGTGCAGATGAGGGGGGAAGTTAGGTGGGGGAGGGGGGCGAAATGAAATAATGTGAGGAGCTAGGAGGTTATAAATTTAAGAGGAAAATGGGCTGAAGAAAGAGAAATTTGATAGAGCTCAAGAGACGATGGAATTAAGAGAGAGGTGGAAGATTGGATTCCAACAGGATCCCACCATCAGACACATCTTCTCCTCCCCTCCCAGCTTTCCACATGCTGTTATCCACTTGTCCCTCCCCACCATTCACTCTCGTGGCACTTATCCCTGTAACTATACTAAGTGTAACACCTCCCTCAGAACTATTCAAGGCTCTAAGCAGTCCTGCCAGGTGAGATTGTATTCATCTCCACATATTTGTGTCATTTATTGCATCTGCTGCTCCTAGTGTGGCCTCTTCTAGATTGGTGAGGCTCAATGCGGATCTGGGAGCCATTTCGTTGAGCACCTTTGTTCCACTACAATAGACGAGATCTCTTCTCATGGGATCACAGAGCACAGCAGCGCAGAAGCAGGCTAGACTCAGCCCAACTAGACTGTGCCAAACTGTTAATCTACCTAGTCCTATCAACCCATTCCCTGACCTTAGCCCTCCGTACCCCTCCCATCCACACACTTATCCAAACTTCTCTTAAACATTGCAATCAAACCAGCATCCACCACTTCTGCTGGAAGCTTATTCTACATTCGCACCTCCATCTGAGTGAAAAAGTTCACCCTCAGGTTCCCTTTAAATATTTCACCTTTTACCCTTAACTTATGAGCCCTAGTTCTAACCTCAGTGGAAAAAACTTGCTTGCATTTACCCCATCTGTATCCCTCATAATTTTGTGCACCTCTATCAAATCTCCCCTCATATTCCTATGCATTAGGGATTAAAGTACTAACCTATTCAACCTTCCCTGTAATTCAAGTCCTGAAGTCCCTGCAACATCCTTATAAATTTTCTCTGCACTCTTTCAATCTTATTGATACCTTTTCTGTGGTTAGCTGGCTAGAACTGCACACAATATTCTAAGTTTGGCCTTATCAACTTCAACATAATATTATGAATCCTGTACTCAATATTTTGATTTATGAAGGCCAACATTCCAAAAGCTCTTTTTAACGGCCCTATCTAGCTGTGATACCACTTTCAAAGAATTAAGGGTCTGCTTCCAGATCCCTCTTTTCTTTCATACTCCTCAGTGCTCTATCATTCTCTGTGTAAGTCCTACCCTAGTTTGTCCTCAAGGTACAACACCTTACACATGGCTGCATTAAATTCCATCTGCCATTTTTCAGCTGATGCAGATCCCACTGCAAGTTTTGATAGTCCTATTTTCTGTTCACTACATCCCTAGTCTTGGTGTCATCCGCAAATTTGATGGCACCATGAAGTGGTGACTGTTTGTGCTCAGCTCTGATGGGAATCATTAAATATTCCTATAGGACTACAAAAAACTGAAATTCACATTCACAGCCATGAGTACTTCAGTAAGCAGCATCATGCTAAGATGTTTTTAAAAATCTATCAATAATTAAAATCCACAAATCTCAGAAGGCAGACTAGGGCTTCGAGTGCAGTTCCCCTTTAAGAAAATGGAAGTGAGGGCGCTATGCCAGTCTACAGGTACAATTGAGATGCAGAGGCCTTAGACTTCCACTCTGAACTATCCTACTGGTAAATGCACAATCTCCAGAAAATGAAGTTGAAGACCTCAGAGCAAGATTGCTGTACCAGAGTGACATCAGGGACTGCAGTGTATACTACTTTATGGAAACATGGCACACAGAGGTGATTTCGGAAGCAACACTGTAGCTCGATGGCTTCACCATTCTCTGCAAAGGTAGGACAGTTCGGTCTTTTAAAGGCAGAGGAGGTGGAGCATGCTTTATCATTACTCATTGTGGTGCACAAACATTGTGGTTCTGTCTCGGTCCTGCTCATCAGATCTGGAACATGTAGCGGTCAAATGTGGCCCAGTTTATCTACATATTTTAATAGTATTATTATTTCTGCAGTTCACAATGTTTTGTGTTATCTACAAACTTAGAAATAGTAGATTGAATCTCCAAACTGAGATCATTAACATAGATGAGGGGAAAAAAGAACATTGGTCCTACCATCTTTCTCCATTCTGAATAAACTATAATTTACTATGATTCATGGATGTCTCTCACTCAGCCTATCAATGTCCATTTTATGTCACATGCTACATTTCTGATAAGCCTGTTATGCAGTACATTATCAAAAGCCTTCTAGAAGTGGATGCATTAAATTCATCAACTCTGCTACCTCATCAAAAGTTTCAAACAAATTGATTAAACATAACTGACCCTTAACAAATCCATTGATAAAGGAAATGAAGGCTACTTTTCTTGCAGATGGCTCTTAATCCTATTCCAAATCAGCATTTCCAAAAGCTATAAATGAAACCTAAATAAGTATGATATAATAGCTATTAGAGAGAAGTGGCTGTGAATGCCCAAAGCTGGAAGCTAAATATCCAGAGTACTTTGCAGTTTGGAAAGATAGGCAGAATGGAAACACATGATAGGAGGTGGGGCTACTCTGACACTAAGCAAAACACCTTTAGGCAATGGAGAGTTAGGATCATGGTTCAGAAAATCAGGAAGCAGAATTAATTTGGCTGGAGGTAAGGGATAATAAGAAGCAGAAAACATGATGGGAGTATCTTATAGGTCCACTGAATCAGCTGGACTACTGGGCAGAAATAATTGGGATTTAAATAAAGGGAATAGAATAATCTTTGAGGATTGTATTCTTACTATAAATCAGGCAGTCAGATTAATAGAACTAGTACTAAGGACATTCACGGCATGTATTTCAGGTGTTTTTCAAGAGCACCATGTTGTAGATCCACTCAGCAATCAGGCTATTTTAGATTGATCATGTATAATGAGATAGAATAAATTAGGATGATAATATGATAAAACTTCAGAATTAGTTTGAGACTGATAAATTTAAAGCCAAAAATAGAGTCTTAAACTTAAGCAAAGGCTATTAATTAAAGATGAAATTCAAGTTAGCTAAAGTAAATTGGAATATTAATAGATAAGCAGTAGCAGTCATCCAAAAAAATTATAATTCTACAAAAAAATAAGTTCGCTTAAAAAATAAGGAGTTAATGGGAAAGGTGACTTGCGTATAACCATAGGAAAAAGCTAAAAATGGTATTCTTTGGGGAATAAAAACTATAGTGCTGCAGCAAATAGGAGTCCCAGGAAAATTTTAGATTTCAGGAAAAGATAGCTTAAACAAAATGATTAAAAGAGAGATAACAGAAGCTGAGAGCAAATTGACAAGTATAAAACATGCAAGAGTTTCTGTAAATACCCAAATGAAGTGTGCAACAAAGGCAAATTTGCATTCTTTGGGACAGTGGAATTAATAATGGAGAACAAGAGGAGACAGAGACACTAAACTACATGAAAGATACCAAAAGCAGTGAAAGATGGTAGATAACCATGGAGCAAATATGTGTGAGAACTTTAAATAACTAATATCACCAGAGATAAAATGCAAGAAAAATAATGGGACAAAGAGCTAATAAGTCCATTGGTCTTAAAAGGCTGCATTCTATGGCCCTAGGTGAAATGGCTGCAAACATCATGGATGCATCAGTTATGTTCTAACAAATTCCCTAGGTTCTGGAAAAGATACAGACAACTGGAAAATACTAAGCATAATAATGTTATCTAGATAGAAGGAAGGAAAAATTCAGGACTCAAAGCCAATCTACACCAAGTTATTAGGCTGGAATTCATTACTAAGCTAGTGATAAGAGGGTGCATAGAAAACCATAACACAGTTAGGCAGAATCAATGTGGTTTGACAAAAGGGAAACAGCATGCAACAAATTTATAACAGTTATTAAGCATATACGTAACTAGAAACCAAAGTGGACCCAATGGAAATAGTGTGCTATGATTTCTAAATTTCATTCAATAAGTTACCATATAAAAAGCTGATGGTACGATGTAAGGGCGTATGATGCTCATGAAAGGCGTTGGTTTGGATAGAGATATAATTAATAGACTGTAAACAAACACTCTTGGCAAACAGGTCATTTTCCACTTGTCAATCTGCTTCAAGGTTTACCTCAAGGATAAGGACTGAAGTCTGAGGTATTTATAATCAATGTTGATAAAATTATATAAATAAATTAAATGTATCTGAATTGCCAATGACACAAAGGCAGGCAGTGATTTAAGTCCTGAGAAGATCATGAAGTGTCTAGAAAGAGATAAGTGTAGTAGTCTACATTTCAAGGGAATCGGAGTTCAATGGCAATGAACATCTATAACAAATCTGCAGGATTTTAATGAGATCGTACCTGAAGTGTGATGAAATCACACTTACAGTTTTCGAAGTTCAAAGTAAATTTTATTATCAAAGTACATACATGTCACTGTAAACAACCCTGAAATTTATTTTCTTGAGGGCATACCCTGACATCTCCATTGATGAAGCCAAGTGGGTGGGAAAGATAAAGGGCTGGAAAGGAAGGCAACTGATAAGAGAGGAGAGTGGACCATAGGAGAAAGGGAAAAAGAAGGGACACCACAGAAATGACAGGCAGGTGAGAAGAGGCAAGAGGCCAGAGTGGGGAATAGAAGAAGAGGGAAGGGGAGGGAGTTTTGTTTCACCAGAAGGAGAAATCAATGCTCACGCTATCAGGTTAGAGGCTATGTGGATGGAATATGAGGTGTTGCTCCTCCACTGAGGGTGGCCTCATGTGGTACAAGAAGAGACCATGGATCAACATATCAGAATGGGAATGGAAATAGAAATTAAGATGGTTGGGGGGAGGAGAAGGTAAAGATGTCTTTGGAGATTGCAGATGTTTCAGAGGCTCATGGGTTGGTAGGTTAGGACAAGAGAAACTCTATTGCTGTTAATGCTATGGGAAGATGGGGTGAGTGCAGATTTCCAGGAAATGGAGGAGATATGGGTGAGGGCAGCATTGTGGAGAAAGGGAAACCCTGTTCTTTGAAGAGAGAGGACATCTCTGATGTCCAAGAAAGCCTTATCCTGGGAACAAATGCAGCAGAGATGAAGGAACTGAGAAAAGGAATATCATTTTTACAGGAGACAGTGGGAAGATGTATAGTCAAGATAACTGTGAGAATTGGTAGGTTTATAAATGATGTTGGAAGAAAATTTGTCTCCAGAGATGGAGACAAGGAGATCGAGAAAGGAGAGGAAGGTGACAGAAATGGACCAAGTGAATTTATGACATGGTAGAAGGTGAAAGCAAAGTTGATGAAATTGATGAGTGGTGGCAAAGTTGACGAAATTGATGAGCTCAGCATGGATGCATGAAGCAGCACCAATGCAGTCGTCAATATAGCACAGAAAGAGCTGAGGAGCATTACCAGGGAAGGCTTGGAACATGGACTGTTCCGTGTAGCTAATGAAAAGGCAGGCATAGCTGGGGCCCTGCAGGTGCCCATGGCTAGCCCTTGAGTCAGGAGAAAGTGGGAGGAGACAAAGGAGAAATTGTTGAGGGTAAGGACCAATTCTGGTAGATGGAAGAGTGTGGTGGTGGAGCGGAACAGGTTGGTTCTTTTGTTGAGAAAGAAGTGGAAAGCTTTTTGATGGGGTATAGAAGTGTACAAGGACTGGACATCCAAGGCCAACGAATTGAAAGTTGTTGAGGAGATTGACAGCACGTGAAATGTCACGGATGTAGGTGGGAAGGGGCAAAAACTGGGGGATCGAATGCAGTCGAGCTATGAGGACACAAGTTCAGAGGGGCAGGAAGAGGCAGAGACACCGGGTTCATTTTGCTGTACTGTATTCCTAAGTTGAGGGTTTAAACATGGCATTGCAGCCACAGGATCTTAAACTGAGCTAGAGATCACCACACTTGATCACCTGTAATGTGATTCACATTTCTTTAAGGATCTGTACTATGTCTTGTGGTGTAACATACAAATGTTACTTTGAATTTTTTTTTTTTTAAACTGAGTCACCAGTAAGGATTGTAATGAATAAAAATACACCAATGAATGAATGGTAAATCCTTGTTGTTCCTTTTCACACCTTGTGGTGCATCAGGCGGCAGTTTTTTTTTACTGTTTTCTTAGCATTTGTCTGTTTTTTATGATGCCAAGTTGCTAGCTCATCCCCCAACCAGCACAGATGGAAGGTGTGCAAGGAGCCAGCCAGATTCAAACCCAGGAATCGGCCTCAAAATCCAGTGCTGATGTAACTACACCACCGGCCAGCATGGTAAATCCTATTAAATGTTAAATCGATGTATTGGTTTGGGCTCTTGCATCATTTATTGCTGAATTCCTGTCTGTTATAGGACCAGATGAAATTACCAGAGGGTAGTTATGTTCCTTAAACTAGAATATAGTAGCAAAGTCTTTCTGCTAACATCTTGCTGTATTTAACTTTATATGTGGAAATAAAAAGATAATTTTGGTCCACATCTGCTCAGGAAGTAGTGTTAACACTCAAAGTAAGTTATGTATCTCACATAAATATCTTCTTCATGTGCCTTGCGCGTTACACGCTTGGGTGATCATGGCTCTCCACCTCGAACAATCCCTCACAGCGTCAATGATATCTCGCACACTTAGATCTGTTAGTTCTTTCACCGTGTCCATATATTTTCTTCCTTGCCTTCCTCTTCTGAGTATCCCAGGCATGTGGCCTTGTAATGTAAGGCATTCTATTTCTCCCTTTCTGATGACATGGCCCAGGAATTTAAGTTTCCTCTCATTTAATGTTCTCATTAAAGATCTTTTTGTATGGGCACATTGGAGTACTGTCTCATTAGTTACCCTATCTCTAGATGATATTTTCAGCATTCTTCTAAGAAACTACACTTCTGTTGCTTCTGAGTTTCCTTGGAGTTCTGGTGTTATAGTCCATGTTTCAGAAGCATATAGCAAGATTGACCAGATGTAACATTTTAGTAGCCTAAGTCTTGTCATCATAGAAATGTGTCTGTTGGTAAAAATGGGTTTCATTTTTTGGAAGTTGGTTTTGGCAATGGCAATTCTTCTTTTTATTTCTACTTCACTTCTAGCATCTTGTGATATAAAGCTATCAAGGTAATTAAAGCTGGTCTTTTGTTCAATCTCTTGGTTACTAATGTACAATTGGCAGTTGGAAGTATCCTGCTGTTTTGATATTACTATACATTTGTGTTTGTTTTTATATATACAGTTGATGGTTAGACCAAAATCTGCATTTGTTTGTGCTACTTTGTCTAGGAGGATTTGTAGGTATTCTGCAGCACTTGCTATTAGGATGGTATTGTCTGCATATCTTATATTGTTGATGTTCACTCCTCCAATTTTTATCCCGTCTAGGTCTTCTATTTCTCTGAGAATCATTTCACTATAGATATTAAATAATTCCGGTGAGGCAACACATCCCTGTCTAACTCCTCTTTGAATTTTAGTCTAACTGCTTATATTATCATCAATTTTTCCCACCGCCGTTTGATTCCAATATAAATTTTGAAGCAGTTGTTGGTCCCTTCCGTCTAACCAGTAGAAGATAAGCAACACAGTTATAAGGATTTGAAGAGTAAAATGAATTGCTGATATAAAAGAAAATGAATGTGCTTTTACAGCATCAAATACCAAATGTCCTACTATTCAACAGTATTGGGAAGATCACACAATACCAAGCACTTAGCTGGAGTCCTAATACATATTCCCAAAAGCCTCAAAGATAATGGAATGATTGTACTCTGCTAACTAGAGGTGCAATTTTTTGGTCAGCTTAAGAGATAATAAATTGGCCAGATATAGATGGGTTGTGAATCCACAATGGATCTACACCAAAACTTACTCTTATCTGGTCTGGCAGTCACAGGTCTATACTGCTAGTCTGAAGAGTATCAGAGTCCAAAGTCAAGGCACAATGGAGAAGCATTGCACTAAAACACTTTGGGTCACGTTGACAGCCAGCAAAGCCTGGTGCCCAGTTCAGCTGGTTGTCAAATTGGTGAGGTTTTAAATTATTTGATGAATCTATGACATTCACAGCTATTTAAAACCTGCTAGAAAGAAAAGAATTAAGTTTTAAATATTTGTTTTTAGAAAAAAGATAATCACAAAACCTTAAAGTTAATTTCAAACACTCAACAACATTCACCAAAATGCAAGTAATTAAAAGGGAACTTGATTCGACCATATTGTAATCAAAAATCAATAATAGGGTCTGTGTGAGAATTGATTCCTCAGTATAAACGCTGAGTGTCCTTAATAAAATTATGGTTCTCTGCTTCCTTGTAACTGTGTATGTCTAGGTCCCTGTTTTCCTACATCCCAAATGTTCTGCCACTTAAACTGATAGATATCAATGGTTCCATTCATAACGTTTGGTGTTTGCGAAGATGTGCAAATGAAAACATAGCTATGATTATTTGAATAGTGTAAAATTATTTCTGTTGTACTCTTTCAAGTCTAGCTTTAGTTGTTCTCATATGCTGTAGATATTCTGCCTATGATGCTGATTTAGGTGGCCACTGTAGCTTCAAGTCAATTCAAATGATTATAAACAATTTAGAAAAAAAATTCATGAAATTTTGCAGTTTTTGAATTGAAATTTACTTCAAAATCTGGTATGCAATCCAAAGAGACGGAGCAAATTAACATTTAATATAAGATGAAAATGCACTTTAGAATAAGAGTGGCATTACTCTTCCATTGTTAATTAGATCAATAAATCCAAAATCTTATATCATTATATTCAGCTTTTGAAGCCAACTTAAGGATTTGCTTGGTGTCTGATGAATATTTAGGAAACATTAGCAAACTTGTGCCTTGCAAAGGGATTTACAATTGCCTGGTCGATTTACATTGCCTGGCTTTCATTCCCAGAGTTCCTTGAAGGGTTGGATGTAATTTTCCACCAGTAAAGGAGATCCTTCCTTAAGGTTATTATAGCTGAGAGTAGTAGCGAGGATAAGCTCCCACTACCTATTAAATGCTCCCAATGGCATGCATCTCAACTATCCTCTGACAACCAAGTCCAGCTTCTAGCTTAGCTACTAAGCCAAGTGAAACCATTTTCACTGAGAGAAGGGGAGAAAACAGGTTAGAGGCACCTCAACACCAATTGCTTTTGGCAGATGTGACTCGTCAGCCATGGTTGGCAGCTGATCTAGAAGAAGGAAAACTCTGAAGTCAAACCTCTGCTGCCTTGTGGCTGTACCACACATGGGGAAGGCTTTGGAAATAAACCTTGAGGAAAAAATCTGAAGCTGGAGTCCCTAAGGCAGCCTACATTAAGTGGAAACTCCTGCAATGCTGCTGGTGACAAACTGAATCAGTTTCTGCTCTTCTTTTAGATTCATCAGCTACCTGGAGAGGGGGAGTCTGCTAAGGGACAACAGCTTGCTCTTCATATCATACTGCCTGGCTGTGTATCTCAGACAGCTAGGATGCAACATTATTGGTCAACCTCGATCAGAGGGCCTCAAAAGGGGGTAATACTGTTGCACATATTAATATAATGTCATCATTGACAACTTCTCTAAGAATAATTTGTTTCTTTTAGTGAGAGGAAAAATTAGAAGCACAAATTTGCTGAAAGAGTAGAATACTTGTTAGTGGTAATCCAAATATCATAGCACGAGTCACGTATGTGTTCTATCCCCTACTATCAGTTAACCAGCCCAGGACCAGTTAGTGAGCCGTATGACATTAGAAGTACACAGTTTCTTCCAGTCTGTCACTATTATGCATTCTACCAATAGGAGGACAGACCCAGGTTGATTGACAAGGCCCTTCTTGTTGTATACCTTTTCAGTCATAAGATTGTGCTTCCATCTCTTCAGCAGCCCCTGTGATGATTCAGATCAGCACTACTTGCATCATCAGTAGCCCAATGGCTAGAAAATCCCGCTGAGTTTAGTGAAGAGCTCTGTACCACTGCAGAAACCGAATGTGGTGTATAAAGGCTTTCAGATAATTTGCTACTGATTTAAGAAAAAGTGAATATCTTAAACAATTTGTCTATCTTCTGATAAGAAAGGCCAATAAATTCAGTGCCAGCTGGCCATCACAAGAAATGCCCCTTTATAAATAGCACATTTTAAATAATGCATTGCAGGCTCATACCAGCTGTGCCAGAAACATACAATGTAAATTAGCATAGCGTTACTCCACACCAACATGTTAATAACACAGCATCATAATACCACTATGACAATTCATTGCTTTGATAAATAGCACAGTGAAGCCCCAGGACAGTCTGCAAGCAATAAACTGTTAAATATCAGCGTTATGTTAATCCACTATAGCAACTGCAGAATATACAAAATGTATAACTTTAAACTATATTGTCAGCTCCATTTTACAACAACTATGTATAGAGTGCCAATTCTAAGTTATGTTACTTTTAAATAACTTGTCTCATACCAGAGTAGGTTTAAAGAAATCCTTTGTACTTTAAATCTATGTTGTTAGAAAAGGTAAAAGGAAGGGGAATAAAATTATTCAGGAGCAAGTAAGGAAATGAGGAGGAACGAAACTTGTTATTGATTGTCAAACTTCCTCATATGAGAACTTGAATTAAGTTTGTGACCACAGATCTCCTTCTAACACAGCAAGAATATTATTATTGAAGACACATGAACATTGAATTACATTGGTCCAAACTTCCCATCCAGAATCAACGCCATTGTCATCACACTCTTAGAGATACCTTGTCTTCATGCACGGACCATGCGTTGTTGGGCGTCTACAATGTGGTCCAGCAGCAGGTATGCTTGGGCAACCAAAAAGGAAGAGTTAGGTGTTAGACCATAAGATACAGGAGCAGAATTAGGCCATTCAGACCATCGAGTCTGCTCCGCCATCCCATCATGGGTGATCATCGATCCCACTCAACACCATACACCTGCCTTCTCGCCATACCTTTGATGCCGTGACCAATCAGAAAACTATCAACTTCCGCCTTAAATTTACCCACGGACTTAGCCTCCACTGTACAGCATTCCACAGATTTTCTACTTTCTGGCTAAAAAAAATTCCTCCTTACTTCTATTCCAAAGGGCCACCCTTCAATTTTGAGGCTGTGCCCTCTAGTTCTGGATACCCCTTCCAGAGGAAATATCCTCTCCACATCCACCCTATCTAGACCTTTCAATATTTGTTAGGTTTCAAAGAGATCCTCCTGCATTCTTCTAAGTTCCAGTGAGTACAGGCCCAAAGCTGCCAAATGCTCCTCATACGTTAACCCCTTCATTCCCGGAATCACCCTCATGAACATCCTCCGGACTCTGAACCAGTGACAACACATCCTTTGAGATATGGGGCCCAGAAATGTTGACAATACTCCAAGTGTGGCCTGACTAGTCTTATAGAGGCTCAGCATTATCTCCTTGCTTTTATATTCTATAATCCTTGAAATAAATGCCAACATTGCATTTGCCTTCTTTACCGCAGACTCAGCCTATAAATTAACCTTCTGGAGTCTTTCACAAGGACTCCTAAGCCTCTCTGAATCTCTGATGTTTGAACCTTCTCCCCATTTAGATAATAGTCCACACTGTTGTTTTTTATCAAAATGCATTATCATGAATTTCTCAACACTGCATCCTATCTGCCACTTTTTTCCTATTCTTCCAATTTGTCTAAGTCCTGCTGCAATTGCATTGCTTCTTCAGCACTACCTGTCCCGCCACCTATCTTCGTATCATCCACAAACTTTGCCACAAAGCCATCAGTTCCATTATCCAAATCATTGACAAACATTTTAAAAATAGTGGTCCCAATGCTGACCCCCGAGGAACACCACTAGTCACTGGCAGGCAACAGATAAGGCCCCTTTTATTCCCACTCGCTGCCTCCTGCCTGTCAACCATTCCGTTATCCATGCCGGTATCTTTCCTGTAACACCATAGGATATTATCTAGTTAAGCAACCTCATGTGTGGCACCTTATCAACCACTTTCTGAAAATCCAAGTAAATAGCATTCACTGCCTCTCCTTTGTCCACCCTGTTTGTTACTTCCTCGAAGAACTCTAACAGATTTGTCAGGCAAGATTTCCCTTTACAGAAACCATGCTGACTTTGACTTATTTTATCATTAGTCTCCAAGTACCTCAAAACCTCATCCTTAATTATAGACTCCAACATTTTCCCAACCACAGAGGTCAGGCTAACTGGCCTATAATTTCCTTTCTTTTGCCTTCCTCCTTTTTTTAAAGAGTGGAGTGACATTTGCAATCTTCCTTCCGCACCAGCATCACTTTCCAGTGGATCTCACCTCCCTTTTACTCTTCATATAACTGAACAAAACTCTTGGTATCCTGCTTTATATTATTGGCTAGTCTGCCCTCATATTTAATCTTTTCCCTTCTTATAGCATTTTTAGTTGCCTTTTGTTGGATTTTAAAAGATTCCCAATCATTCAACTTCCCACGCACTTTTGCTACATTATATGCCCTTTCCTTGGCTTTTAGGCAGTCCTTAACATGGTTACCTACCCCTGCCATTTGAGAACTTCTCCTCTGTGGAACATATCTATCCTGTGCCTTGTGAACTATTTCCAGAAACTTCAGCCATCTCTACTCTGCCGTAGTCCGCGCCAGTATCCTCCTCCAGTCAACCTGGGCAAGCTCCTCTCTCACACCTCTTTACTTCCCTTTATCCCATTACAATATTGATACATGTGAATTTCTTCCTCTCAAATTGTTGTATGAATTCAATCATATTATGATCACTGCCTCCTAAAGGTTCATTTACATTAAGCTCCCTCATCAGATCAGGGTTAATACATAACATCCAATTTAAGATAACCTTTCCCTAAGTAGACAAGCACAACCTGCTCTAATCTCAAAGCCACCTCATAGCCATTCAACAAATTTCCTCTTGCAATCTGACACCAACCCAATTTTCCCCAATCCCCTTGCATACTGAAGTCCCCCATTACAATTGTGTCATTACCCCTATTACATGCCTTCCCTGGAGTTACTAGCATGGGTGGAGCATTGACTGATTGGCAGAAAACAGAGAGTGGGAATAAAGAGATCCTATTCTGGCCCACTGCCAGTTACCAGTGGATTTCCACAAGGGTCGGTGTTGGGACTGCTGTTTTTTACAATGTATGTCAATGATTTGGACTATGGGATGAATGGATTTGTGGTCAGATTTGCCGATGATACAAAGATAGGTGGAGGAGCAGGTAGTGTTGAAGAAACAGAGAGCCTGCAGAGAGACTTAGATAGTTTAGGGGAATGGGCAAAGAAGTGGCAAATGAAATACAATGTTAGGAAGTGTATGGTCATGCACTTTGGTGGAAGAAATAAATGGGCAGACTATTATTTAGATGGGGAGAGAATTCAAAATGCAGAGATGCAACGGGACTTGGGAGTCCTTGGGCAGGATTCCCTAAAGGTTAACCTCCAGGTTGAGTCGGTGAAGAAGGCGAATGCAATGTTGGCATTCATTTCTAAAGGTATAGAATATAAGAGCAGGGATGTGATGTTGAGGCTCTATAAGGCACTCGTGAGACCATACTTGGAGTATTGTGTGCAGTTTTGGGCTCCTTATTTTAGAAAGGATATACTGACATTGAAAGGGATTCAGAGAAGATTCACAACAATAATTCCAGGAATGAAAGGGTTACCATATGAGGAACATCTGGCAGCTCTTGGGCTGTATTCCCTGGAGTTCAGGAGAATGATGGGGGATTTCATAGAAACATTCCAAATGTTTAAAGGCCTGAACGGATTAGATATGGCAAAGTTATTTCCCATGGTAGAGGAGTCTAGGACAAGAGGACATGACTTCAGGATTGAAGGACGTCCATTTAGAACAGATATGGAGAAATTACTTTAGTCAGAGGGTGATAAATCTGTGGAATTTGTTGCCATGAGCAGCTGTGGAGGCCAAGTCATTGAGTGTATTTAAGGCAGAGATAGATAGGTTTTTGATTAGCCAGGGCATCGAAGGGTATGGGGAGAAGGCAGGGGAGTAGAGATGACTAGAAGAATTGGATCAGCCCATGATTGAATGGCAGAGAAGACTCGATGGGCCGAATAGCTTACTTCTGCTCCTATATCTTATGGTCTTTTCCAGCTTCCTTTGCAATCACAACCCCCACACCTTGGCTACTATTAGGAGGCCTATATCCGATTCCCAAAATGGTTTTTTTACCTTTGCAATTTCTTAACTCCACCCACAAAGATTCAACATTCTCTGACCCTATGTCACTTCTTTCTAAAGATGTAATTCCTTCTCTTACCAACAGGGCCACACCACCGCCTAAGCCTTCATGCCTTCAATATAAAGCGTATCCTTTGATGTTAAGCTCCTAACTCCGGTCTTCTTTCAGCCATGACGCAGTGACACCCACAACGTCATACTAACCAATCTAATCGTGCCACGAATTCATCCACCTTATTCCAAATGCTACACACATTTAAATACAACACCTTCAGTCCTGCATCCTTTATTCTTTTAAGTTTTGCCTCTGTGGTACAATTTAACTCTTCGCTCTGTCTGCATTTGTACCCAATTATTGACTTGACCTTCCTTGCGTTCATGTTACACCCATCACATACTTGTTCACCTACTGGTTCATCCTCAGCTCTATCAGACTGGTTCCCATCCCACTGCAATATTAGTTTAAACCACTCCCAATAGCTCTTGTAAATCTGCCTGCAAGAATATTGGTCCCCCTCAGATTCAAGTACAACCCGTCCCTTTTATACAGGTCCCACCTGCCCCAGAAGAGGACCCAATTATCCAGAAATCTAAATCTCTGCTCTCTGCTCCAATTCTTCAGCCAAGCATTTATCTGCCCCCTTAATCTACTTCTATCTTCACTGTCACATGGCACAGGCAGCAATCCTGAGATTACTACCTTTGAGGTCCTGCTTCTCAGCTTCCCTCCTAAATCTCTATTCTAATTTCAGAAACTCCTCCCTTTTTCTTCCTATGTCATTGGTATCAATATGTACCATGACTTCTGGTTGCTCACCCTCCCTTTTCAGGATATTGTGAATGTGTGCAGAAATATCTTGGACCCTGGCACTTGGGAGGCAAGCTACCACGTGTGTTTCCTTTTTGTGTTCACAGAATCGTTTATCTGTCCTCCTGACTATAAAGTCCCCTATACCACTACCATCCTCTTCAGTTTCCTGCCCTTCTGATCCACAGGGCCAGACTCAGTGCATGAGGCACGACCACTGTTGCTTCCCCCAGGTAGGTCATTCGCCACCATCCCCCCTACCCAACAGTACTCAAACAGTTCTTATTGTTGAGGGGGATGGCCACAGGGGTGCTCTCCACTATCTGATGTTGTCCCTTCCCTCTCCTGACAGTCACCTGCTTATCTGTCTCCTGCAGCCTTGGGGTGACTACCTCCCTGTAGCTCCTGTCTATCACTGCTTCAATTTCCCTAACAAGCTGAAGGTCATCAAGCTGCAGCTCCAGTTCCCTAACACTGTATCCAAGGAACTGCATCTCGATGTATCTGGCGCAGATGCGGCCATCAGGGAAGCTGGGAGTCTCCTGGTAATCCCATACCTGACACCCAGAACAGAACACTGGTTCTGTAGATATACCTCCTATTCTCTCTAGAGTTGAACAAGAAATAAGGAATGAACTTACCAAGCCTCAGCCTGTTCTCACCGATGCCTTGTTGCTCTGATTCAAGACTACTTCGACGATGACCACTCCCACAATGACCGCTCCAGTGTTCTACGTTAGTTATCAAGAAATTCAATTAATTGTCTGGATAACTATTAATAGATTTTGCCACCAATTCCAAACGGAATCTGAAGCCACTTAATATGTTGGAGTTGTTTATTTATGTACAGAGCCACAGACTTGGCACTGGAATGTTACTCTATTTTTATTCCAAATGGTAAAATATAAATTAGATTTAAGTAAATACAAACAATTTTCAGAAAGAACTTAGATTTATAATGAATCCAAGGAGTGGCATAATGTCTGCCTCTCCATTTCAGTAATGAAGAGAGAACACTCAGTTTATCCAAACATTAACGTTTTAACTGCAGTTCAAACAGAATCCATGTAATTGCCATTGCAATACATTTGCAATGTGCATAGTTCTGTGTGAGCAGCACTTACAGTGCGATATCGAGCTTACATCGCTGGAGATCAACTAGAGCTCAAGAAAGCCGCTATGATCTACGCAAAGCTATCAAGGCTGCAAAACAACTAAGGGAGAAGACTGAGTCAAGATTCACAATGAATAGCACATGCGACTTGTGGCAAGGGCTGCATACCAACACAGACTTCAAAGCCAAACATTGTGGTGCCAGCAACATCACTGCCTCTCTTCCAGCTGAGCTCAATCGCTTTTACGCTCGGTTCGATTTTGCTAACTCTGAGCCTCCGAGGAAAGCTACCACTACAACCTACAACCTGGTAATCTCTGAGGCTGAAGTATGCAGATGCTTTCAACGAGTGGACATTCACAAGGCTGAAGGACCGGACGGCATCCCAGGGAGAGTACTCAGGATGTGCGCAGCACAACTGGCAGGTGTTTACAGACATTTTTAATCTCTCCCTCTCCCAGTGTAGAGTGCCCTCCTGCTTCAAAACATCCACCATTGTCCCTGTACCAAAAAAACCAAGGTAACATGCCTGAACGACTGATCTCCTGTCGCACTCACCTCAATAATAAGCAAATGCTTTGAGAGGCTGGTCAAGGACTACACCTGCAGCTTGCTACCACCCAAAATGGACCCCCTACAATTTGCCTACCAACACAACTGATTGACAGATGACGCAATAGCCACTGCTCTACATACCGTCCTTACACCTCTGGAGAAGAAGGATGCTCACGTGAGAATGTTGTTCTTCGACTACAGTTCAGCATTCAACACCGTAGTTCCATCCAGGCTCAAGAAGCTCAGAGATCTCAGCCTTGGGCCTGGCTTGTGCAGCTAGATCCTGGACTTCCTCAGATAACCAGCAGGTTGTAACAGTGGGCTCCCTCACCTCCAACCCTCTGACTCTCAATACAGGAGCCCCTCAGGGCTGTGTACTGCGTCCCCTCCTCTACTCCCTGTATACCCATGACTGTGTCGCCACCCACAGATCTAATCTACTAATTAAATTTGTGACAACATTACATTAATTGGCATTATCTAAAACAATAACATGGTGGCCTACAGGGAAGAAGTCATCCCTCTGACACGGTGGCGTCAAGAAAACAACCTCTCCCTCAATGTCACATAAACAAAGGAGCTGGTTGTGGATTACAGGAGGAATGGAGACAGTCTAACCCCTATTGATATCAATGGATCTGGGGTTGAGAGGGTGAACAGCTTTAAGTTCCTCAGCAACCACATCACCGAGGACCTCATGTGGTCTGTACATACCAGCTGTGTGGTGAAAAAGCCACAACAGTGCCTCTTTCACCTCAGACAGTTGAGGAATTTTGGTAAGTATCCTAAGAACTTTCTACAGGGGCACAATTGAGTGTGGTGCAGACAGCCCAGCTCATCTGTAGTTGTGAACTTCCCATGATTCAGGACATTTACAAAGACAGGTATGTAAAAAGGGCCCGTGGGATCATTGGGGACCCAAGCCATCCCAACCACAATCTATTCCAGCTGCTACCATCCAGGAAGCAGTACAACAGCGTAAAATCCAGGACCAACAGGCTCCAGGACAGCTTCTTCCACCAGGCCATCAGACTGATGAACTCATGCTGACTTGAGTGTACTCTATATTACATTGACTGTTCTATTTATTATAAATTACTATCATTGCACATTTAGATGGAGAAGTAACGTAAAGATTTTTACTCCTCATGTATGTGAAAGTAATAAGAAATAAGGTCAATTCAATTTATTTCTAAATGGGAGTTTCTAAGCGAGGTCAGTGGCTATATGGCAGATTTATAATGGCCAAAACTTGGTCCCCTTCAAACTTGAAAATTCAAATGATGCTGATCCAGTGTATTGGTGCAAAAAGGAAAAGAATGAGATTGTTGGCTGACGCCTTGTGCTTGTACAATTCAGTTCCTCTTGTCCAACATTAATGGGAAATTTATCTTGTCTATAGAAACAAATGAATTGTTACCAAGTTCTTGACTATAACACAAGCCCTATCATTTAGCAAAAGCCTGCTACCTAGACAACACTTGTCACTCATTTGAGGGGTACCATACTACATTTTCCAATATGATGATCATATGTGCATGCACTTCTAATGCAGTTTCTGCCTGCCTTTCTATTTTTAAAAATCTAAAATACAAGAGGAATCTACAATAAGCTGTGAAGCTGGAGTTCAGAGTTCTGGCTAATGTTTTGACTTAAACTCAGACTGAAACATGTGTTCAGGAGTCAGGAACCCCATCAGCACCTTTTACATAATCAACTTGCTGATCAATTTCTACTGGGCACTGTAATTATTTCATGATAACCAGTGTCAGAACTTCTGAACAGTTTTATGCGAGAAGCATCTCTAATACTGTAATGATGTCAGAACGTTCTAAGTGTTAAAGGATTTTGTTTTAAAATGAGACCTGTGCAAATCAGTTGACCCTGGTGTTGTCGCATCACATGGCATTTCCTTTGGTACAGTGTGACTTGGAGGAGAGTGAAGAACATTTAGAGCATGGCAAGCTAGTGGAAGAGAGAGGAGCAAAAGAACATCTCAGTTGGAGTCCACATTCACTTCTATTTGAGTAAGGCATGATGTGAGAGGCATCTACATTTCTGTAAAGTTAGTTTCACTCAACCTCAACCCCAGCTGAGTGATATTTGCTTTATCAAGAGCTCTCAAGGTTAGCATGCCAATGAATTTTTATGTGCTTGGTTCCATTAGGCCGAAGAGATCTATGAAACACAGTTGGATTCTATTCCTGAGTTTACATTTTATTCTTTTTAGCTGTAGACTAGCAGGCAGACTGAGATTCAGTTCCAAGAGATTTCAAGTAATTTCCTTAGTGCAGAGTTGAAGGTTTTAAGATGGCAATGCCCTTGAAAGTCACAAGAATGTGTTTAAATCCTCTTGTTGAAGTTTTGATGGATTGATATATAATTAATATTACAAACATTGACAAGGATTGCTAAATGGAAAAAGCATCTATGCAGCATCCTTCAACTCAGAATATCTCAGGACATTTTACACCCAGCGAAGTATATCAGATGTAGTCATTGCTTTAGGAAAAAGTGAAGCCAATTTATGCACAGTAATCTTGTCCAAACAACTTAAAAAGGACACTTGGTCTAATGGCCTTGCTTGTTTTCAGACTAACCTCACGGGACGATTTACATCCAAAGGAGAGATTACATGCGGTCTCCTTTTAACAACTCACTCCAACTTGTATAGTACTCCCTCACTTCCGCACTGGAGCAGCTGTCTGGATGCTTATGTTCAAGACTTCAAAGTTAGCCTTGAGTTCCAGATCTTCAAGCTCAGAGGGAATGGAATCATGAAGATGGTGCAAAGGAAAATCTTTTTACAGTTGTGGTTAAGGCCATGTCTTTTGTAAAACTTACGTTCACTTCAGTTTTTAGTGTATGATATGATGTGACAATGTCTCATAAATGTTAATAATGAAGATGTGTCTTTTTTTTGGTATTTCTAAGTAGGCATGCCAAGTATTTATGCCAAGCTTAGAACATGGGATGAAATAAAGTTGGCAGTTATACTCGCATTTATCTTTGTTGCCAACGTAACATGTATTTATGTATCAAACTGTCCCAGCAACTTAGCAAGATACTTAACAAATAACATCAACGATCAATTTTATTTACCATATACAGTACACTGACATGCATTAGGAATTTGCTGTGGTGTGTTGCCATGACATTTGACACCAAGTCACACAGGGAATAAAAGTTAGATAAAATATTAGATTTAAGGAGGTTCTTAATGGAACAAGAGGACAAAGGAAATTAGCGAGTCAACAGGCCTTAGAAATACATTCCAGAGTTTAAGGCACATTCCGTAAAGGGGTTGTGATTAAAATTATCAATGCAGATGTGTGTAGAATTGTGTGGATACGTTATCTGAGGGTTGGAGAGTTGCAAACAGGGAAAGGCCATGAAGTGAATTGAAACCAGATGTGAATTTTAAAATGCAATCTTTTCTTAATCCAGCACTGCTTTGTACAAATCAATGGAATTCCTATGCCCAATGCCATAGCTACTATCAGTTAAGCAATATCAATAAAAAAGCTTCACAAGTGCATAATATGACAGATCTGCAGCAGCAGTTTAGTGGAATGCAATTGAAATACAGAAATCAGGCAATTTTAAGGTAGAATACACAATGGATTAATCAATCTGCTGAATGTCAATGATTGTGGGTTAACAATTTAAAGCATTTCATCATAGTCAATTATTGTCTTAATTTCCATTTAAAGCATATTCTACCATGATATCATCGATGGCCATTGGTACTCAGTTATAATATCCAAATGAAACTTGTATTGTTCGGTGAATAATAAAAGGCATACACAACTGAATGGGTTAATATCTGCTCTTAATATATTGAACCTAGTTTGCTAGTCTTGCTACACAGAGTGATCTGCTATGCATGGGCAAATTCTGCATCTAAATTGAATTGTATTTGGAGATTTACCAGTTTACAAGGTGAAATATATAATCAAATAATTTATTTCCAATGTGAATCTTACAACAAATTGTGTGTAGTACTTGACAAGTTAATATTTCTTCTAATATTTCTTCTAATTGTGTAAAACATTAAATGGGATAATCTCTGGTGGGGAATACTCAATATGATAATTCAGTTATTCACAACTGAGTTTATTATTCCCCCTAATGATGTGCCGTACTCAGTGTGTTACAAACACAATAATTAGTCAATAAGTTAATTTTTTTCCATATTATTCAGCGAGTTAATCTCACTATAGATAAACTTTCTTCAGAATCCATGCATTTACATTTATGGATTACTGTTTATTTCTTTTGTGCATTAGTCCATATCAATCCAATACTAATACAGTATTAAGTGAAATGTTGCATTCATAGCAAAAGAAAAAATGTTAACATCTGATTTACAGTCCTGTTATATACAAGGTTAATTTTTCATACATCTCTTGAAATGGCTCAGTATAACCACATCTTTGTCTTCTGTGAACTCATATGAGAACCAGTTCTGACAAAGGGTCATACTAAAATATTAACGTAATTTCTCTCCACAGATCATGTGCCTGACTTGCTGAATATTTCAACATCTGGTTTTGTTTCTGATTTCTTGTCTTTATTGTATTTTATTTGTTATGGGGATTAATTACTTTGCACACCCTACTGTATTCAATTGATCATTCATGTATCCCACAGCCTGTAACACTAACAAAGGTCAATCACACCAGAAAATGGTGATACTGAAACTTATTGTGGTAATTGTCAATGTACTGCAGACAATCTCAGCAACTGGCTTTGTTGTGCTCAGCACAATGAAATGTGGGATTACAATGATAACATTTATGATAGTTTATCCAAGTCATGTCCAATTTGAGTTAACTGCAATATATCGATGACTATTTTTTAACCATGCAACCACACCTAAACCCCATCTTCAGAAGGCCAATTCAGCTAACATTTAGGATTCTGGTTCATTGCATAGCACTAGATTTCAATAGAAGCTGAAAGGACAGTCACATGTCCATTGAAAACCTGATGAGAAAGCCCACATTTCACTCAGGATACACTGCTGAAAGAATCTCATTATCACTGCTGTCTGGCCAGAGTTTGAAACTGAATTCCCAGAGGTAAAAGGACATGGTCCTATCAGAGAGAAGAGACTTTCATCCATTCATTTTGGGATGACTTAAGCCCCCAAGCTACCCGAGTCATCCCAAAGGACAGCATTTAATTTATTATGTCAGAGGTGATAATGCAATGAACCAGTAATGGAAGAAAGACAATGAAACTCGTGAAATAAGCTTAACAATTCCCATCTGAAAACTAATCAAAACTCCAGTTTAATACAATGTAAAAAAGTGCTTATTTGAAAAATAAACAGCCTTTTTACATGCTTCTTGCTGCCACCTTGCAGTTCTGAAAAACAACTGTACAACTACCATTATAAACATAGCAATCCCAAGGTATGATAGACATTTACAAGATGTGAGTTATAAAAGAAAGTTACTCTCTAGTCTCTATACTGATATGTAAATTGTGCCTAATTAGTAGATTTTGTTAATGTGCTCTCCTTCTTAGCCTAATAAAATATTCCCTCCCAGTTAAATAATAGTAAATCTGATTGTCTTTTTAAGTTTTGGAAGCTTATTATAGAATAATTAACCTAATATACATATGCAAACATATTCTAATTACTTTGATGTATTTTACTAAGAGCACTTGTGATGAAATACGACGGTGAGATTTTCCTAGAATGATGAGAACGTGACGCCATTTGGATTTCTAGTTTTCCAATGAGAGTGTGGATGTAGAATCTCCTGTCTGTTATTGACGTTAAGGGAGTTGGCCCATAAAGGTCAGCCTTGAGACAGCTACAATTAGATTCAGTACAACTGGAATGCAGGTCACTTATCTTCCACTTGATGTCTAGTTTCTGTACACAATGTGCCAGACTGAGTGCCAGACTTCTTTATCACACCCCTCGGATTTGCCTTATCCCATCAGCCAAAGAGCCCAACTAGAGGTGGCTGCACAGTGGTACGCAAGCCAGAAAGTGGTCCTTGGAATCTGCAACATTGACTCCACATCCCATGATGGCTCACTGTACTAGACTTGTACTTTCGTAATCTAGATATTTTAGCGCATGGATCACGAAAAGCTAGCAGGCAGGTTCCATGAAGTAGATAAGAAGCCAAATGCCAAATAACAAATTGAAAATGTGTTGAGTGTTTATAAATAGGGAGATTTTTGTGCAGGGTGTCAGTACCTGTAATACTAAGTACAGTTTTGGTCCATTATCTTAAAGATATCATAGCATTGGAAGCAGTAGAAAAGAGATTCATCAGACTGGAAGAAAGATGTCATGCCTTGAGAGCTAAATAGTTTGGGGCCCATAATCCTTTGAGTTTAGATGAAAGATGAGTCATTACTCCAATATACTACATCCTAAGAGAACTTGAGAAGATAGATACTGGGATGTGTTCACAAGTGGGTTAGACTTGAACAGGGATCGTGGCTACCAGATATAGAGCAGATTATTCAAAACTGAAGTAGGTAGAAGTTTCTTCTCACAGAGGGTGGTTAATCTCTGGAGTTCTCTGCTGCAGTAGAAATTGAAAGCTGGAGTGTTTTAAGTATTTAAGGTGCTGGTCGATAAATATTTGAAGGATCGAGGAATAGATGGGTATGAAGAAATGGCGCAGTAAATTGAAACCAGCATAGATAATCCATAAATGGTGGTGTGGATTGAAAAGACTTGATGATCTATACTTACTCCTAATTTTTGGGTTGTGTTTTAGTTCCAGTACAGTTACAACCTAGCATACGCACAACAATGTGGGCAATTGTCCAAGTATGTCTTTTCACGAAGAGGTCAAATCAAATTCACACACATTAAGTACAATCAGTCTACTGTCAATCTTGAAGAAGCCGGTGGAAGATGTGACCTACAGCGGCACTTACTCACCAACATTTCACTCATTGATGGCGAGTCTGGATTTCAGCAGGACACCTCAATTACCGATCCCATCACTGCTTTGATCCAAATGTGTATGAAAGAGCTCAGTTCCAGAGGAGAAGTGAAGCTGATGGCCGTTGGCATCAAGGTAGGGTCCGACCAAGTGTGGCCTCAAGGCACTCTAATAAAACCAAAGAGGAGCACTAGCCTTTGCATCTTTGAGCTCCTGATAGCATTTGGCATGTCAGCTTGTCTGGCAAATTATGTGTAGCACAGGCATCATCAGTGCATGCTAAAGACTGCATGACTGGTTTCAGGCATGTTAATAATGTAATTCTCTTCCATTCATAGATGATTGACAAGAAAGGCTTTGATGCAGTTTCTCAGCTGTGATCTATTTTAGAGAGGGTTGATGGGGTGAGTATGAGTGGGAATTCATTTTAAACAAAATCTTGAAACATTTTTAGCTCTAGCTTCTGTCTCAATTTAATTGATCCCTTTCTCAACCCCCATGCCACCCTATGTACCAGAATCAACCTGAGTTCCATTCCTTCCCAGAGTCTCACTCAACGAGACACTATTCCACATGGTAGGCTTATTCAGAAAGTTAGAAGGCATGGGATCCAGGGAAGTTTGGCCAGATGGATTCAGAATTGGCTTGCCTGCAGAAAGCAGAGGGTGGTGGTGGAGGGAGTACATTCAGATTGGAGGATTGTGACTAGTGGTGTCCCACAAGGATCTGTTCTGGGACCTCTACTTTTCGTGATTTTTATTAACAACCTGGATGTGGGGGTAGAATGGTGGGTTGGCAAGTTTGCAGATGACACAAAGGTTGGTGGTGTTGTAGATAGTGTAGAGGATTGTCAAAGATTGCAGAGAGACATTTATAGGATGCAGGAGTGGGCTGAGAAGTGGCAGATGGAGTTCAACCCGGAAAAGTGTGAGGTGGTACACTTTGGAAGGACAAACTCCAAGGCAGAGTACAAAGTAAATGGCAGGATACTTGGTAGTGTGGAGGAGCAGGAGGATCTCAGGGTACATGTCCACAGATTCCTGAAAATTGCCTCACAGGTGGATAGGGTAGTTAAGAAAGCTTATGGGGTGTTAGCTTTCATAAGTCGAGGGATAGAGTTTAAGAGTCGCGATGTAATGATGCAGCTCTATAAAACTCTGGTTAGGCCACACTTGGAGTACTGTGTCCAGTTCTGGTCACCTCACTATAGGAAGGATGTGGAAACATTGGAAAGGGTACAGAGGAGATTTACCAGGATGCTGCCTGGTTTAGAAAGTATGCATTATGATCAGAGATTAAGGGAGCTAGGGCTTTACTCTTTGGAGAGGAGGATGATGAGAGGAGACATGATAGAGGTGTACAAGATAATAAGAGGAATAGATAGAGTGGATAGCCAGCGCCTCTTCCCCAGGGCACCACTGCTCAATACAAGAGGACATGGCTTTAAGGTAAGGGGTGGGAAGTTCAGGGGGGATATTAGAGGAAGGTTTTTTACTCAGAGAGTGGTTGGTGCGTGGAATGCACTGCCTGAGTCAGTGGTGGAGGCAGATACACTAGTGAAGTTTAAGAGACTACTAGACAGGTATATGGAGGAATTTAAGGTGGGGGCTTATATGGGAGGCAGGGTTTGAGGGTCAGCACAACATTGTGGGCCGAAGGGCCTGTACTGTGCTGTACTATTCTATGTTCTATATCCATTCCTGAGTCCAAATGCAGCAGCGGGTCTCCTTCACTGCACCAAAGGCTTGGATTTTCAGAAGTCTAAGGGAGCTCAACAAAACATTGAGGAAGCAGCTTGTGCAGTGACAGGGCTAGCAACCGTAATTGAAGGTCAGCAGATCAGACATCATAGCCCAATACGGTCTGAAGAAAATGCAATAACTGACCATGTAAAAGTCCAGATTCATGGTCAGACAAACGCATGAGACTTGGATCCTTTGCTATTCCTGTCAGTGTTGGCACCAATGGTTAAACAATCCATGTTAAAAGTGTGGTGAAATTGAAAAGTAAATTTAAACTCCAGTCAATCTCTTGTGGTATTACTAAAGGCAAGTTTGAGAATTCCCTTGCCTGCCTGTTATTTTCAAGTTGCTGTCTCTCTTGGTCTCATTGGTATTAGAAATTATCTGAGGATTGTTACAGTCTAAACATATGCAGAAAGGCTCCTTAGAAATATTTATAAATGGATATATAAATATCCTTATAGATGGAGTGGTTAATGTAGGTTGACACATTTTTGTACAGAGGCGATTTCTGTAATTGACAAGATCTTAGCACTATAAACAAGATCAAAACATTTCAGATGATGGAAATTTGAAATCAAACAGAAAAAAAAAGAAAAAGAAAAGAACCAGAGTGACATGTAAAGTAGTTAAATTGGATTATCATGAGAGCATAGAAGGTATGCTGAGGGAAATCAATGAATGAAAGAGATACACAAGGCATACAGGATGAATGAAGTGCTGCAATATTGCAGAATGAACAGCTGGGATAGTTGATATAAAAATTTGAAATAAATAGGATCAAAAAACTTTAAAGGATAATGGAAGAAAAATATTGTTGATACCAAAATCTTGGCACTGAAGCGTTCTTTGGAATATATAGTCCAAATGCCTACCTTTAATCCACTCCCTCAATGTTCCTCCAGAAACTCAGTTTGCAACCATGCCATAAAAGCAGCATTTCATGTTAAAGAGAAAGTGGGTGCTCTAGTTAAGTTCTGAAATTATTGAAATTAATATTAACACTAGGGGGCTGCAATGTGCCTCAGTAAAAGGTGCCTTTTTGTCTGGAGGGTCCAGATGTTCTTTACACTCAAAGCTGAAAAGTTTCAACTTAGCTCTGGTAGCAGTATGATATATTGGGAAGTCCCTCTCTCACTTTGAAGTACTAACGAGGTCCAGGGCAGTCGCAGAGGTCAGTGCAACATGTCAAGAAGGAGAGTAAGTGGGAGGGTGGAGAATGAAGGGGCCAGGTTATCATTGATTGACTAAAGGTCAATGCCTCTGTTCTTACAAGACGACAAGAAGATAGGAACATGAGTAGGCAACCAAGCATCTCTAGTCTGCCCCAACATTCATTATGACTTTGGCTGATATATGTCGGCCTCAGCTCTCCTCTGTCCCAGTTCATCCCGACACCCAGTGCCTCAGCTTTTCAATTATTAATCTTTCACTTTAAATATTTCTTATTATTTAGCCTCCACTAACCACAGGGACAGAAAATTCCAAAAAAAATTCTCAGTATAGATATCTGCCTGCCTACTAAATGGTTCCACTTAATTGGTCCCTGTTCTAGTTTAGATTCTTTTACCACTTAATTTCATATTGGGAATGGTGGATCCTTATGAAGTACTTGGTTTAACTTGTACCTCTGTTTATGATAGCACGATAAGTATCTGTTTCTATTCAATTTAACAGTTTTAGTAGTTTCTTTTCATATTGGCACCATACATGATTAAAAAGGGTCAGTAATTGGAATCAACAGCAAAGCATAGGGGAACCTATCATTTCTATTTGATCTCACATAAACATATTGGAGCCCTCAAAACAAATCTGCATTTCATGGTCCTGTCAGGTTTTGGTGATAAACATTCCTGTGGCCTCTCATGTAATCTGACTCTGCCTGAGGCTAGAATCTATGCTGCTTATTACTGTGATGTTTACTAACCAGTGAAGAAAGGAAGAAACCAGCAAAGCAGCCCTAATAAAACATCATCACTTGTCTGGTTTGCTTTGTAGGTCCTGCTCTTCCTCAAATATTCCATTTTCAACAACCTAACACACAAAATCCTCTTTCAAACCTGTGTGAGTTATAAAATATGAATGATAGCACAGCACCTCCAACATACCGTTGTGCTTTGTAACATTTATGTACTGTAGTTACAGAACACTATCTCACTTAGTGAGTGGCATCACATATTTAGGAAAAATTTATAGGTTTTATTTGGGGCAAATATAAAGACATCTGAGCTTTAGCTTGCTAGGTGTAATTTATCTATTGTATTTATCCCTCTTTCTAAACACCATGCTCCACTGAAAACTCTACTTATTCCTCCTTTGCTGCTAATCCATTGTTCTGCACCCAGTTACCCTTCTGAATTGTCACTTAAAATCGCTGTGTGGAAGACATAAACCAGCATTCATTTAACTTCTCCTGCAACTTCAAAACAATGAAATTCTTTTCCTAATGTGCTCTTTGCATTTTTTAGCACCTAGGGCTTTTAAAATCAGCATACTAGTCAAACAATTGATAGATCCCAATTTCTTGTTCTTTTCAAATGTGCTAATAGAGTCATAGCCAGTTAGTGCATGTCAAACCACTTAAACTGCCTACTCCCATTGACCTGCACCCAGACCATAGCCATCCATACCCCTACCATCCGTGTACCTATCCAAACTTCTCTTATGTTAAAATCAACCTTGCATGCATGACTTGTGCTGGCAGCTTGTTCCACACTCTCATGACCCACTGACTGAAGAAGTTTCCCTTCATGTTCCTCTTAAGCTTAACCCATGACCTCTAGTTGTAGTCCCACCCAAGTTCAGTGGAAAAATGCTGCTTGCATTTACCCTATCCAGACCTCTCATAATTTTATCCACCCCAATCAAAACTTCCCTTCAAACTTCTATGTTCCAAGGACTAAAATCCAAACCCATCCAATCTTTCCTTATAACTCAGGTCCTCCAGTCTTGACAACATCCTTGTAAATTTTCTCTGTACTCTTTCAAGCTTGTTTACATCTTTCCTGTATGTAGGTAACCAAAGCTGCACATAATACTCCAAATTAAGTCTCACCAACATCTTATACAACTTCAACATAACATCCCATCTCCTGTACTCAATACATTGATTTATGAAAGTCAATGTGTCAAATCTTTCTTTACGATCTTATGTACCTGTGCTGCCTCTTTCAATGAATTATGGAACAGTGTTCCCAGATCCCTTTGTTCTACTGTACTCCTCAGTGCCTTACCATTCACTGTGTAAGACTTACCCTAGTTGGGCCTTCCAAAGTGCAACACTTTGCACTTGTCTGTATTAAATTCTCAATATTCCTGGATTTCAGTGCTTTGAGGAGGATAGAGAGGGCGGAAAAAGGGGAGGAGGGGTGGCATTACTGGTCAGGGATACTATTACAGCTACAGAGAGGGTGGGTAATGTAACAGGATCCTCTTTTGAGTCAATATGGGTGGAAGTCAGGAACAGGAAGGGAGCAGTTACTCTATTGGGGGTATTCTATAGGCCCCCTGGTAGCAGCAGAGATACAGAGGAGCAGATTGGGAGGCAGATTTTGGAAAGGTGCAAAAATAACAGGGTTGTTATCATGGATGACTTTAACTTCCCTAATATTGATTGGCACCTGATTAGTTCCAAGGGTTTAAATGGGGCAGAGTTTGTTAAGTGTGTCCAGGACGGATTCCTGTCACAGTATGTGGACAGGCCAACCAGGGGGAATGCCATTCTAGATCTAGTACTAGGTAACGAACCGAGTCAGGTCACAGATCTCTCAGTGGGTGAGCATCTGGGGGACAGTGACCACCACTCCCTGGCCTTTAGCATTATCATGGAAAAGGATAGAATCAGAGGACAGGAAAATTTTTAATTGGGGAAAGGCAAATTATGAGGCTATAAGGCTAGAACTTGCGGGTGTGAATTGGGATGATGTTTTTGCAGGGAAATGTACTATGGACATGTGGTTGATGTTTAGAGATCTCTTGCAGGATATTAGGGATAAATTTGTCCCGGTGAAGAAGATAAAGAATGGTAGGGTGAAAGAACCATGGGTGACAAGTGAGGTGGAAAATCTAGTCAGGTGGAAGAAGGCAGCATACATGAGGTTTAGGAAGCAAGGATCAGATGGGTCTATTGAGGAATATAAGGAAGCAAGAAAGGAGCTTAAGAAGGGACTGAGAAGAGCAAGAAGAGGGCATGAGAAGGCCTTGGTGAGTAGGGTAAAGGAAAACCCCAAGGTATTCTTAAATTATATGGAGAAAAAAAGGATGACAGGAGTGAAGGTAGGACCGATTAGAGATAAAGGTGGGAAGATGTGCCTGGAGGCTGTGGAAGTGAGCGAGGTCCTCAATGAATACTTCTCTTCGGTATTCACCAATGAGAGGGAACTTGATGATGGTGAGGACAATATGAGTGAGGTTGATGTTCTGGAGCATGTTGATATTAAGGGAGAGGAGGTTTTGGAGTTGTTAAAGTACATTAGGACAGATAAGTCCCCAGGGCTTGACAGAATATTCCCCAGGCTGCTCCACGAGGCGAGAGAAGAGATTGCTGAGCCTCTGGCTAGGATCTTTCTGTCCTCGTTGTCCACGGGAATGGCACCGGAGGATTGGAGGGAGGCAAATGGTGCCCCCTTGTTCAAAAAAGGTAGTAGGGATAGTCCGGGTAATTATAGACCAGTGAGCCTTACGTCTGTGGTGGGAAAGCTGTTGGAAAAGATTCTTAGAGATAGGATCTATAGGCATTTAGAGAATCATGGTCTGATCAGGGACAGTCAGCATGGCTTTGTGAAGGGCAGATCGCGTCTAACAAGCCTGCTAGAGTTCTTTGAGGTGGTGACCAGGCATATAGATGAGGGTAGTGCAGTGGATGTGATCTATATGGATTTTAGTAAGGCATTTGAGAAGGTTCCACACGGTAGGCTTATTCAGAAAGTTAGAAGACATGGGATCCAGGGAAGTTTGGCCAGGTGGATTCAGAACTGGCTTGCCTGCAGAAGGCAGAGGGTGGTGGTGGAGGGAGTACATTCAGATTGGAGGATTGTGACTAGTGGTGTCCCACAAGGATCTGTTCTGGGACCTCTACTTTGTGATTTTTATTAACAACCTGGATGTGGGGGTAGAAGGGTGGGTTGGCAAGTTTGCAGATGACACAAAGGTTGGTGATGTTGTAGATAGTGTAGAGGATTATCAAAGATTGCACAGAGACATTGATAGGATGCAGAAGTGGGCTGAGAAGTGGCAGATGGAGTTCAACCCGGAAAAGTGTGAGGTGGTACACTTTGGAAGGACAAACTCCAAGGCAGAGTACAAAGTAAATGGCAGGATACTTGGTAGTGTGGAGGAGCAGAGGGATCTCGGGGTACATGTCCACAGATCCCTGAAAGTTGCCTCACAGGTGGATAGGGTAGTTAAGAAAGCTTATGGGGTGTTAGCTTTCATAAGTCAAGGGATAGAGTTTGAGTTGCGATGTAATGATGCAGCTCTATAAAACTCTGGTTAGGCCACACTTGAAGTACTGTGTCCAGTTCTGGTCACCTCACTATAGGAAGGATATGGAAGCATTGGAAAGGGTACAGAGGAGACTTACCAGGATGCTGCCTGGTTTAGAAAGTATGCATTATGATCAGAGATTAAGGGAGCTAGGGCTTTACTCTTTGGAGAGAAGGAGGATGAGAGGAGACATGATAGAGGTGTACAAGATAATAAGAGGAATAGATAGGGTGGATAGCCAGCGCCTCTTCCCCAGGGCACCACTGCTCAATACAAGAGGACATGGTTTTAAGCTAAGGGGTGGGAAGTTCAAGGGGGATATTAAAGGAAGGTTTTTTTTTTAACTCAGAGAGTGGCTGGTGCATGGAATGCACTGCCTGAGTCAGTGGTGGAGGCAGATACACTAGTGAAGTTTAAGAGACTACTAGACAGGTATATGGAGGAATTTAAGGTGGGGGCTTATATGGGAGGCAGGGTTTGAGGGTCGGCACAACATTGTGGGCCAAAGGGCCTGTACTGTGCTGTACTATTCTATGTTCCATGTAAATTCCATCTGCCAATTTTCACTCCATTTTCCCAGCTGCTCTAGATCCCACTTTAAGCTCTAACAGCCTTCCTCACTGTCCATTACACCATCAATCTTGGTATCATTGGCAAATTTACTGATCCAGTTAACCACTGGATCATTGATATAGATGTCAAACAGCAATGGACCCAACACCAATCCCTGCAGTACACCACTAGTCACAGGCCTTGAATCAGAGAGGCAACCATCTACTACCACTCTCTGGCTTCTCCACAAAGCCAATATCTAATCCAGTTTCACATCTACCACATCCTGAATGCTGAGCAACTGAACCTTCTTGACCAACCTCCATTGTGGGACCTTGTCAAGGACTTGCTAATATCCATGTAGACAACATCCACTGCATTACTTTCATCAACTTTCCTGGTAACTTCCCTGAAAAAACTATTATATCAGTTAGACACTATTTACCACGCACAAAACCATGTTGCCTATCCCTAATCAGTCCATGTCTATCCAAATACTTATATATCCAGTCTCTTAGAATACCTACTAATAACTTTCCGACTACTGATGTCAGGCTCACCAGCTCATAATTCCCTGATTTATTTTTAGAATCTTCCTTAAATAGTGGAACAACATTAGCTGTTCTCCAATCCTCTGGTTCCTCACCTATCACGAAGGACGGTTTAAATATCTTTGCCAGGGCCCAGCAATGTCTGTACTTGCCTCCCACAGGGTGCAAGAGAACACATTGTCAGGCCTCAAGGATTATCCATCCTAATTCGTCTCAAGACAGTGAACACCTCCTCCTCCTCTGTAACCTGTATAGGGTCCATTTTGTCTCACTTCTATATTCTCTGTGTCCATCTTCTCAGATGCAAAAAATGCACTTAAGAATTCTCCCATCTTCTTTGGCTCCACACTTAGATTACAATTCTGATCTTACAGAGGACCAATTTTGTCCCTTGCATTCCTTTTGCTTTTAACATATTTCTAGAATCCCTTAGGATTCTCGTTCACTTGTCTGCTAGGGCAAACTCATGGTTCTTTATAGCCCTCCTGATTTCTTTCTTAAGTGCTCTCTTGCATTTTTTATATTCCATAAGTACCTTATTTGTTCCTATCTGTCTGTACCTGTGATGCACCTCCTTTTATTTTCTTAACCAGGGCTTCAATATTTCTTGAAAAACAAAGTTCTCTAAACCTGTTAACTTTACTTTTTATTCTGATAGGCATATACAAGTTTGTACTCTCAAAGTTCATTTTTGAAGGTCTCCCATTAACCAAATACACCTTTTTCAGAAAACAGCCTGTCCCAGTCCGCACTTGCCAGGTCCCTTCTGATACCACCTCCAATTTAGAATCATAACCAGTGGACCAGACCTATCTTTTTCGATATTTAATTTGAAACTAATGATATTATAACCACTTGATGCAAAGTGTTCCCCTACACAAACTTCTGTCATCTGCCCTGTCTCATTCACTTATAGCAGCTCCAGTATCTCTTGCTGGGACTTCTATGTACTGATTAAGGAAACTTTCCTGAATATATTTGTCAAGCTCCATCCCATCTACTCCTTTTATAGTACAGAAGTTCCTGTCAATATGTGGAAAGTTAAAGTTACCTACTATAACAATCTTATGTTTCTTGCATCAGTCTGCAATCTCTCTACAAATTTATTCCTCTAAATCCTGCAGACTGTTTGGTGGTCTATAATATAACCCCATTAACATAGTCATACCTTTCTCATTCCAGAGTTCCACCCATAAAGTCTCACTAGACAAGCTCTCCAGTCTGTCTTGACTAGTAATGCCACCTTCCCCCTTTAATCCCTCCAGCTCTGTCGCATCTTAAACAATGGAACCCCAGAATACTGAAATCCCAGTCCTGCCCTTCCTGCAACCTAGTCTCACTAATGGCTAAAATGTCATAATTCCATATGTTGATCCATGGCTTGAGCTCATCTGCCTTTCCTACAATATTTCTTGCATTAGTCCCACCATACTCAACCTTTTGATTCCTGACTTTGCCTGAGGTCTTAATAAGATCTAATGTTCTGTAATATGTTCTATGGCACTTCAAGTAAACTTTGCTTACAATTAAGGATGTGGATTGAGATACAGTATATTGAATTTAAACTGTCAATTACCACATGAGATGTAAGATCGTCAAAGGAGGCATTGCAGCAAATCTTAATCTCTTTTGTCAAACCTTTACTTGAGGCTCCACAGGTTCAGATGATGACAAGTCAACAATAAGCTATATAAACAGCTTTGTGCAATTAAATGTATGGGATATAGACCAAGATTATAATTGCTCTGTAATACCATTATTTGCTTTTATTTTATGTTGCAACTGAAACAAACATCAACTCTTCACCACTCTACCAACCCTAGCTTCTCTTTTCAGGCAGAAAACTGGTCCACAAGTTAAACGTATTCATGAATTAATTCCATTCCCAAAATTCCAATGTAACATATACTCAAATTGGAAAAAAAAAAGACCACCAGCAACAATCAGACATAGCTGGTTTCTAGAAAAAACCAAGAGAGTAAGATTCAATTTTGTTTATAAATGGGCAAGATGAGGTAAAGGGGAACAGGTGAAACTGAACTTTCAGCTCCTCTTCATTATCATATCTATCAGCAATCGTCCCATCAGACATCTCCCTATAATAAAATTACCTGCTGTATTTCTCTCAAATATTGATCAGATTCTGAACATGGTGGAGAAGTTTTGAAGTATGAAGAATGAAGGAATGCTATTGATTCAAAATAGAGATCTAAAGGACCCACTTGGAGACCAGCGTACATATACATGCTGATCACAATGATTGACTATTCCGTTGAGCTAGATTTCTACTTGTTTTCTTGCACTGTAAAAGGGATTTTGACAAAACTATCACTGACTTAATTGATTATCCAGGTTTACTTCATCGCCTGAGAAGGGTGAAGCAATATGGCTTTAAATAATTCAGAACGCAAACAAAGAATAAATCAATTCAGGTAAATCAGGTATTGAGTGCTGGTAAAGTTAGAGGCAAGGAAAAACTTGAACAAGCTCTAGGATGCTGAACCAAGGTGCTGCTATGAATTTAAAGAATTTAAAATCAGTCAACAAAACTGAAATTCAATTCTTTATTCAAGATCTAACCCAATATATTTTTTGTCAAAGCTGTCCTCAATGTTGCTTTCTGTGTTTAGGTACATAAATTCAGAACATCACCAAAGTTAAAAAGAATAGCAAATTAGTATCTATTGGTTGTTCTTGTACCATTTCAATTTTAAAAGTCTCCAGGTAGCTAAAAGATGCAAAGAGAGAGAGAAGAGAAAAGGAACACTACTGTTTCAAAGTTCTGGCAGAAATTGAATTAATGCATTGATTTTAAGAAGGGTAAGACTGCCAAGCAATGTATTAGTAGCTGAGGTGAAGCATGTAGAAAGTACAGAGGAGCATGTGACTTTGTGGTTACAGTAATGATGGTCCCTTATTATTATACAAGATAATCAATGGATAGCTTTTCTGACATAGTATACAGTGGTATGCAAAAGTTTGGGCACCTCTGTCAAAATTTCTGTTACTGTAAATAGCTAAGCGAGTAAAAGAACTATGTACAGTTCTGGTCACCGAATTATAGGAAAGATGTCAACAAAATAGAGAGAGTACAGAGAAGATTTACTAGAATGTTACCTGGGTTTCAGCACCTAAGTTACAGAGAAAAGTTGAACTAGTTGGGTCTTTATTCTTTGGAGCGTAGAAGGTTGAGGGGGGACTTGATAGAGGTATTTAAGATTATGAGGGGATAGATAGAGTTGACATGGATAGGTTTTTTCCATTGAGAGTAGGGGAGATTCAAAGAGAACATGAGTTGAGAGTTAAAGGTCAAAAGTTTAGGGGTAACTGGGGGGGGGGGGGGAGGACTATGAGGGCCATGGCAAAACCTTCATCTTGCACCTCAAGGTAGTCCATTGTCAATTTTGAGGTGTGTTTAGAATCATTATCCTGTTGTAGAACCCATCCTCTTTTCATCTTCAGCTTTTTTTTTTAAAAAATAGACAGTGTGATGTTTGCTTCCAGAATTTGCTGGCATTTAATTGAACTCATTCTTCCCTCTGCCAGTGAAATATTCCCCGTGCCACTGGCTGCAACACAAGCCCAAAGCATGATCGATCCACCCCCGTGCTTAACAGTTGGAGAGGTGTTCTTTTCATGAAATTCTGCACCTTTTTTCCCTCCAAACATACCTTTGCTCATTGCGGCCAAAAAGTTCTATTTTAACTTCTTCCATCCACAGGACTTGTTTCCAAAATGCATCAGGCTTGTTTAGATGTTCCTTTGCAAACTTCTGACACTGAATTTTGTGGTGAGGACGCAGGAAAGGTTTTCTTCTGATGACTGTTCCATGAAGGTTATATTTGTGCAGGTGTCACTGTACAGTAGAACAGTGCACCACCACTCCAGAGTCTGATAAATCTTCCTGAAGGTCTTTTGCAGTCAAACAGGAGTTTTGATTTGCCTTCCTAGCAATCCTACAAGCAGTTCTCTTAGAAAGTTTTCTTGGTCTTCCAGACCTCAACTTCACCTCCACCATTCCTGTTAACTGCCATTTCTTAATTACATTACGAACTGAGGAAACGGCTACCTGAAAACACTTTGCTATCTTCTTATAGCCTTCTCCTGCTTTGTGGACATCATTTATTTTAATTTTCAGAATACTAGGCAGCTGCTTAGAGAAGTCCATGGATGCTGATTGTTGGGACAAGGTTTGAGGAGTCAGGGTATTTATAAAGCTTTGTAATTTGCATCACCTGGCCTTTCCTAACAATGACTGAACAAGCCATAGCCCTAACAAGCTAATTAATGTCTGAGACCTTGGTAAAAGTTATCTGAGGGCTGAAATCTCTTGGGCTGCCCAAACTTTTGCATGGTGCTCCTTTCCTTCCCCCCCCCACTCTAAAATTGTACAAAACAAAAATAACACACTAATCTTGTTTAAAATGTAGAAAAGAATGTTTCATCTTTAACTTTATGACTTTTGGAGATCAGTTCATCTTCTACTCACTAACTATTCACAGTAACAGAAATTTTGACCAGGAGTGCCCAAACCTTTGCATGCTACTGTAGATCTTTTATATGAATAGTAAAATATTAATCATTGTGAGTAGTTAAAGGATATTTAAGTTGGCTTGATTGCTGGTCTTAATAATTCACAATGGCAGCAGTTATTTTTATTGTATCACAGAAAGTTTTGTAATGATTCTGGATCTTGCATTGATTAATTGTTTTTGCTAAACCAAGGCCAATAATGTATAGAACATGAGAGGAAATGCCATTGGCAATGAAGGAAAGACTGCAAGGTGAAGGGCAGGACCCTTAGTTGATGTACTGGTGGCTGAGGTCTCTCTGCTGTCATCTATATGACATGGTTTTTAAATATGCCCAAGGAATAGCCTTTTAATTTAATGAAGTACACAGTATTTATTTCTAATTTGATATTTCCCTAATAGAATTAAGTACATCTTTAACCAATTATCTAAGCACATTAGAAACAAAGTAGTACATACTGACAACGTTCTGGCTGCACAACTCCCTATATTACAGGTTACCTGTAGATTTATTTTTGATTGCAAAGTGATCATCTCCATTCCGTTATTAACCCTGTATTTGCTCAACCTTCGCAGTGTAGTATCTGGTAGCTGACCAGTTCAGCTACTACCAACCCCACTCCCAACTCTGTACCTCCATTCAAGCCTCTATCTTTTACAAAATGACATTTCTGAACTAACTTAACAATGAATTAACCTTCATCGGGCAATTATTATACTACACTGAGTATCTCCTCCACACACAATATATCATCTATTTTATTTCTGTTAGGTCTTTGTTGGAGAAATTCAAAATCAGTCATAACACCCTCTGTTTGCAGCCTCATGTGCTCCTCTGGTTTAAATAGTTACCCAGCTTTCCTTTAAAAATGCAATGATATTTTTCTGTCTGTAAAACTCCAAGTAGGACAGCATTGCAAGACTCTTATAACACTCAGTATTGAGATATATTGTATCTTCAAACCCTTTCTTGTTTTCTTAACAAAAGTTGAAAATGAATGACCACTTTTCATTGAGGTCAAAGACAGAAAATATTCTTTCTCTATTCAAGCCTAGGGAAGCACTGATTCACTAAAAAAAGTTTATTAAATCCTCTCAGCCTTTCTGTAAGCTGTAAGCCTTAGCTGTAAGGTTTGTGGTTTCTTATCCATTTTTTTGCCTCAATGATTCATTACTGCATATTCTCCTTGAATTTAAAGTTACTTCTTAATGGAGTATCCAAAACTATCTTCAATTCTCTATCACTGGTCAAATATTACCTTGCACAAATTTGTCATAATACCTTTAGTCAGATTTTCCACATCATTATCTTAACAATGCTACTGAAAAGCAAACACAAAATGCTGGAGGAACTCAGCAGGTCAGGCAGCATCAGTGAAGAGGAATAAAGAGTCCACATTTTTGGGCTGAGACTCTTCATCAGGAATGGAAAGGAAGAGGAAAGAAACCAGAATAAGAAGGTGCGGGGAAGGAAAGGAACACAAGCTGGCAAGTGATAAGATAGGTGAAAATAGACGAAGGGGAGGTTAAGATCAATACTTTCACAACACTTTATACAATCATAATGAACTCGGTGATTGATATTTTACACTGTTATCTTTTCATATTACCCTTGAGCAGATAGATTGTCTATTGAAAGAATAATGACAAGAACGTTGTCAAAATGTATCTGGAATAACAAAAATAAATTTTTTAAACAAAGCAATTGTAAACTCAAATAATTAAAGAAAATAAAACAACGTGCATGCTAAAGGAAAACAATTTGTTGAGTATTACTAACATAGAGATTTTGTAGCCCCCTGGTAAGTCTTAGTCTCGCTCAGCTCGCTTCCGTCTGGGCAGAGCAGCCTTCGCCCCGCCAAACTGGGTAATCAAGTTTGGGTGGATGCTGCGTGTTGTGTCCCCTGTGTAACATCAGTACCCCGAAATAACTTACAGTCCACAATGTGCGGTTAAACGATTAAGATTTTATATTTAAGTATGGGGTTAGTAGAGAACAAAAGAAAAGGAAAACAAATAAAAGGCGCCAATAACCTCATAAACATGTCCAGTGCACAAACGTTGGAGTTAACGGATTCCCTGTCGCTGATCCTCTGCTCGTCATTGACCCCTGGGCTCCCACCCCGAGCCCAGGCCCAGTGGGTCCGGCGACCGTCTCCTCAAGCCACGTCTTCTATCTTCATCCTCCTCGCATCTTCTCTCCAAAGCCTGCGCAACTCACAGCTTTCACACAGACAGAAAGAATAACCCAATTGGTTAACAAATGAATACAAGTCCCATTATCACTAATTATAATCCAAACATACTGCTATAGAGAACCACTGCCTCAGCAGTTAACAGTACAGAGAAGCCACTTTATGTACCTTAGCAGTAACATAAAAGAAGAAACCCTTACATTAGATATCTAATTGCATTGAAGTCAGCTGTCTTTTGGAAGCTCAGGGAATGGAATAACTCTTTTTGAAGTCTTGTATCATTCCTCTCCTCAAAATCATGTTTCAATTTAAAGATTATCATCCATGACTCTCCCAATTGTTTGAATCTCCTACAGCCTAACAACTCTATAAACTATCAGTATTCCTTGGACTATAATCCCCAACTTTAATTATTTAGGCCCTTCCAGCCCAACGAGCCTGTGCCATCCACTTTTACCCATGTGACCAATTAATCTACCAAGCGGTATGTCTTTAGAATGCGGGAGGAAGGCAGAGCACCCAGAGGAAACGCACGGTGTCACAAGGAAAGCGTATAAACTCCTCACAGAGAATGGCAGAATTAAACCCGGGTCACTGGCACTGTAATGACATTACATTAACCACTGATCATAATTCAGCTTACCCTCCCATATTCCAATTTATTTGCCCTTGTCATTATTTAACAGCGAAATAGTCCTCAAAATAACAGAGATGTACCCACTTGAAAGATATTTGTTTGAAAACTTCACGATCAAAATGCTTTGAAAGTGAGATACAACTTGTGTTTGGTGTGGCACCTTAATTTTAATGCTTTCTAAATCTTCTGCATGTTTGCATTTTGCGAATGTGCTACTGATGAATTACTGCTTCATAAAAACTTTCTTGCTTTAGACAGGCAGCTCTTTTGAACCAGCTAGGACAGCGCAGTCATCAATCGCAATACACACGGACCGAGATCAGGTGAAACAGACAATTGTGATAAATAACACTGTGTCTGAATCCTTATTAATTAGTACAACAGGAATCATTCTAGATGCATTAGTTCCAGTGAATTTTAAATTAAATATTTATCATGCAAAATTTTGTAAACGTAGATGCTTATGAATATTTTAGTCATAATCATTCATTTTTGTGTATTGCCTCTACTTTGAGTATTCTGACAAAGCATTCTAACAAACATAGTTGAGGTATGTTGTATGTATGATAGATTTTTTTAATGATTAACAATCCTGTTAGAAAGAACCCAAAAACATGCTGAAGAAAATAAAAGTTTAGTATGGTATATAAAGATTATTTAGGTACGATGCAGTGGACAACTCCTCTATCGACAGTCGTGGCAGAATGGTCTGACTGACTACTATGCAATTTCTAACCAAAATGGTCAATGCCATGACAGCTGGTTCAGAGGCCAATAAAAGGATCTTTAGCTGCCTTACCACCTCTGGGAAGGAGGGAAGGCTTACTTTTCTACATCTCATTTAAATAACTGCAACACTTTATCAGGATAACAGAACAAACAACAGCATCAGGGGACATCAGTAGTTGAAAGATCCTTCATATTTCTTGATACATTCTTGGAGGTTTGCTGAATATTTGTGATGAAAAGAACTCTCTGTTGAGAAACAAGGTATAGAAGCCCAAATAAATTGAGGGTATTTTAGAGGAACTCCAGGTGTAGATGTTATATGCAGATTTGAGATGGTAACCCACATGAAAAACAAGTCTTGAAATTAAAGCAACACACATTAAAGTTGCTGGTGAACGCAGCAGGCCAGATAGCATCTCTAGGAAGAGGTACAGTCAATGTTTCGGGCCGAGACCCTTCGTCAGGACTAACTGAAAGAAGAGCTAGTAAGAGATTTGAAAGTGGGAGGGGGAGGGGGAGATCCAAAATGATAGGAGAAGACAGGAGGGGGAGGGATGGAGCCAAGAGCTGGACAGTTGATTGGCGAAAGGGATATGAGAGGATCATAGGACAGGAGGCCCAGGGAGAAAGAAAAGGGGGAGGGGGGGAAAACCCAGAGGATGGGCAAGAGGTATAGTGAGAAGGACAGAGGGAGAAAAAGGAGAGGGAGAAAAAGAATGTGTGTATATAAGTAAATATCGGATGGGGTACGAGGGGGAGGTGGGGCATTGGTGGAAGTTTGAGAAGTCAATGTTCATGCCATCAGGTTGGAGGCTACCCAGACGGAATATAAGGCATTGTTCCTCCAACCTGAGTGTGGCTTCATCTTTACAGTAGAGGAGGCCATGGATAGACATATCAGAATGGGAATGGGACGTAGAATTAAAATGTGTGGCCACTGGGAGATCCTGTTTTCTCTGGCGGACAAAGCATAGGTGTTCAGCAAAACGATCTCCCAGTCTGCGTCGGGTCTCGCCAATATATAGAAGGCCACATCGGGAGCACCGGACGCAGTATATCATCCCAGCCGACTCACAGGTGAAGTGTCGCCTCACCTGGAAGGTCTCCCAGTCTGCGTCTATTAGCATTTATTTTTCTACATACAAATTGTGGATAAAAACAATTTAACCCAGGAGATGCTACACTCATTGACAAATTGGCCAAGGCCCATCCATGTACTACTTCTTGACACATCTGGTATTTTCCTGGCTTAGTCATGCACCTCTTGACATCTCATGTCAGGTACCTCAAGTTTCCGTTCTTACAATGTAAACTAAAGCTTCTGGATACAAGTGACAATCTTAATAGAGTTATCACAAAAGTAAAACTTAGAGAATGATAATTTGCAATGAGACATTCATTAAAGGGACACACATAAAATGCTGGAAGAACTGGGCAAGTAAGGCAGTATCTATAGGAGGGGAATAAATAGTCAGTGTTCCAGGCCAAGACCCTTCTTCAGTCCGGAAAGGAAGGGGACAGAAGCCAGAATAAGGTGGGGGGGGGGTGCGGGGATGGGAGGGAGTGCAAGCTAGCAGGTGAGGTGGAAAGTGCTTAGGCGGGGGACGGGGGATGAAGGAAGAAGCTGGGTCATTACAGGTAGAAGAGGGAAATGGCTGCGGAGGACAGTGGGACCTAGAAAAAAAGGAATGAGGAGGAGAACCAGAGGGAGGTGTTTGGCAGGTGAGGAGAAGAGAAAGAGAATGGAAAGAGAGAGAGGAGGGAGGGGAAAGAAATTACTAGAAGTTAGAGAAATTGATGCTCATGCCATCAGGTTGCAGGCTCCCCAGACAAAATATGAGGTGTTACTCCTCCAACCTGTTTTTGGCCTCCATATATATTTATACCCCTCCATTGATGCTGCCTGACTTGTTGAGATCCTCCAGCAATTTTTGTTTGTGTTTCTCAAGATTTCCAGCATCTGCAGAATCCCTTGTGTTTATTAATTAAAAGAGCTCTTTTCAGGCGCCAAATTAAATTTCTAACAGCTTCAGTTTCCAATAATCAACATATTTGGAAGCTCATCACTGACTATTCCATCCCTAAGGAATACAGAAAATTCTGGAGGAACCCAGAAGGTCAGGCAGCATCTAAGGAAAGAGATAAAGAGCTGATGATTCAGGTTGAGACCTTTCAGCAGGACTTGAACCTTGATGGTCCAGACAAAGGGTCCCGACCCAAAACATCAACTCTTTATTCTTTTCCATAAATGCTGCCTGACCTGCTTAGTTCCTTCAGTAATTTATGTGTGTTACTCTGGATTTCAAGCATCTGCAGAATCTCAAGTGTTTATGGTCTGTCATTAATACTTTTTTTTTGCCTATGCTGCATGCTTTCTTTATAATCCTACATCTTCCCCCAGTGGTGTGAGGCCTATACCAGCATGTGTTCTTCAAGGCAGACAATTTTGTGGAGGGCATTCATTCACAAGATCACTGTGTCCCCTCCATCACGTTTTTCTCATCTCCATAAGTTCTGTAATTACCATGGGGATGAGATCCAGCACACCTCCCAGTAATGATTATGGCCAAACTTGGACTCCAAGGCAGCTGCCATTCAGAACTGTGCAGGTCCTGTTTGAATACGTGTTTCTGAGTGTTAACTACTATAATGCTCTTTCTAACATTTTTTTTCATTATAATCATTGAGATATAATTGCATGTTAGTGCAAATGGAAGAACATGCTTAGGGCATCAAAAAGGGTTAACTCTAGACAATTAGAAGAGAATGCACACTAGGGACAAGGGAAGCAGGCACATGGGAATACCACCGCCTTCAGGTTTGACTGTCACAATAATTATCAGTTTATTTAAAGATTTAGGCTGATTTACTGAACCTGCCTTTTAATAATAGTGGAACAACTGATGTTTAAGCCCTACCACTTACCATGAGTTAGTTCTGCTCTGCAGTACTGTTAACCATTTAGAAAATATTATAGATAACATTTCTGAACAAGATGATTGAAGCTGATAGCAAACCACACAGTTGTGATCTTCTAGAGAGAAATGCATCCAAAAAAAGTGAAACTCATTCTATGTTAATAAATTGAGTTAATAACAAAATCCAATTCTTTCAAGGGAAGAAAGTTCAGAATGGAACAGTAAGATAATGTGAGTAACTATCAGGAAATTAGTGCAATAAGAGTCATGCTTAAACTCATTAAATCTATAGTCAAGAATTATAGGAAAGTGGAGATTGTGGTGGTGCCCTTTTTTCACAGTTTTCCCATTAAGATAATTTCTTTTCCAAGTAGGGCTGGGCACTTTTTATGCCAATTATTCAATAGGGCTTCTGTAGCTTGTACAGCTTTAGTTGAAGAGCATCGCTGACAAGCCCAGCATTTATTGCCCAGTCCCAACTGTCTTTTAAAAAGGTAGTTACAATGAGCCACTTAGTCTTGAACAAATCCAGTCTTTCGGGGGGCGGGGGGGGGGCGGTTACTCCTATGGGTTAGGAGTTCCAATGATGATGAAAGAATGATTTTATATTCCCAGGATGGTGAACAACCAAGATGGGAACTTGCAGTGGCGGTGTTCCCAAGCAATTGTTGCCATTGTGCTTCTTGGTGATGGAAGTTACAGTTTTGGGAGGTGTCTGACTGTACTGCAATCACAATGTGCCAGAAGTGGAGAGAGTGAATGTTTGCTTGGTCAGAATTCTAATCCAGTGTGCAGCTTTGTTTGGAGAGTTTTAAACTTCTAGCCAGTCATTAGAACTGCACTCACCCAGACAAGTAGTTCATAGTTGTTCCTCCTTGGAGAGAGAAATTACACTGGCTACTTTCACATCCTTTGAAATAGTGTGTATATCTAAAAAGAATTGAAAATATTTGTTCATAGCCTTTGATATCTCTGCTCTGTTTCTTCAATAGTTCAATAGCCCAGGGTAAGTTTGTTGAATTGACTTTCGTTATTTTCAGAACAAAGATTTTGACTGCAGTTATGTCTAACTTTTTGTTTTAAGTTATTTTATATACCTACAATCTTCTGCAATCCTGATATAAAATAGTTGTTAAGTAAATATACAATATTCATTCTCCAGTTTCACATCTTTGTCATTTTTTTTATTTGTCGTAGTTTTTGATGTTTCCTTCAGATATTTGCAATGGCTTTTCAAATTTCTTCTGTGCTCTTCCAAATTTCAGTTTCATCTCCCCCTTACAGTTACTGCACGCTCATCGTTGATAGGCCTTGTTTTATCTTGACCCTCTCTTTGTAAGTTTCAGGTTGGTGTTAATCTCCAAATACCCTCTGACTCTGTTTTGATCAGTCTTTACTGGTTTGCAAAATATATTTTTTTACTCCTCTGATCTCGTATTTGCAGATTCCTTTGTCTTGCTAGTAAACTTTTCTGCCAAGTTAGTTTAGATCAGTTTCATTTTTATCAAACATTTCAAGGCGGGAGGAGAAGATGGCAGTGCGCCGCGCGTGCTCAGCTCTCCGGTGAAAATGATATCGTATCCATTAAATAGGGGCCGTGGACAATTCTGATTTGATGGAGAATGGACGTGAAACCACAGAGGAACATCTGGACAAATTTCTGAAACACCCGTTCGCTGCTGTCGTTACTGTGTGGTCGGGAATCTTTCGGAGGGTAGGCCTCAAAATCCCCAGCCTTGCCTGCTTTTGTTGATGGAGAAAGAGATCGAATCGCTCGGACAGAGATGGCGCTCAGTACTCGGTGTCAGAGAGCTGATCAGAGCTCGAAGTTTTCGGATGACTCAGAGTTGGATTGTGGTCGGCATGGCAGGGAGAGTTTTTCTTCCCTCTCCCGTCTACGTGAGATGTGGGACATTTGAGAAACTTTGAACTTTACTGTGCTCACGGACTTTCTTCATCAAGTTATGGCAGATGCAATTTAATGTGGATAAATGTGAAGTTATCCACTTTGGTGGCAAAAATAGGAAAACAGATTATTATCTGAATGGTGGCCGATTAGGAAAAAGGGAGGTGCAACGAGACCTGGGTGTCATTATACACCAGTCATTGAAAGTGGGCATGCAGGTACAGCAGGCGGTGAAAAAGGCGAATGGTATGCTGGCATTTATAGCGAGAGAATTCGAGTACAGGAGCAAGGAGGTACTACTGCAGTTGTACAAGGCCTTGGTGAGACCACATCTGGAGTATTGTGTGCAGTTTTGGTCCCCTAATCTGAGGAAAGATATCCTTGCCATAGAGGGAGTACAAAGAAGGTTCACCAGATTGATTCCTGGGATGGCAGGACTTTCATATGAAGAAAGACTGGATGAACTAGGCTTGTACTCGTTGGAATTTAGAAGATTGAGGGGGGATCTGATTGAAACGTATAAAATCCTAAAGGGATTGGACAGGCTAGATGCAGGAAGATTGTTCCCGATGTTGGGGAAGTCCAGAACGAGGGGTCACAGTTTGAGGATAAAGGCGAAGCCTTTTAGGACTGAGATTAGGAAAAACTTCTTCACACAGAGAGTGGTGAATCTGTGGAATTCTCTGCCACAGGAAACAGTTGAGGCCGGTTCATTGGTTATATTTAAGAGGGAGTTAGATATGGCCCTTGTGGCTACAGGGATCAGGGGGTATGGAGGGAAGGCTGGTGCAGGGTTCTGAGTTGGATGATCAGCCATGATCATAATAAATGGTGGTGCAGGCTCCAAGGGCCGAATGGCCTACTCCTGCACCTATTTTTTCTATGTATTGTGCACTGTTGTAACTATATGTATAATTATGTGGTTTTGTCAGTTTTTTTCAGTCTTGGTTTGTCCTGTGTTTTGTGATATCACACCGGAGGAAATAATGTATCATTTCTTAATGCGTGCATTACTAAATGACAATAAAAGCGGACTACGGGTCTTCATAATCTAATCTTCAATTTGAGCAGCATTATTTTTAATTTAGAAATACAACACAGTAACAGGCCCTTCTGGCATAATGAACAAATACTGCCCATTTACAGCCATTTGACCAATTGACCTACTGACATATACATCTTTGGAATGTGGAATGAAACTGGAGCACCTATAGTCACAGGGAGAATGCTCAAACTCCTTACAGTGACACAAATTCAACCTGGGTCCCTGCTGCTGTGATAGCTCACCACATTGTCCCAGACTTACCTTCACCCATTATTATTTTTGTTCATATTAAGCTAACATAAGTAGATGCTATTTTGAAACAACTTATACTGCCACATCAAACTCCAATCATTAAAATCACATAGCACCCAGCAGAATCCCATTACACCATATCAAGCAGATTCTCATCATCAGCAACTGATGAAATCATATTACACAGTTCCCAATGGAATCTTACACATAGCTTCTTGTAGATCTCATTAGTTTCAATAGGAAAGCCATTCTAAGGCTTCCACTAGAATCTCCTCTCACAACCATTTTGTACCATCCCATCAAAAGGCACGCAGCACACTCCTATCATACAGACCAACTGTGCTGCATCTCGCGCAGGGCACACTCACTGTGACTTCTGGTGTATTCAGAGCATGTATAACGAAAGTACACAAAAATTCAATTATTTGGAAATGTCACATTCTGAAGCTCTTCAAGGGACAGTGCCTTTCCTTGAGAGTTCAATTTAAATGCATTTCATTAAAGGATAAATAATATTTTACATATTTATGAATGTAATCTTTTAGGTTTATCTATCGTCTCCGGGGGCTGTATTTTGAGATTCCCAAGTGTAAAATCCGTATGGCAGTAAGTGAGGAAAAATAAAACTACATTTTCTGATTTACCACCTTTTAACTTAATGTCAATGTTAAGTTTAAAAAGATGGAATTTTTGTCTAAAGGAGTTTCTTAATTGCTAATAATAATTTTTGTTTCCCTTTAATTGCTACAGAATTTAGTGATTCAAAAGGCCACCTTTTGTTTTTATCCGTGCATCTGCTCCTTTAGTTAAGTTTCACAAGGCCTTGAGCATTGCGGAACAATTCCACAAACTTCCAGATACAACCTCTTTGAATATGTCTTCAAGCTAATCTGAGCTTTTCAAACAACTCAACATTAATTTCTATTCTGATCTATTGACACCCACTGTAGGAATCGGCTGAAATTTAAAACAAACTTACATTCTATCTAAGTTACAAGGACGTTTCAAGACTTGATGAGCTCACATATGTATCTAGTTCCCCACCCCCACAGAGGCAGTCCTTATACTTTCAAGAGTAAAGAAACTTTTATTTTAGCTATGTAAGATGCTGCAGTTCCTTGACAATTCACAGAAACCTAATATGACTTTACATCTACAAAGTTTCCTGGCTCCTTCAGTTTCTCTCCTTGGACCCTTCACAAATTGAAGACCATACTTACTGCAAACAACAGGAATTCTGCAGATGCTGGAAATTCAAGCAACACACATCAAAGTTGCTGGTGAATGCAACAGGCCAGGCAGCATCTCTAGGAAGAGGTGCAGTCGACGTTTCAGGCCGAGACCCTTCGTCAGGACTAACTGAAGGAAGAGTGAGTAAGGGATTTGAAAGTTGGAGAGGGAGGGGGAGATCCAAAATGATAGGAGGAGACAGGAGGGGGAGGGATGGAGCCAAGAGCTGGACAGGCGATAGGCAAAAGGGATAAGAGAGGATCATGGGACAGGAGGTCTGGGAAGAAAGACGGGGGGGGGGGGACCCAGAGGATGGGCAAGGGGTATATTCAGAGGGACAGAGGGAGAAAAAGGAGAGTGAGAGAAAGAATGTGTGTATAAAAATAAGTAACAGATGGGGTACGAGGGGGAGGTGGGGCATTAGCGGAAGTTAGAGAAGTCGATGTTCATGACAGCAGGTTGGAGGCTACCCAGACGGAATATAAGGTGTTGTTCCTCCAATCTGAGTGTGGCTTCATCTTTACAGTAGAGGAGGCCGTGGATAGACATGTCAGAATGGGAATTGGATGTGGAATTAAAATGTGTGGCAACTGGGAGATCCTGCTTTCTCTGGCAGACAGAGTCTCAAAGGTCTCAAAGCTCTACGCTTCTTTTTGGATTCCAGACCTAATCAGTTCCTCTCTACCACCACTCTGCTCCGTTTAGCGGAATTAGTCCTTACTCTTAATAATTTCTCCTTTGGCTACTCCCACTTCCTCCAAACTAAAGGTGTAGCTATGGGCACCCGTATGGGTCCTAGCTATGCCTACCTTTTTTTTGGCTTTGTGGAACAATCTATGTTCTGTGCCTATTCTGGTATCTGTCCCCCACTTTTCCTTCGCTACATCGACGACTGCATTGGCGCTGCTTCCTGCACGCATGCAGAGCTAGTTGACTTTATTAACTTTGCCTCCAACTTTCACCCTGCCCTCAAGTTTACCTGGTCCATTTCCGACACCTCCCTCCCCTTTCTAGATCTTTCTGTCTCTGTCTCTGGACACAGCTTATCCACTGATGTCTACTATAAGCCTACTGACTCTCACAGCTATCTGGACTATTCCTCTTCTCACCCTGTCTCTTGCAAAAACGCCATCCCCTTCTCGCAATTCCTCCGTCTCCGCCGCATCTGCTCTCAGGATGAGGCTTTTCATTCTAGGACGAGGGAGATGTCTTCCTTTTTTAAAGAAAGGGGCTTCCCTTCCTCCACTATCAACTCTGCTCTTAAACGTATCTCCCCCATTTCACGTACATCTGCTCTCACTCCATCCTCCCGCCACCCCACTAGGAATAGGGTTCCCCTGGTCCTCACCTACCACCCCACCAGCCTCTAGGTCCAACATATTATTCTCCGTAACTTACGCCACCTCCAACGGGATCCCACCACTAAGCACATCTTTCCCTCCCCCCCTCTCTGCATTCCGCAGGGATCGCTCCCTACGCAACTCCCTTGTCCATTCGTCCCCCCCATCCCTCCCCACTGATCTCCCTCCTGGCACTTATCCGTGTAAGCGGAACAAGTGCTACACATGCCTTTACACTTCCTCCCTTACCACCATTCAGGGCCCCAGACAGTCCTTCCAGGTGAGGCGACACTTCACCTGTGAGTCGGCTGGGGTGATCTACTGCATCCGGTGCTCCCGAGGTGGCCTTTTATATATTGGCAAGACCCGACGCAGACTGGGAGACCGCTTTGCTGAACAACTATGCTCTGTCCACCAGAGAAAGCAGGATCTCCCAGTGGCCACACATTTTAATTCCACATCCCATTCCCATTCTGACATGTCTATCCACGGCCTCCTCTACTGTAAAGATGAAGCCACACTCAGGTTGGAGGAACAACACCTTATATTCCGTCTGGGTAGCCTCCAACCTGATGGCATGAACATCGACTTCTCTAACTTCCGCTAATGCCCCACCTCCCCCTCGTACCCCATCTGTTACTTATTTTTATACACACATTCTTTCTCTCACTCTCCTTTTTCTCCTTCTGTCCCTCTGAATATACCCGTTGCCCATCCTCTGGGTCCCCCCCCCCCTTGTCTTTCTTCCCGGACCTCCTGTCCCATGATCCTCTCTTATCCCTTTTGCCTATCACCTGTCCAGCTCTTGGCTCCATCCCTCCCCCTCCTGTCTTCTCCTATCATTTTGGATCTCCCCCTCCCCCTCCAACTTTCAAATCCCTTACTCACTCTTCCTTCAGTTAGTCCTGACGAAGGGTCTCGGCCTGAAACGTCGACTGCACCTCTTCCTAGAGATGCTGCCTGGCCTGCTGCATTCACCAGCAACTTTTATGTGTGTTACCATACTTACTGGCAAATTTTAACCCCAAAATTAGGTTGTCAAGAAATGAAACTAAGATATACTTCAAACTCAATGAAAAAGGAGACCTGTGGTTGTAAGAGGGGTGTTGAGGTAGAATTGGGGGGGTGCGGAATGTGGTGGTTAGGCTGCTAACCTAATGTTAGTTTCTTATTTTAATATTTTAATGCATACTTCATATTTTTTGCTCTATCATCTGTGACTAAAGTTCCTGAGTCCTGAGAAACAGGGTGCAGGAAATGAAGACCAAGGTATGGAAAAGGCAAGTGATTTTATAGCACTCTCTGTGAGCTAGTACTATGAGTAACTTTCCCATAAGGAAAACACATCTCTGTTCTATCATCTTATGTATCACTGATCTCCTCCAAGACCCATGATCTCCTTGCATTCCCAGCCTAGGACACCTATGTCCTATGTGTAATCTTATGCATCCATACATTTTCTAATAAAAATTGCTAAGGACATCTTGAAAGGCCTTACTAAACTTATATCTTTGAAATCACCTTCATGTTTATGAAACAAATCTATTATTGAATTCTGTGTTTGGAAAGCATCCTACACACAAAAGTAACAACAGACTTTGAATATCCATGAACAACATTTGGGTTTCTAAATATGGAAAACCACTGTTCACAAATACTATTCACACTCGGAGGGACAGAATGGTAGAGCAAGTTGAACTGTTCCTCACAGCTCCAGTGGCCAGGTTGAACCCTGACCTCTGGTCCTGCCTGTATTCTCCCACGTTATCTTCATGACCATGTGAGGTTTCCTCTGGGCTCCAAAGGACATTCAGGTTAGTACGTTAATCGATTAATGTGCCTGGAGTGTAGATGGGTGGTAGAATTGATTGGTTTTGTAGTACCATGGGTTTGGGTAGAATTAGTGTACAGTAAGGGCCTCTCTGTAATGTTTCCCTGCTAATGTAATGACCTCTCTGTAATCATGTGGATAGTCAGAGGCTTTTTCCTAGGGCTGAAATGGCTATCACAAGAAGGCACAGTTTTAAAGTGCTTGGAAGTAGGTACAGAGGAGATGTCTGAGGTTAAGTTTTTTCACTCAGAGAGTGCTGAATACGTGGAATGGGCTGCCAGCAACGTTGGTGGAGGTGGATACGATAGGGCCTTTTAGGAGACTCCTGGATAGGTATATGGAGTTTAGAAAAATAGAGGGCTATGAGTAACCCTGGGTAATTTCTAAAGTAAATACAAGTTCGGCACAGCATCGTGGGCTGAAGGGCCTGTATTGTGCTGTAGTTTTTCTATTTTTTCTATGTAAATGAACACTTTATGGTCAGTCTGGAATCAATGACTTGAAAGGCCTGTATCTATGTTCAATGATTCTTTTGGAGGTAATATCGAGGAGTCACATTGGAAAGGGAGCATTGAAACAAAGGATCTCAGGTCCACTGAATTGTGCTTTTGTAGGATTTTGTCATAATCAATGTCAAGTTTGTTTATCAAGGTCAGGAAGTTTCTCTTTCTGCAGTTATTATGCTTAAATCAAGTCATATGATGGGACAGATTGTAGTCGTAATTGGTTTCTTTTGCTAAAAGAATGGAATAGTTTGATTGGTTGATCACCTCTTCCCGGTTGCCCATAAATTACCAAATTAATCGAAATAACAACAGAAAATACTGGGAAAATTCAGCAGGTCAGACAACATCCATGCAAAAAGAAACAATTAATGTTTCAGATCTGGGATCCCTCATCTGAGCTGTGAAAAAGAGTCAATGTCAGGTAACATGACTCAGACCTGTTAGATTTTCTTCAACATTTTCTGTATATTTTTAATATTCCCAGCACCCCAGTTTTATAATTTTCATTTATCATATTTATTGATTTGATTTTCACAGCTTTCAATTGTCCATTGAATCCACAGCCAATAGGTTCCAGTCACACTAAAGTGTTCTTATTAAGGTTTAGCAAAATATTCTCTTATCAGCTTCTTGAATAGAGACATTAACCTTTGTGAAGAAAGATAATAATCTGAAACAAAACTAAATATGGCAATACCACATAAATAAAGTAAGTATTTTAGTAATAATACACACAATAACTTTTACATTCACACCTTTAAGTGGATGATGTATTAATTTTTCTCCTGGGGTTTTATATATTATTATGACCAAACAACTTTTTATTACAACTCTTTTCATTCAGATTACCAGTTAACATTTTTCTTACAAGAAAATAGCCATAGCATTGTACTAGACCACTTACCTGTATATTTCTCACTATTTTCAGAATCTTCTAACCTAAATTAATATTTCTCTCTCCTCTCTCACTCGCAGCTGTTGTTTCTATTTCAATTAATTAACTAATGTAGCATTGAGGCACCTTGTCATGTGTTCATTTTTTAAATTTAAAAACTGCAAATGCAAACTTTGCCTAATTGTGCATTCAGAACATTACAATCATATAATGAATGCAAACAAATATCTTACACGCATTTGCCTACATAACAACACTGAAGAGATCATTTATATTAGTGATGAGGAAAAATAATGTTTCAAAGGGATTAAAGATTTATTTTATATTGTAGACTCTACTTTTCTTTTTCAAGAATAAAACCAATTAGTTCAAGTCTCTGAACTGTGATGTTTGGATGGATTGTGATTTACAGAACTCATTGGATGAAAAGATCTATTGCAGCAAAAGTGTCAAACTAGTAAGTTTTCTTCCTATAATATCCTAAATTTGCATTCTTAATTTTCTATCTGTAAGCATTTTCAACACTATTAAGTCCACATACAAACTGACAGTAATATCTTTATAATTGGAAACAGAAGGTTTCCAATTAAAAAGAGCCTTTCACTTTGATTTCAGGATGGGCCTATGCTCTTTACAAGCAATGAACCACACCCCTCTCCATAACACATTTACATACAACTGTAAGAGAAGCAACATCTTCCGTTTTAGCTCCTTCCTTTTTGCAATCCAGGGCTTCAAATACTGCTGCATAAGACTTCTTTTAAATAAATTTGCTCTGTTCACTTATAATTGTAACAGGAGTGATTGTTAGGCCGGGTTTGATCCGGGCTTGTTGTGGTGAACTTCCATATCTTCAACCAATGAATTACCAGGAGAGGCTATGACTAGTAAACCCAAGTGCAGAGGAGACCAGAGACAAGGATTGATTTGAACAAAGAATATTTACTTATGGAATGGTTTGTACAGTAGCCAGGCTAGGACTCCAGAATCACTATACATAGGGTAGGTAAATTCAAAGCTAACCAAAACTGAGGGAACTTAAATAGAGAAACAAAAAAGGTTCAGGTGCACTGATATCTAAAAGAAGACACGGCTGAAAATAATCAACGAATAATCAGGGCAGGGGGAGAATCGGAACTGGGAGGACTCTCGCACCCCCAGTGATCAGACAGATTATAATGTGAGCAAGAATAGATTACAGAGAAATAAGTGAGGGAATGGGAATGCAACACACATAAAAATTGCTGGTGAACGCAGCAGGCCAGTCAGCATCTATAGGAGGAGATACAGTCGATGTTTCAGGCCGAGACCCTTCGTCAGGGCTAACTGAAAGAAGAGCTAGTGAGAGATTTGAAAGTGGGAGGGGGAGATCCAAAATGATAGGAGAAGACGGTGGGGGGGAGGGATGGAGCCAAGAGCTGGACAGGTGATTGGCAAAAGGGATATGAGAGGATCATGGGACAGGAGGCCTAGGGAGAAAGAAGGGGCAAGGGGGGAGCCCAGAGGATGGGCAAGGAATATAATCAGAGAGACAGAGGGAGAAAAGGAGAGAGAGAAAAAAAAAATAATAAATAAATAAATAAATAACGGATGGGATATGAGGGGGAGGTGGGGCATTAACGGAAGTTAGGGAAGTCAATGTTCATGCCATCAGGTTGGAGGCTACCCAGATGGAACATAAGGTGTTGTTTCTCCAATCTGAGTGTGGCTTCATCTTGACAGTAGAGGAGACCATGGATAGAAACATCAGAATAGGAATGGGACATGGAATTAAAATGTGTGGCCACTGGGAGATCTTGCTTTCTCTGGCAGACAGAGCATAGGTGTTCAGCGAAACCGTCTCCCTGCCTGCGTCGAGTCTCGCCAATATATAGAAGGCCGCATCGGGAGCACTGGACGCAGTATATCACCCCAGCCGACTCATAGGTGAAGTGTCACCTCACCTGGAAGGACTGTCTGGGGCCCTGAATGGTGGTGAGGGAGAAAGTGTAAGGGCATGTGTAGCACTTGTTCTGTTTACAAGGATAAGTGCCAGGAGGGAGATCAGTGGAGAGGGATGGAGGGGACGAATGGACAAGGGAGTCGCGTAGGGAGCGAGCCCTGCGGAAAGCAGAGAGGGGAGAGGGAAAGATGTGCTTAGTAGTGGGATCCCTTTGGAGGTGGCGTAAGTTACGGAGAATTATATGTTGGACCCGGAGGCTGGTGGGGTGGTAGGTGAGGACAAGTGGAACCCTATTCCTAGTGGGGTGGCGGGAGGATGGGGTGACAGCAGATGCGTGTGAAATGGGGGAGATGCGTTTGAGGGCCGAGTTGATGGTGGAGGAATGGAAGCCCCTTTCTTTAAAAAAGGAGGACATCTCCTTCGTCCTGGAATGAAAAGCCTTATCCTGAGAGCAGATGCGGCAGTGACGGAGGAATTGCGAGAAGGGGATGGCATCTTTGCAACAGACAGGTGAGAAGAGGAATAGTCCAGGTAGCTGTGAGAGTCAGTAGGCTTATAGTAGACATCAGTAGGTAAGCTGTCTCCAGAGATAGAGACAGAAAGATCAAGAAAGGGGAGGGAGGTGTCGGAAATGGACCTGGTAAACTTGAGGGCAGGGTGAAAGTTGGAGGCAAAGTTAATGAAGTCAACAAGCTCAGCATGCGTGCAGGAAGCAGCGCCAATGCAGTCGTCGATGTAGCAAAGGAAAAGTGGGTATAGGCTTGGAGCATGGATTGTTCCACAAAGCCAACAAAAAGGCAGGCATAGCTGGGACCCATACAAGTGCCCATGGCTACACCTTTAGTTTGGAGGAAGTGGGAGGAGCCAAAGGAGAAATTATTAAGAGTAAGGACTAATTCCGCTAGACAGAGCAGAGTGGTGGTAGAGGGGAACTGATTAGGTCTGGAATCCAAAAAGAAGCAGGGGGCTTTGAGACCTTCCTGGTGGGGGATGGAAGTATATAGGGACTGGACATCCATGGTGAAAATAAAGCAGTGTGGGCCAGGGAACTTAAAATCATCGAAAAAATTCAGAGCGTGAGAAGTGTCACAAACATAGGGAGGAAGGGATTGAACAAGGGGGGGATAAAACAGTGTCGAGGTATGCAGAAACGAGTTCGGTGGGGCAGGAGCAAGCTGAGACAATGGATCTACCTGGACAGGCAGGTTTGTGGATCTTGAGTAGGAGGTAGAAATGGGAAGTGCGGGTGTGGGAAGTATAAGGTTGGTAGCAGTGGATGGGAGATCCCCTGAGTGGATAAAGTTGGTGATGGTGTGGGAGACAATGGCCTGGTGCTCCTTAGTGGGGTCATGATCGAGGGATAAATAAGAGGAGGTATCCATGAATTGTCGCTGTGCCTCGGCAAGGTAGAGGTCAGTACGCCAGACTACAACAGCACCCCTCTTATCAGCGGGTTTTATAGTAAGATTAGGATTAGTGCGGAGGGAGTGGAGAGCAGAGCGTTTGGAAAGAGTGAGGTTGGAATGGGAACAAGGTGTGGTGAAGTCGAGACGGTTGATGTCCCGTCAGTAGTTAGCAATAAAGAGATCCAGAGCAGGCAGAAGACCAGAGCGGGGTGTCCATGAAGAGGAGGAGGGTTGAAGACAGGAGAAGAGGTCATTGGTGGGGGTGGGAGACTGTTGCATTAAGTGTCAGCATAGACACAATGGTCCAAAAGGCTTCCTTTTTGTGATTGGAAAATATGAGGAAAATTAGGTTCCTCCTAATTTCATGTTATTAATGTCTTTTACTAATCAGATAACACCAGACAGCAATTTTTTTTTCAGAAGTGTTGTTTCCTTGGAATTTCTTTGTGATTGTGAAGCTGAATACAGATGTAATTTCACACTACTTGTATCATATAGGAATTTGAAGAAACAAGAAAACTTTTACAATCATTCGACTAAGCTAAAAATGTTTGGTTGATTATTTTTGTTTGTACTCAGTGCCAGAGGCTTCTTGCTTAAGTGTTCAACAATAATCAGTCAGCATTGATGGGTTCCTCTTGCCCTGTTACCATTTCTCCATGACTGCAAAGTTGTGGTGAATCCTTTCATCATGCTCGTCACTGACAGCACCAGGATTTGCAGGGAAATCAGAATGGGAATGCAGAAAATGAATCTTTTGTGACATGTTTAACTACATGTTTTTGTATGCTTGTACCATGTTGTCAACCAGCTGCATGTAGTTTGGTGCTCTGTATTTGTCAAGAAAGTTTCCAACAGCATCCATGAAAGCCTTCCACGAGATTTTCTCCAGTCTCACTAGAAGATCTTTGAATTGCCTGTCATCGATGACCTGTTTGATTTGTGGACCAAAAAAAAATGTCTTTCTTATTCTTGGCATCAGTTATTCTAGGAAACGTTGATCTCAAATATCAAAATCCTTCACGGAAATTTTTGTGCCTGGTGACAGCAAATTCCATCCTTGCAATTTTGAACCTAGTAATTCCACTTTTGCCTTTGACAAACCCAAGTCTCTGACCAGGTCATTTAACTCAGATTGAGTTATCAGTGTCCTTTTCCATTCCCAGCTCATGCATCATGGCATCTTCATCTGCCTCCTCTAGACTCCATGTCTCTGGTGGCTTCAGTATTGGAAGACCATTGTCATATGGCACAGACTGCATGGGTGAAGGGAGACTGGGGTATTCAGTGGAAGGTAGACACACAGGTCGGGCAGAAGTAGCAATCTGTAACATGATCCTTCTGCTCTCACCATACATAATCAGGACAGTGAACGGCATTGACATCTGAGTCCCTCTGAGCCAAACTCTAAGACTGACAGTGCATATTTCGCAACAAATGTGAGGATGCCCGACTTCATCTTGGTCACCAACTTTACATCCAAAGTAGAGACCATAGGCTTTCATAATAAGCGGAGTCATGCTCTGTCTTTGAGATTTAAGTGTATACTTGCCACAAATATAACAGAATATATCGCAGCTGTTGCAACATTGGCCAGTTATTTTGCTATCACAAATACTCCTGAAAATATAATTACTTTATTATAATGAGTTCATACAATATGCTATGCATGTAGAGCATGTGCATCAAAGGGATCACAAAACAATATTCATGTAAACGCAATGCATAGAATGGTGTGTATGTGATGCTTTTATAGCCTTTCCAAAGCCAGTCCTGCCATGCAGCATCCGCCCTGTCTAAGCATGCTCAGGCATGGCTGGACAAGATTGACAACATTTCAGCTTATATTGTGGGCAACATTTTAATTTACTTGAATTATGAATTGAAATAACAAATATAGGTGATTTTAAAAAAAGGTTGGTAATAGGGAAATTTCAAGGTGATTTTTTTTCATGATCAGCAGCCCAAAATCCATAAGATGCACCCAAAAGTATTGAGGAAGCAAAATCTTTGTTATCCAGTGCAACGGAAAGAAGAAACAAAATGAGACCTAGTCCTACAGATATGAGTCTGGTGATTTACTGTAAAATAGAAAATAATGAAATGGTAGATGAGTTAAAGACATCTACCAGTATATTGTATCAATCCTCATCATAGGAGGTACAAGTACCATTTCAGAATAAATCTGAAAATTGAAAGGGCAGGAGGAACTATAAAATTTTCAACCACCACATAAGTGATTCTTAGCAAATTGCTGGAGTTAGGGTTTGACAAATCCTTGGATCGTGATAGACTTCATTTTGTGGCTTAAGAGAAATGGCTTGTGAGCTAGGAGATGTATTGGTTTTTATTTTATAGACTGTATTTCATTTGATTCAAGGAAGGTTCCATTGGATTGGAAAATAACAAATGTAACCCCCTTACTCAGAAAGGAAGACAGAGCAGGAAATTACTGGCCTGTTGGTACAGCATCTCCCACCAGGCTTTATACACATTAGGATTAGGGTTGACATGTACAGGCATATCATAGGAACTTCTGGATTCTACTTAGGATTCCAGAAATATTTGATAAAACAGCAGTGCATTTATTGTGAAAAATACCATTTCATGGTATTGGAGATAATATGTTGGCATAAGTAGAACATCTGCTGGGTAACAGGAAACATAGAGCAGGCATAAATGGGCCTTTCTCTGGTTTTAAGAATATAATGTATGATATGATGTAGGGATCTGTGCTAGTGTTCCCTTTTTCGCTATTTATGTGTAAATGGGTGACCATCGGATCTCATTCAGTATCGTACAAAGTGTACTTAGGCATCCATCCAGGTAATGCAGAATAGTTATCCGTGCCTTTAAGGGAGACGGTGATGTTATTATGCATGCGCGGGATAGTGGGGAGACCATTTTGTTTTCTGCTGAAGACGCTGTTGGGACGTTGGAATTGAGTTCCTCCCCGAGCTGAAGAAAGGTGAGCATTAATTGACGATATCTATGTGAATTCGTTTATGCTTGTTGACGGATCGAGAATATCGGTAATTTGACATGTTTTACGTGTGGATGCTTTAGATTTCCACAAGTGACGAAATCAACGCTAGGTAGCGTGGCTTATACAAAGTTCCTCACCATCCAAGTAGGCCAGTCTTCCTGTAATTTAACTCCCAGGCAATACCTTGTAAACGTTGTGCCAAAGTATACCTTTTGTCTATCTTTATTGTATCAGGACTGATTGTGCATGTAACCGCGTAACGTGAATGTTTAGTCTCTGTTCGGAAGTTCAGCACGTGTGTACGTCTTAGATGAGGTGTATTCACTTACATTTTTCGCTGTTATGTATAAGATGCTGGGTGGGTGGGATTCTAATGTTGTTTGTATTGTGTTCCTTCAGGATTGCCACTACCGTATTAGTACCGTATTAGTTCTGGTATTTTTATACTGCATACACAATTCTGTCCATAAACAAGGGTGTGGATTGAAAGTTAAACTGAGATTGTTAACGGCAAGAACTGGTTGTAAATTTGTTTGTTTTGTTTTGCGACCCGCTTCTGGCACTTAAACATCTAAAACAGATAAAGGAATTAAAACCCGAATAAGTATTTGTTGTCCTGAGTGTGTACTTTTCCCCAAGCTACATATGTAAACAACTTAGCAAAAAGCATCAATGGTACAGCTGCTAAACTTGGTAAAGCACAAAGGTAGGCAGAAAAGTAAGTGGATATATAAAGTAGTTACAAATAAGCAGAGTTTGATGAATAAAACCTGGCAAATAGATTATGATATAGGAAAGCTATAATTGTACATTTTGGCAAGAAAAATAATTAAAAAGCCTATTATCTAAAAGGTGAGAGACAGCAGAGCTAGAAGAAGCAGATGCAGAGATGGGTTCTAATGCATGATTCAAAAAGGCTAGTTTGTAGTTGAAGCATTTAGCAGAGCTGCTGCCTCACAGCACTAGCGACCTTAGTTCAGTCTTGACCTTGGGCCGTGTCCATGTAAAGTTTGCACATTCTCTCCATGACCACATGAGTTTCCTCTGGGTTCTCGTGTTTCTTCCCACATTCTAAAGTTGTGTAGGTGGTTCTGTTAATTGGCCATTTTAAATTGCACATGGTGGAATCGGGGTGGGGGGGGTGGAGATTGATGAAAACATGAGGAGAACTTAAAAGATAGGGTTAATGTAAATGGGTGGCTGAATGGTCTGTTTCTGTGTTGAAAAGGCTGAACTGGGCAAGTATCTGGAATGCATGAGTTGTCTTATGAGCAGCCTGCCATGTTCCAATAAAGCCCAGCATAAATTTAAGGAGCAGTCTTTTACCTTCACTTTTACATAAACAGCATTTCCAAGACTTCCTTTGCAGATTTCAAATATTCCTCTCCATTCCTTTGATAACTGCAGATAATTATTCTGTGTTTATGCCACTAGGACAGACTAGGCCTGTACCCATTGGAGTTTACAAGAGTAGGAGGGCCATTGATTGACGTAGATGGGATCTTCAGAGATCTTGGTGCAACGAATGTGAAGAGGTCATTTCCTCATGTGTGAGAATCTAGATCTTGTAGGTCACTATATATAAATAAGGGATTCCCATTTAAGACAGGTATAAAGTGAAAATTTTCCTTTCAGAGGGAACACTCTGAAAGGGAGTTCTTTGAAGGGTTTATGAACAGAATCTTTCCACATTTTTAAGACAGAAGTGCAAAGATCTTTGATGGGCAGAGAGATGAGAGGATATTGGGGATAGTCAAGAATGTGGGGTTGAGGTTAAATCAGATCATCTATGATCTTACTAAACACTTCAAAGGGCTGAGTGACCTACCTTCTGGCATAAATTCATATGTGAAGCAGCCTGCCATGTTCTAAAAAAAAGCCCAGCATAAATTCAAGGAGCAGTATTTTATCTTCCGAGAATACATGTTACAGTTTTCTGAACACAACATTGATCAAGACTTTTATATATTCAGCATTCCTAACAGATTCAACATTACTTTGAATATTCCTCTACACTCCTTTTATAACTGAATATAATTATTCTGTATTCCTACCACAAGACTTTTATACCTTGTATTATCAGGCTTTTATTAAAACCTCTCTTGCCTTTCAGTCATTCATAAATCTTCTCTTTCATTTTCTGACCTCCTCTTTATTTTCCACTTACCTTAAAATCTGTTTCATTTTCTCTATTTCCAGCTATAACCTGGAACATAAACACTTCTTCTCTTTCCACAAATTCTTCCGCAATTGGTGCCTAATTGCTGATTTTCTGTTCTTGTTTCAGATATGCATTCCTCACAGCTTTTGCATTTCAGAAGCTTTACGGGTATGAAATTTACCCTCTTTTCACCAGAGTAGAAAAATATCCTCCTGTACCCAATAAAGTGCCCACTGAGTGTATTTCTGTATGTTCGTAGTCTTGTGCCCATCCACCTCAAGGTTTGGCATGTGCACATTCAGAGATGCTCTTCTGCATATCACTGTTGTAACATTTGGTTATTTGAATTCTGTCGCTTTCCAATCAGCTTGAACCAGTCTGGCCATTCTCCTCTGATCCCTCTCATTGATGAAGGTGTTTACACCCACAGAACTGCCGCGCACGTTCCATTTTCTCTTCCACACCATTCTCTGTAAATTCTAGTGGCTGTTGTGCGTAAAAATTCCAGGATATCTGAGATACTCAGACCACTCCGTCTGGCACCAACAAGCATTCCATACTTAAAATCACTTAGTTCACATTTCTTCCCCATGTTAATGTTTGGTCTGAAAAACAATTAAACCTCTTGACCATGCCTGCATGCTTTTAAGAACTGAGTTCCTGCTACATGATTGGCTGATTAGATATTTTCATTAACAAGCTGATGTACAGGTGTACCTAATAAAGTGGCTACTGAATGTATAATGTCATAATTGATTTGCATATCATACCAAGTGGAAGAAAAAAAACAAGGCGAAGTAAACAATGTTTATGCTCTATTAGTGTATTCTTCCAACCTAATTGATATCACCCTATCAGTATATACTTCTAATCATTTCAGTCATATTTATCCAGTTCTCTCTTAAATGATTTGAAGCTGCATGGATCAACTTCACCTTTTGGTATCACGTTCCTCCCGTTAATCACTCCCGAAGAAAAACAATTTTCCTGAGTTCCGTGTTAGTTTTATCAGTAACCAATTTAAGATTATGATTCTTAGCATTGGCTCTTTCTCAAAGACTACCAAGCACTCTCCATTATCTACCAATTCTTCAACTCATTTCAGTTGCTTAGGCATAACTGGGCAGTGATCATAAAGGGTTCAGAAAACCTTCAGATCAAAGAAGGTAAGGAGGAAATGAAAGATAACATGAAAGAAAATCTAATTATTCAAACATTCCTGGGATGGATTATTCCTTTCTCCAGGAAGGAGTTCAAGTAGTAGACTGGAAAATTGCACTGACTGGCAGGTTGGTAGCCACAGAGGGAGGTGTGAGCTATTTGGAAGGTAAAACCTCATTAGCATCATGACATGGGATGGGGTCAGTGTTCAATGGACCAGCTTAAGCAATTATCAAGGACTGAGTGTCCTGTTCAGAAACATAACATATAAGGGGTGTGAATAATCCTAATGTGAAGAAACCAATATCGTGCTGAGCATATAAAAGAAAAACAGCTATTCCATCATATCAATCGCTGACATAAAGAGAAAATCATGGAACAGATTCTGGATTTTAATTGCATTAAAAACATCCAATTTCTGGATTTAAATGTATATCAAGTGAGAAGTGCCTTAACTTCCAAAGTTATTCACAGAACATAGAATAGTACAGCACATCACAGGCCCTTCGGCCCACAATGTTGTGCTGACCCTCAAACCCTGCCTCCTATATAACCCCCCCCCACCACACACACCCCTTAAATGCCTCCATATACCTGTCTCTTAAATTTCACTAGTGTATCTGCCTCCACCATTGACTCAGGCAGTGCACTCCATGCACCAACCACTCTCTGAGTAAAAAACCTTCCTCTAATATCCCCGTTGAACTTCCCACAAATTCATTGTTTGCTGGAGTTCTTGTCTAAATTCATTCAACAATGGAATAACATTGTGGATGAATTTCCTAAGAAGATGCTCATGCCTGCTGAATGTTAAGAAACTGGAGACCTATTAGAAATACCAATAAACAGCCAGAGACCTTACTTTATGTCCAAAGAATTAAATAATAAAGAATGTTCTTAAGGCTTGTGTTAATGTCCATTGATCTGCTATGAATGCATTAAGAGTGCCTTGAGGCAGTCAAAGTCATCAATACCCTTTTATTTGTTACATGCTTTCCCTCCACCAAGCACATTTCAAAGTAACTTCCCTTTCAGGGAGATTGTTCTTGAAAAGAAATGTTGGAAATTTCCTCAGACCTATTTCTACCCTGCTCATGTAACTTCACTTGATATCTGGTGGCAGAGTGGAGGCAGGCCCAGTTACATTCACAGTGATGCTGAAGGGGCACAAATTGTGTAAGTAGAGATGGTGGATTGTTTCACTGTTAAAGGTGTCCCCACTGAATGACAGAAGTTGGTCCGAATGACAAATTGGATTAAGATTCAGATACAATTTGATAAAACCTGTTATAAGTAGACTATTATCAGGCAGATTTTTAAGTGTCCCATATTACATTGTAGTCAACAGTATTTAATAGCTCAAAAAGACCCCTCAAACAAGTCAACATTCCAGTAATGTTTCCTGCTGCTTAGTCATAGTCATACTTTATTGATCCGGGGGGAAATTGTTTTTCGTTACAGTTGCACTATAAATAATAAATAGTAATAAAACCATAAATAGTTAAATAGTAATATGTAAATTATGCCAGGAAATAAGTCCAGGACCAGCCTATTGGCTCAGGGTGTCTGACCCTCCAAGGGAGGAGTTGTAAAGTTTGATGGCCACAGGCAGAAATGACTTCCTATGACGCCCTGTGCTGCATCTTGGTGGAATGAGTCTCCGGATGAATGTACTCCTGTGCCGACCCAGTACATTATGTAGTGGATGGGAGACATTGTCCAAGATGGCATGCAACGTAGACAGCATCCTCTTTTCAGACACCACCGTCAGAGAGTCCAGTTCCATCCCCACAACATCACTGGCCTTACGAATGAGTTTGTTGATTCTGTTGGTGTCTGCTACCCTCAGCCTGCTGCCCCACCACACAACAGCAAACATGATAGCACTGGCCAGGACAGACTCGTAGAACATCCTCAGCATCATCCAGCAGATGTTAAAGGACCTCAGTCTCCTCAGGAAATAGAGATGGCTCTGACCCTTCTTGTAGACAGCCTCGGTGTTCTTTGACCAGTCCAGTTTATTGTCAATTCATATCCCCAAATATATGTAATCCTCCACCATGTCCACACTGACCCCCTGGATGGAAACAGGGGTCACCAGTACCTTAGCTCTCCTCAGGTCTACCACCAGCTCTTTAGCCTTTTTCACATTAAGCTGTAGATAATTCTGCTCACACCATGTGACAAAGTTTCCTACTGTGGCCCTGTACTCAGCCTCATCTCCCTTGCTGATGCATCCAACTACGGCAGAGTCATCAGAAAACTTCTGAAGATGACAAGACTCTGTGCAGTAGTTGAAGTCCGAGGTGTAAATGGTAAAGAGGAAGGGAGACAAGACAGTCCCCTGTGGAGCCCCAGTGCTGTTGATCACTCTGTCTGACACACAGTGTTGCAAGCACACGTACTGTGGTCTGCCAGTCAGGTAATCAAGAATCCATGATACCAGGGAAGCATCCACCTGCATCGCTGTCAGCTTCTCCCCCAGCAGAGCAGGGCGGATGGTGTTGAACGCACTGGAGAAATCAAAAAACATGACCTTCACAGTGCTCGCTTAACTAGTGTGCTTAATGCTACCAAATGAGGATAAGTTTCTAATTTTCTCTGCATTTATTCCATCAAATCCTTTCCTAGTTGTAGGAAGCTCTACCATACCGTTACTTGCTCCTTTTGTTGGCAAAACAGCACAATTCTACTCAATTATATTTATTTGGTACAATTAATGATCAATTACACCTGACCCCTTTTTAAAATTGAGTCTGGATTTGAGTTATATCTGTGTTCTGCTTCCATCGATATAGCACCTTTTTTAAGTATTCCTACATCTATTTTATTATAAGCAACACACATAAAAGTTGCTGGTGAACGCAGCAGGCCAGGCAGCATCTCTAGGAAGAGGTACAGTCGACGTTTTGGGCCGAGACCCTTCGTCAGGACTAACTGAAAGGAGTAACTGACATATAACATTTAACATATAACATTTTATTATATGCCATTTGAATTCCTTACATTATTCAAAATGTGGCCTGCTCGCGCATGGCGTACATATTTCATGCATCATATCTAACTTATATTGCAAGATCTACACCTGAAAATTCACAATTGATCCAAATTGATTTACAGTATGTTATTGTCCCATTGAAAAGATATGTGTGGCATTAAATGGAAGCTACATCTTATATACAATATTACATATTTCTTTCCCAACTATTATCTGAGCTACATCCAAACAGAAACATATTATGAATCTACAATTTGATACAATAATTTTGGTATGGTTTGGATACAATCTAGTTAATTATATAGAACAATTTGGATCAAGAATTCTCCTCTCAACAGATAGCATATACTCTAAGATCAAATATATCAAGGGTGACAATTTCAATTTTTTTCCCTACTCCCTGAAGGCAATCAAGTAAAAAATTAAAAGATATTAATCTACCCTTAGACTCTACATTATTCAGGCACGGCCACTCAGTGACAGAATATTCATTTACACAGCTCCTCATTAACACAATCACCCGCTAACAATGCCATCACTGACATGTCAGCTTTACTCAATTGACAGAATTTTTGCCTCAGGGTCGAAAGATTGTGGGTTCAAGTCACATTCCAAAACCAGAGCAGAAAAATCTACACTGATTATTCTATGCAGTGTTTAGGGAACAGAGCACTTTCTCAGTATTTGTGCTTCCCTAGAAGTTACAAGACTATGCTAGCTCAGTGCTATTTACTGCAATCTCAATTGCAGAGGCACCTGGAAGAACACCTCATTGATTGAGTTGGCTATGGGAATAGTCGGTGCCATAGCAGCTTCACAGGAACTATCCTTTGGATGAGATGCTAAACCAAAGCTCCAATTATTAGTTCCATCATTCTGCTAAAAACCTATTTAAAGTATATCTGCCAGTGTACAAATAGTACTTGTCTTCCTAGCACCGTCACTAGTCCTTTTAACTCTCATACATTCTTTTGGAATCATTGGTTGGAAGAAAAAAAACATTGACAATTGTTATGATTAGGTAAATTTTGAATAGGGGCCGGACTGTTCATCATGTGTGGGTCTCAACTATTTAATAATACATAAATAATGAAAAACGGGTGGTGGTGTTTAGAGAACAATTATCATTTGGATGCTAGAAGGCCTTCTTCCTTAAATGGTGCTTAGGTCTTGAGATCAAGGTTTTATACTTACACATTTATGTGTTGGACACACCAGGTGAATAATTCCCTGTTCAGAATTAATATGTGTGATATAGCATCTGTAGGGAATGCACTTGTCAAGAAATGGTGCAGCATATATTGTTTGAAAGCAGTTCCTGTGAGGTGCAAAGGAAACATCTGATTGCTAAATTGAGACCAAAGAGCTGATTGTGGACTTCAGAAAGGGTAGGACAAGGGATCCCAAACCAATCCTCCTAGAGGGATCAGAGGTGGAGAGAGTGAGCAATTTCAAGTTCCTAAGTGTCAATATCTCTGAGCATCTAACCTGGTCCCAACATATCAATGCAGCTATAAGGAAGGCAGGCAGCAGCTATATTTTATAAGGGAATTGAGGAGATTTGGTTTTGTCACCTAAGGCACTCGAAAACTTCCACAGTTGTACCATGGAGAGCATTCTGACAGGCTGCATCACTGTCCGGTATGGGAGAGCTACTGCACAAGATCGAAAGAAGCTACAGAAAGTTGTAAATTTAGTCAGCTCCATCTTGGGTACTAGCCTCCATAGTAGCCAAGACATCTTCAAGGAGCGGTGCCTCAGAAAAGCAACCTTCATTATTAAGGACCCCATCACCCAGGACATGCCCTCTTCTCATTGTTTCTGTCAGGAAGGAGATACAGAAGCCAGAAGGCACACACTCAGCAATTCAGGAACTGCTTCTTCCACTCTGCCATGCGATTCCTAAATGGACATTGAACTGGTGAACGCTACCTCACTTTTATTATTTCTGTTTTTGCATTGTTTTTAACTTAACTATTTTGTGTGTGTGTGTATATATATATATGTATTAAATATATGTACTTACTGAAATTGATTTACTTTTTTTCATACATTATCATGTATTTCATTGTCCTGCTGCCGCTAAGTTAACAAATTTCATGACATTTGATCCTGGTTCTAATTCTGAGATCTTTGGGACACAGTATAACATGGGAAGTTTGTTAGGATATCACTTACATCATAATGTATATACAATGCGTATTTGACTTTCTAAAGAGCATTAGAGTTTTTGATATTATCTTTTTTGGGGGGCTGGAATTTAGTGTATATATTTCCTGTATCCTTGCGCCACACTCCAACTCCATAGGTGGCGTTAATGCACTTTATGTTAGCTTGCCAACCACTATTAAACTTTCCAAGAAGAAGAAAAAGGTTTAGGCCTTTAAAAGGATCTTTAACATATAGCTTAAACAGAACTTTTAGGAAAGTTAGACAATGTTACTCCTATTCATCTTTCATACAATGTAAAAGAGCTCAAGCTACACTGAGAAAAGTAGTGAGAAGGGCAACACAAATGTATTGAAGAACATACTGTGAGAGCATTGTGAAAGTGGTCCAGGCAGGGGAAGTTAGGGGTATGATACAGAAGTAGGTGGAGTTGGAAAACTTGATGCAATACTGATTTTGTATGATGTGGAGAAGGTTGCAATTACTGACTCTGAAAAAGCAGAATTATTAGCAAAAGAATGTCAGTGTACATAGTTTGGCCAATTTAAGTAAAGAAGAGAGGTCTTATAGAAAAACAGTTTTGGCAGCAAAGAAGAACGTTCCAGTTCCTGTTTGGATTTTGAATTTACATCGCGTGATCTTAAAAGGGCTATTAATGGTGCTGGTCAGACATCACCTGGTTATGGGATTCGAAACATGTTGGGTTTGAAATTCCTTAATACAATATGGGTTGAATGGCAATCTTCCTGGAAATTAGCAGTTGTTATCCTATATTGAAACCTGGTAATAATCAATCAAATCCTTCTGGTTAGAGACCTATTTTATTAACTTCACATGCATGTAAAAAAGTAGAACAAATCAGAATCAGAATCAGAATCCTTTATTATCGCCAAGTATGTGGACACATACAGGGAATGGATGCCGGTCAAATGTTTATAGCAAGGCTTCCTAATTTTGTGGAAAGTAGTGGAAACTTAGTTATATACCAATTTGAATTTCAGAAAGAGAGAATGACCATGGACTTGATGTTAAATTTGGAAATCTGATATTCTTAAGGCCCAAATTAATAAATAATCAGTGGTAGCAGATTCCTTTGATGTAGAGAAAACTTATGATATGCTATGGACAAAAGGATTGCTGCTTAAACTGGAAAAGATGGGAATAGGTCATAGGACATAGAATGTTAAATTGGTTTCAAGAATATTTATGTAATAGAAAGGTACAAGTTAGGGTGAGAACAACATTCTTTAAGGAGTATGAGATAAAGAATGTAACTCCACAGGAGAGTGTGTGTAGCCCATTCCGTTTTAATATTATGATTAATGATATTTTCTTAAATGTTGGCTCAGACATTTCCAAATCATTACTTGCTGATGCTGGCTCTGTGTGGAAGAGAGGCAGGAATATAAATTAAATAGTTAGGAAAATGCAGGCAGCTATTAATGAAGTAGAGGAATGGGGACATCGGTGGGGGTTTAAAATTTCTGTTGCAAAGACTCAAGTTATTTGTTTTTCTAAAAGGAACATTACACCAACAACTGATCTCAAGCAATATGGGAAATGTCTCAAAGAAGAGTCAGTGGGAAAGTTTCTAGATATGTGGATGGACACAAGGTTAACATGGAAGTTGCATGTGAAAAAATTCTAGGGAAGTGCAAAAAATCTCTTAATGTGCTTAGCTGCTTAGTTGGGTGTGATTGGGGTGTGAGTAAGGGGTCACTGAACAAATGTATGTATATTGCTTTTATCAGATCTGTCTTAGATTATGGATGCATTACTTATGGGTCAGCCTCACCAAAGGTTTTAATGCTCCTAGATAATATTGAAGCTGAAACATTGAGATTATGCTGTGGTGCTATTAAATCATCCCCTTTTTCATCATTACTGGTAGAAATGGGTGAAGTACCTTTACATCTACGCAAGTTACAGTTATAGTGGCTTATTGGGTTAATGTAAGAGGACATAGAGATGGTCATCCAATATTGGCAACATTAGTAAAGTGTTGGGAGCACTGTATTTGTAATGTCTCCCATTTTGGGTGGATGGGAAATGAATAGGCACTATATCTTGGATTGTTTAATATGGAAAATGTTCTCAGTGTACCCTGTTCTGTCACTCCTCCATGATTTTTCCCTTTGCCTGTGGTTGATTTAAGCCATCAAGAAAGATCGAGATGAAGAATGATTGTACTGTGTATCAGTGGCACAGGAAGTTCATTATATAGACAAGGCAGATGTTATGGCCTACATATGTATTACAGATGGTTCAAAAGATCCAGTGACAGGTGGTACTGGTGTTTCCATTTACTTTCCAAAGTTTCAGGTGACAATTAAGAAACGGTTATCAAATGAATTATCAGTACTCACATCTGAGATGGTTGCTACCACTTTAGCCATGGAATAGGCCAAAGAAGTATGCCCTGACTATGTACTTCTATGCTCTAATTGTTCTTGGTCTTGACATCTATTGAAACAGGTATTTCAAATTGTAGGCCAGACATTCATCTTGAGATTGGACAACACCTGTTGAGGCTGCAGGGTCTAGGCTTGTGATGGATCCTTCTCCCTCTCTCTCTTCCTCTCAATGATGGGGGAAGAGTTTGCTGCCAATTCTTGAGTCAGAGAAGTCAGATATAAAAGCAACACGGCAAATTGTAACACCGTAAATAGTGAGCTGTTTTGTTGGTCTCCCCTCTCGCTGTGGAAAGGGAGACACCTCTCTGTCTCTTTATTAGGGAGGGAGAGAGCCTGTGACATCTCAAACTGTCCGGTGAACAATTAGTTTTTGTTGTACTCGGGTCATGGCCTCTCGTTGGGGGCTTTGCTATGGCTTGCTCGGTGGCTGGTGAGTGGTGGGTGCTGATGCTTCCTGCTGGAATAAGCGGTGGTGGGGGAGAGGGAGGGTTGATGCTTTGCTGCTGCTTATGTGTGGGAGGGAGGAAAGGAGCTTTGGGGTTCTAACGTTTTACTGTCATTCGTTCTTTGGGGTACTCTTCTGTTATTCATGGAAGTCTCCAAAGAGTAAGAATTTCAGGTTGTATACTGTATACATTAAGAGGAGCCATTGAACCGATGTTGGAATTGAAGAAAACGAGATGGCAGACATTCTAGCCAAGCAATTACTTAAAATTGATAATATAAATGTAGTGGTGACGTTACATAGGGGGAGGTGAAAGCCATAATTAAAAAGTCCATTTGATCACTGTGGCAACAAAGATGGGATAAGGGAAAAAAAATGACGGCATTTATATAAAATTCAGAAGGTGTTGGAAACTCAGCTGGGAAATGGGTATGAGAGGAGAGAAGTTAAACTTAAACATTGACATATTGGACAATCTAGGTTGAATAATTCCTGGTTCAGAATGAATATGCATGATACAGGCCTCGGCAGGGAGTGCATTTTTCAAGAAACGGTGCAGCATATATTGTTTGAATGTAGTTCCTAAGGTGCAGAGGATACATCTAATTGCTAAATTGAGATCTTTTTGACAGACACAGTTTAACATGGGATATCATTGCCATCGTAATGTATATAAGTGCATATTTGACTTTCTGAAAAGCATTAGACTTTTCTGATATTAGTTGAATTTTTTGGGGGGAACGTAGCGGGTATACTTCCTGTCTCTTTGTTCCACACTCCAACTCATGAGATTGTGGTAATGCACCTTATGTTGGTCTGCCAATCACCATTAAACATTACAAGAAAAAGAAGCTTGAACTGAATTGTTCCAGCTACAGTGTCAGTCATTGCTTAGAAGTGATAATTGTTCTTTTTAATTGTTTCCGTCTCTGAATCAGCCTTTGGCAGAAGATAACCTGACTGAAGGTACTTGACAGGCAATACGAATCATAATTGCTTAATTGCAAATGACTGTCTGGAATGGGCCCAATGGAGCAGCTTGTCTTTGCTGACCATCATTCCAGTAGGGTGCGTACTGTATGGGTATCAAATTGACAGGCTGGTTTATATGGTAGTGCATAACCACCTCAAAACAACTTACTAAATAGAACTGAAGACAGTACTGCTGAATTTCCCCTCTGAATTTAACTGAGCTAACCCAAAAGAAAAGAACTTAAATCCAATCTTTATTTTAAATGAAGGATCAGGTGTAATTCATCTTTACATGTTTAGCTTTGAATCCACATCAGTGTTACTGGCTAAGGGGTTGGGGAGGGAATTGCTGATTACTGTTTTGATCAGAACATTGCACTTATAAATAGCATGAACTATACAGCAGAGTTTATAATTTCATTTTCATTCTTACATGTTGACTAAACAGTGCCTAATTTGAGTGATCATTTCTCACTAGTATGTTTTAACAAGCGCTAACATATTCATGAGATAGAATACAAAATTATAGGGTACACAATTATTCTCTCCATGCATACTTTTCAATCTCACTTTGAAGGTTGTTGATTCGATCCTATAGGAATTTTTCCTTTACAACTGATGCATTCTCCTAGTTGTTGGAAACACAGCATTGATGTCATTATTATCAATGTAAAATCTGTTATTTTCTGAAAACCTCACGGGAATGCTGGTCATGTCAGACAAAACAAGGTGCCGAAACCAAATTAATCTCATCACTCTGACAGGAGGGAAGTTGGGTATAAAACAGTCCCATCTCTCTGAGAAACAAGCCTTCTTTTAGCTCAGCCACGTTTGAATAATTAATTACCAATATCATTATGTAGTCATTACATGTCATAACAATATATCTGAGAGGTGAAACTTAATATTCTGAACTGAGCAAGGAGGAAGGCTGCACAGAAAATGCCAATTAAATATTGATACAGACTAATTGGGCACAGGATTTATGACACATATTGCCTTTGTTCTGCTTTTCAATATGTGAACTCCTCAAAGTGCAAAGTCCTCCTATATCAGCTCTCACAGACTCATTGTGTTTGTACATTTAACCCTCAAAAAATATGACAGGCGAGCAGAGTTTTAGGAAACAGAAAAAATGCCAGGTATAAATAATGATCAATTGCTTTGTCACTCCAACTTCGTTATGGTCTCCAGGGCTTAGGATGTTTAGAATTTTGAAGATAGTCGGACATACCAGGATTAGGAATTAGATACCCAATATCTGCAGTCACTTTGAAAATTCATCAACTGTTCTCATATTTCTAACCACTTGGTCAATACAGTATATCCAATGTACACACAAGGGTGGAAAACCCATACTGTTTATACACACAAGCATGGAAGCTAAATGGAATATACATTTGTGAAGGTAAAAGGGAAACCTCTAAACTGTGTTGAATTTTTTAAAAATCAGAAACATTTACATCTTTCAAATGAAAATCCCAATGTAAAATGGTTACTGTGCACACCAACATGATAAATAACAAAGATAAAGACAAAGATAATGCAAACATGTTTAAAAAAGAGACAACAGTGTATGTATCACAAACAAGAGAAACTCTGCAGTTGCTGGAAATCAAAGCAACACTAACAAAATGCTGGAGGAACTTAGTAGGTCAGGCAGCATCTGTGGAAAAGAGTACACAGTCAACATTTCAGGCTGAGACCCTTCATCAGAACTGTATATGTATGTCTGAATTAGTCATAAAGTATAAATCACCTAGCTGAATAAAACTAGACAAACAAAATACAAGAGAAGTTTTCCTCTGCATTGAATCTCTAGGTCAAGAGATAGTGCTGCTTTCTTATTTGTGGTTTGTTTCTGAGAACACTAACACGCTTTATATACAAATGGATGAAACATTACTGTGATTCCATAACAGTTTAAAAGCAATCTATTTGCAAGTTCATAACGTGTTGTATGGTTGCGGATTTGCAATGTATTGGTATCCAAAAAACATTTCATTCAAATCAATTAAATTAATTTCAGATTGATAAAACAGAACACTGATACAAAGGTAAAGAATGCTCTGCCAATGGCCATCAATTAATTTCAAGGAAAGGATTGTAATTGAGCAAATATGGATGAGAAATTGGGCTCATTTACTAATTACTGCCTAGACAATCCTTTGAAATCATTGTCAAAAATGTACAGAAACTTGAACATGAAGATTCCAAAGGTTATAGTCTAAATTGGAGGACTTTAGTAAAGGGAGGAATTGGATAGTGGATTTGCATTTGCAGAGGTGACAAAGAGTCAGGGTTGACCTGATAGAGGTGTATAGAATTATAAGAGACATAGACTTGGTAGGTAGTCAGGATCAGTTATCAAAAAAAAAGAAAGCACTGGCTTAAGGTGTGAGGAAAGATTTTAAAGGTGATTTGAGGGAATATTTTTTACAGAGACAGCAATTGATATCCAGATGTCTCACTATCAGAGGACATGGTGGAATCAAGTACATCCACTACAGTTCAGTGACATTGAGACAGGCAATAAAATAGGCAAGTCAAGGAAGGACCTTAGGCAGGCATTTGAGTTTGGTATAGATAGGCAAAATGGTCTGCGTGGATGTGGTGATCACTTTCTAAGACTCTATGGCTCTATCGATGACTCTATGACCTGTGATGGAAACTGGACTAGAATCAGACTGCTTGACGGTATGCTACACCCACCTCACAATGGTTGATGATGTGGTCATTCAGTATGTCACAGTGATATGAATCCAATGTCAAGGCCAAAGTGAAGCCTACTATCAAAGTACATATATGTTGCCATACATGTGAGATTCATTTTCTTGTAGGCATTGACATTAGAAAAGAGAAATACAATGGAATTTATGAAAAAAATACATGATCAAAGACTGACAAACAGGCAATATGCAAAATATAAATTAGGCTGACAGCGTGAATTGTGGAATCCTTGAAAATAGGTCTGTAGGTTGTGGCAACACACACCAAAGTTGCTGGTGAATGCAGCAGGCCAGGCAGCATCCCTAGGAAGAGGCGCAGTCGACGTTTCAGGCCGAGACCCTTCGTCAGGACTAACTGAAGGAAGAGTGAGTAAACTTACTAACTCTTCCTTCAGTTAGTCATGACGAAGGGTCTCGGCCTGAAACGTCGACTGCGCCTCTTCCTAGAGATGCTGCCTGGCCTGCTGCATTCACCAGCAACTTTGATGTGTGTTGCTTGAATTTCCAGCATCTGCAGAATTCCTGTTGTTTCTGTAGGTCGTGGAATCAGTTCAGAATTCTGGTGAGTGAAGTTATCCACACCAGTTCAGGAGCCTGATGGTTGTAGGGTAATAATTGTTCCTGAACTGAAGGCTCCTGTACCATAAGACAATGGAACAGAACTAGGATTTTTGGCCATTGATTCTGCTCCATCATTTTATCATGTCTGATGCATTTCCCTCTCAACCCCATTCTCTCATTCTCCTGTCTTTTCCCTGTACTCCTGCACGTCCTGCCCTATCATGCATCCTTCAACCACCACCATAATGCCCTGGCCTCCACAGCTGCCTGTTGAAACAAATTCCACAGATTCACCACCCTCTTGCTTAAGAAATTCCTCTTCATCTCTGTTCAAAATGGACAACCCTCTATTCTGAGGTTGTGTCCTCTAGTCATAGACACACCCACTATAGGAAACACCTACACCACATCCACTCTGTCCAGGACTTTAAACATTCGATAGGTTTCAATGAGATTCCCCCTCATTCTTCTAAATTCCAGAAAATACAGTCCCAGAGTCATCAAACACTCCTCAAATATTAAGCCTTTGAATCCCAGAATAATTTTCATAAACCTCCTCTGAACCATCTCCAATGTCAGCATATCCTTTCTTAAATAAGAAGCCAAATGTTGCTCACTATACTCCAAGTGAGGCTTCACCAGTGCCTTATAAAGCCCCAGTATTACATCTTTGTTTTTATATTCTAATCCTCTCGAAATTAATGCTCACATTGCATTTGCCTTCCTCACCGCCGACTCAACCTGCAAATTAACTTTTAGGGAATCCTGCACAGGCCTCCCAAGTTCCTTTGTACCTCGGATTTTTAAATTTTCTCCCCGTTTAGAAAGTAGTCTATGCTTTTGTTCCTTCTACCAAAGTGCATGACGTTATATTTCCCAACACTAATATTCCATCTGCCACTTCTTTGCCCGTTCCTCCATACTGTTTAAGGCCTCTGTAGCTCTCTGTTTCCTTAACACCATCCGCCCCTCTGCCTATTTTAGTTTTGTCTGCAAACTTGGCCACAAAGCCATCAGTTATGTCACCCAAATCATTGACACACAACGTAAAAAGAAGAGGTCTGAATACTAAGCCCTGCGGAACACCACTCACTAGTCACCGGCAGCCAATCAGAAAAGGCTCCTTTTATTCCCACTCTTTTCCTCCTGCTAATCAGCCAATGCTCCATCTATCCTAGTATCTTTCCTGTAATACCATCAGCTTTTATCTTGCTAAACAGCCTCATTGTATGGCACCTTGTCAAAGGTGTTTGAAAATCCAAATAAACAAGGTCCATTGACTCTCCCTTGTCGATCCTGCTTCCTATTTCCTCAAAGTGTTCCAACAGATTTTTCAGGCAAGATTTTCCCTTAAGGAAACCATGCTGACTACAGTCTATTTTATCATGTGCCTGCAAGTACCCTGAAACCCATCATTAGCAATCAACTCCAACATCTTCCGAAGCACTGTCAGGCTGATTGGCCTATAATTTCTATTCTCCTACTTCCCTCCCTTCTTGAAGAGTAGAGCGACATTTGCAATTTCCCAGTTCTCTGCAACCATGCTCTTCATCTGAACTCTGTTATTTTCATTAATCAGATAGGTTGCTACTTCACGAATGTGTAGCTGTTCTGCAAGCATAGGTGGTAAATGCAGATTTAATGCTCATTATGCTGGCACCTATCACGAAACCCTCATTAGCAGCAGCCACTTCTGTGTTGCATTTAGCTCAAAACGATAAAAGTTGGCTTCCACAGAACAAGAGTGAATCTATGCAAATTTTCAGCATGAGTCTGGTGAAAAATCACGTTCTCCTTTGTCAGAGAGCAGGGAGAGTCCAGTGTGGTTAGCACAGTCAGATAACTCTATCATCTTTCTTGAAGATGCTTATGATTGCAGTATCTCTGAGAACCCTGGAGCATCGCCTTCTTCCCAAAATAAGATTATTGAGTGAGCTGTTCAACATTAAGAAAAAAAAATATACAAATTTCTGCATCAATGATCCTATCAGCAGCAATAGTAGCCTTGATCTCAGGAATATCCTTTCTCAATAAGGAAAGCACTGAGCTTGTACAGGTCCATATGTGTCTCTCTAGTTCTTGCATGCCCCTGTCTGAGATACTCTCCTGAAAGAAATAGAGACAAATATCACTGTGCCACACATGACATGTCTGAATATCCATGGGTTTCTGCAGGTTGTGAGTTTTGGATGTGATGCTGGCAACTAAGGGTGTGTGAGTGAGTTAAAGAATATGGCCTTTGACTAGTGGAGTGCCGCTGGGATCAGTGCTGGGCCATTGTTGTTCATCATTTATATCAATGATCTGGATGATAATGTGATTAACTGGATCAGCAAATTTGAGGATGGCACCAAGATTGGGGTGTAGTGGACAGCAAGGAAGGCCATCATGGCTTGAAGAGTGATCTGAATCAGCTGGAAAAATAGGTTGAAAAATAGCGATGAAATTTAATGAAGACCAATACAAGGTGTTGCACCTTTGGTAGGAGCAACCGGGGTAACTCGTCTTTCCCAGTGAATGGTAGGGCACTGAGGAGTGTGGTAGAACAAAAAGATCTGGGAATACAGGTCCATAATTTGTTGAAAGTGGAGTCACAGGCAGATAGGGTTGTAAAGAATTTTTTTGGCACATTAGCTTTCATAAATCAAAGTATTGAGTACAGGAGAAGGGATGCAATGTTGAAGTTGTATAAGATGTTGGTGAGGCCTAATTTGGAGTACTGTGTGCAGTTTTGGTCACCTACCTACAGGAAAGATGTAAATAAGGTTGAAAGAGGGCAGAGAAAATTTACAAGGATGTTGCCAGGCCTGGAGGACCTGAGTTTATAGGAAAGGTTGAATAGAATGTAGAGGATTGAGAGGAGATTTGACGGAGGTATACAAAATTATGAGGGGTATTGATAGAATAAATACAAGCAGGCTTTTTCCACTGAGGTTGGGTAGGACTACAACCAGAGGACATGGGTTAAGAGTGAAAGGTGAAAAGTTTAAGAGGAACATGAGGGGAAACATCTTTTCTCAGAGGGCCATGAGCATCTGGAACAAGCTGCCAGCACAAGAGGTGCATATGAGCTCGATTTTTGACATCTATGCAAAGTTTAGATAGGTACATGGATGGTAGAGGTATGGAGGGCTACGGTCCTGGTCTGGTCAATGGGAATAAGCAATTTAAATGGTTTTGGCAAGGACTGGATGGGCTGTAAGATGTTTCTGTGCTGTACTTTTCTACGGCTCTACATGAATTGTGACATCGAGCCGTGATGGATGGAGACCGTAGGGAGATGAATAATGGGGTATATTAAGCACTGCATGAGGTACACCTGACAAGGCAAGCCACTTGAAAGTGAACTCAATCACCTCTGAGCCTCATCTGAGTTCATTATATCTCCTGCTCCACTGTATCAATGCTCAGCAGAAAAACCCTTGGACCTTTGCTGCTAATCCTTCTCATAGTCATACTTTATTGATCCAGGGGGAAATTGGTTTTCATTACAGTTGCACCATAAATAATAAATAGTAATAAAACCATAAATAGTTAAATAGTAATAGGTAAATTATGCCAGGAAATAAGTCCAGGATCAGCCTATTGGCTCAGGGTGTCTGACCCTCCAAGCGAAGAGTTGTAAAGTTTGATGGCCACAGGCAGGAATGACTTCCTATGATGTTCTGTGCTGCATCTCGGTGGAATGAGTCCCTGGCTGAATGTACTCCTGTGCCCAATCAGTACATTATGTAGTGAATGGGAGCCATTGTCCAATATGGCATGCAACTTGGACAGCATCCTCTTTTCAGACACCACCGTCAGAGAGCCCAGTTCCATCCGCACAACATCACTGGCCTTACGAATGAGTTTGTTGATTCTGTTGGTGTCTGCTACCCTCAGCCTGCTGCCCCACCACACAACAGCAAACATGATGGCACTGGCCAGGACAGACTCGTAGAACATCCTCAGCATCGTCCAGGAGATGTTAAAGGACCTCAGTCTCCTCAGGAAATAGAGACAGCTCTGACCCTTCTTGTAGACAGCCTCAGTGTTCTTTGACCAGTCCAGTTTATTGTCAATTCATATCCCCAGGTATTTCTAATCCTCCACCATGTCCACACTGACCCCCTAGATGGAAACAGGGGTCACCGGTACCTTAGCTCTCCTCAGGTCTACCACCAGCTCCTTAGTCTTTTTCACATTAAGCTGCAGATAATTCTGCTCACACCATGTGACAAGGTTTCCTACTGTGGCCCTGTACTCAGCCTCATCTCCCTTGCTGATGCATCCAACTATGGCAGAGTCATCAGAAAACTTCTGAAGATGACAAGACTCTGTGCAGTAGCTGAAGTCCAAGGTGTAAATGGTGAAGAGAAAGGGAGACAAGACAGTCCCCTGTGGAGCCCCAGTGCTGCTGATCACTCTGTTGGACACACAGCGTTGCAAGCACACTTACTGTGGTCTGCCAGTCAGGTAATCAAGAATTCATGACACCAGGAAAGCATCCACCTGCATCGCTGTCAGCTTCTCCCCCAGCAGAGCAGGGCAGATGGTGTTGAACGCACTGAAGAAGTCAAAAAACATGACCCTCACAGTGCTCGCTGGCTCTACACTCTTCTTGAGTATTTGCAGTATCTGAAGGGCCTTCTTCTCCTCTGCAAACACAGGACTTCTTTCTATTCCACCTCTACCAGCTAGGTATCAGATTATTGTCAAGCCTCTGTTCACACTCTCTCCTGTGGTTAGCCAATCTTCACTCTTGCATGGACTGACTCTCAAACAGTTCACAGTTCTTTCCTTTTAAAAGCTGTAACTGCATTCCGTCTCCATACCAAGTCTTTTAAAGCATTAGGCACACAAATCTGTTATGCACCCTGCAATGTGGTAAATGCCTGCAAGTTAATTGCACATTATGACTCCTCCAAAGCTAGAATTTTAGCAACAACAGAGTCAATTATCTATTGAAATGACAGAAGGATAACATCGTGTCATACAAGTTCGAGTGTGGAGAACTGATATTGTTCAAGACCACAAAGCTCACTTATTTGAGCAAATTGAATATGCTTTCTGAATGTGCTGACAGCACTGTTGATCCATGGGTGAGATATCCCAAGTAATGCAACAACACCTTTACTGCAAATGCCTAATGGTTTCCAGCCACTTAAACATAGGTGCCAAATAAAGTATAAATTCTTAGATCATAGAAATTGAATTTATATATTGCTCATGCATTCAGAAGTTTTGAGAATAATGGGGGAGGAAGAATCCAAGGAAAAGCTGGAGAAGCAACCCTGACAAATCTGTGAAGCAATGCATGGGAAGGACACAACAATGCAGTTGGCAACTTGCAGTGATCAATGGTGTAGCAAAAATCTGCTTCATTACATGCATGCCAAACACAAGAGAAGCTGGAGGAATTCATCAGGTCAAGCAACATCCGTGAAAGGGCACTGGACAGCCAATATTTCAGCTTGAGACCCTTCATCTTGACTGACATTTGCCTCCAATATCCATTTCCCTCCATTGATGTTTCCTGACCCACTGAGATCCTCCGGCATTTATGTGTGTTGCTCCAGATTCCAGTAGCTGCAGTGTCATGTGCACCTGCATGACAAAAATGGCCTTGTTCGCAAACCAGAGCCACACTCCGCAAGGCGGCAGGCTGCAGACCTAATGAAGCCCCTGCATGTTCTGGATCTACAATACTTGAAAACAGATGTGGGAAAGGGCAAATGATATTTGAAGTACCTGACAATTCAAGCCTAGAGATGACCAAGAGTACCTGTCACAAATTAAGAAAGTCACAAGGGACTGCAAATGCTGGAATCAGGAGCAACAAATGTCTTCTGGAGGGATTCAGCAGACTGAACGATATCCATGGGTGCAAATACAAGTTGAAAGAAAAAAAAGAAATAATAATATTAAGTAAATAAGCAATAAATATTGTGAACATGAGATGAGGAGTCCTTGAAAGTGAGTCCAGAAGTTATAGAACTTCACTTGATGGGGCAAGTGAAATTGAATGAAGTTATCCACCCTGGTTCAAGAGCCAGATGGTTAAGGGGTAATAACTGTCCCTGAACCTGGTGGTGTGAGTCCTGTGGACCATATCCACTACTTTTTGTAGTGTTTTCCATGCAAAGGCATTGGTGTTTGCATACCAGACAGTGATGTATCCAGTCAATATGCTCTCCACCACACATCTATAGAAGTTGGTCAAAGTCTTAGATGTCATCCAAATCTTCACAAACTTCTAAGGAAGTTGTGGTGCTTCATAATTGCACATATGAACTGGGCTCAGGACAGGTCGATTGAAGTGATAACACTGAGGAATTTGAAGTTGTAGCACTCTCCACTTCTGATCCCCCATGAGGACTGGCTCACTGACCTTCAGTTTCCTCCTCCTGAAGTCAATAATCAGTTCCTGTTCTTGCTGGTAAGAGGCTTCTGTTGTGGCACCATTCAGCCAGATTTTCAATCTTCCATTGAAATGCTGATTCATCACCACCTTTGATTCAGCGTGCACCAGTGGTGTCATCAGCAAACCTAAATATGGCATTGGAGCTGTGCTTTTCCACACAGTCATAAGTGTAAAGTGAGGAGAGCAAGGGGCTAACCACACAGCCTTGTGGTGCACCTGCACTGATTGAGATTGTGGAGAAGATTGCTGTTGCTAATCTGAACTGACTGTGGTGTGCAAGTGAGGAAATCGTGGATCCAATTACACAAGGAGGTATTGAGACCAAGGTCTTGAAGCACATTCATTTTGAGGGGATGATGGTATTGAATGCTGAGCTGTAGTCGATAAAGAGCATCCTGATGTCTGCATCTTTGCTGTTCAGGTGTTCCAGACTTGAGTGAAGAGCCAATGAAATGGCATCCGTTGTGCTGCTAGGCAAATTGGAGGGAATCCAAATTACCTCTCAGTCAGAAGTTGATATGCTTCATCATCAACCTCTCAAAACACTTCATCACTGTGGATGTAAGTGCTACTGGACAATAGATATTAAGACAGGTTACCGTGTTGTTCTCAGGCACCAGTATAACTGTAGCCTACTTGAAGCAGGTGGGTACCTCAGACTGCCAAAGCAAGAGGTTAACAGCTGAAAGTTGAAAGCTGAAAGGGAACAACCATTCCCTTTTCTCTTTCAGCTCTTGTTAGGCAGTCACACCATTGCCAACTTGCAATTGAATAAGAAAGGTAGAATTGCTGTTCACGTTGTCAGGTGATAAGTGTGTAATTAGCAATATTAGCCAGTATGCTAGCAATGAGATGAGATGGAAGAGACCATCTGAGTTTAGTGACAGCTTGCCTGCCAACTGTAGAGTAGTTTCTATGCAGCAGCTGTCATTACTGTGAAACTGGCTTTCTGATGATCTAGAGTGTGCAGTCATCGATGGGTGATAGTCATTAGATATATTGATCTGGTCAGCTGCACGACAGCCATTGTGGTTAATGAAAATCCTACAAGTGCAACAAACAGTTATTGGATTAGTCCAAAAGAAAACTACTATAGATACTGAAAATATGAAATAAAAGTGAAAAAGCTGGAAGATAATCAACAGGTTAAGTAGCATCTGTGGAGAAGGAAAGAGTGTTGATATTTCAAGTCAATGACCTCTCATCGGAATAGTTCTTTAAAAATAACTCAGATGTACTGTCAAAAATATCCCTTGAAAGGAAACCAAGGTGCATTTTAGTTTGACTGAATTCAAGTTACCCAATGCACAATTCTATCTATCTCCCACTCCCCCTTCCACCCCAACTACAAACCCTGCCGTATACGTATTTCCCTCTCGTGGCCACCGAACCCCCCAAATGATCTTCAGCAGTTATGCTTGCTTTCACACAAATCTTTACCAATGCTAGTCCTAAACCTTTTGCCTTCTCATTAGCCACAAGCTTCTGATCCTCAACTCCCCCTTTATCTCTCCATCTCATCCCCAAATCCTGTCCACTGCCTTGCCTAATTTCTTTTGCAATGTAAAGTTCTTAACTTTGCAGAAGAGATGTTCAACAATAGGTAATGCCCTGGGCTTTGTGCACCACTGTTTTTGTATTTAGCAGCAGATCCTCAGACAAAAGTTTTGTTTGCCCTCCTGAGAAACAATTGCTTAATGTAGCAAAGTAATGGACGGGGCCATCAACAGTGCTGTCACGCAGAACCTACTCGGCCATAACCTGCTTGTGGATGACCAGTTTGGCTTCCGTCAAGACCACACAGCTCCAGACCTCATCACCTCCTTACTCTAAACGTGGAGCAAAGAGCTAGATACCAGAAGTGAGTTGAGAGTGATAGCCCTCAACATCAAGGTAGCTTTTGACTGAGTACGGCATCAAGGTGCCCTAGGTAAAATGGGAATTAGGGGGAAAACCCTCCACTGGTTGGAATTATACCTGACACAAAGGAAGATGGTTGTGGTGATTGGAGGTCAGTCATCTCATCTTCAGGACATCACTGCAGAAGTTCATCTGGGAAGTGTCCCTGGACCAACCATCTTCAGCTGCTTCATCAACGACCTTCCCTCCATTATAAGGTCAGAAGTGGGGATGTTCGTAGATAATTGCACAATGATCTGCACCATTCGTGACTCCGCAGATAGTGAAGCAGTTCATACCCAAATGCAGCAGGACCTGGACAATATCCAGGCTTGGGCTGACAAGTGGCAAGTAATATTCGAGCCACGCAAGTGCCAGGCAATGTCCATCTCCAACAAGAGAGGCTCTAACCATTGCCCCTTGATATTCAGAGGATCACCATCACTGAATCCCCTACTATCAATATCATGGGGGTTACCATTGACAGGAAACTGAACTGGTCTAGCCATATAAACACTGTGGCTATCAGAGCAGGTCAAATGCTAGTAATCCTACAGCATGCAATGCACCTCCTGACTCCCCACAGCCTGTCCATCTTCTACAAGGCTCAGGTCAGGAGTGTAATGGAATACTTGCCACTTGCCTGGATGAGTGCAGCTCTATCAACACTCAAGAAGCTTGACACCATCCAGTACAAGGCAGCCCACTTGATTATTACCCCTTCCACAAGCATCCAATCCCTCCACCATCGATGAACAGTTGCAGCAGTGTGTACTATCTACAAGATGTACTACAACAACACACCATAGTTCCTAAGGCAGCACCTTCCAGACCCGCGACCACTACCATCTAGAAGGACGAGAACAGCAGATACCCAGGAACACCACCACTTGGAAATCCCCCTCTAAGTCACTCACCACCCTGACTTCCAAACATATTGCCATTCCTTCATTGTTGCTGGGTCAAAATCATGGAACTCCCTCCTAAACAGCATTGTGGGTGTACCTACACCTCAGGGACTGCAGCAGTTCAAGAAGGCAGCCTATCACCGCCTTCTCAAGGGCAACTAGGGATGGGCAATAACTACTGACTTAGCTGGCGATGCCCACACCCTGTAAATGAATAAAATAGGTGCCTTTGATATCATGAACTATTCTTTCTGAAATATTACACATTACTGCACAAAGGGCTGAGGCATAATTACTGGTAGTTGATATCTACCCTCAAGAAATAGCTTCATATATCCCTTTTCCCTCAGATACATATTTTGAATTCCATACATGTATAAAATAACATAGGTTAATTTACACATCTTTCTTTAAAATTTGTTTACAGTATGTATTTTACTTTCTTTAAAATTAACCTAAAATTAACCTAATTAAAATTTTTTGAATTTATTTATCTTTGTTCTTGAGCGTTCTTCAACTTGCGCTGCCACCTAATGACATCACTGTTTTGATTTGCCTTCCAAGCTGACATTACCTGGTGCTGTAGCTATCAGTCGATTTTGTGGGCAGCTTACTTGGAGATCAGCATTAAGCATCACTTCAAAATCCAGCCCATTGTGTTTTTGTGAAAATTAGCCATTTTAATATCCAAGATATGATTCACATGAATATTGTTCCTGGCTCTGAACTAATATCAGCACTACAACCTTTATTCTACTCAGAGGTCAAGAAAAGGCATTTTACTGACTAATGTTGTATCTCTTCAAAGAAAGAAAGTACAAGGTAGATAAGTTAACTATTGTAGTGAATTCTCCAGAGGTAGCACATCATAACGAGAGAAGGTAAAACCAAGTCTTTTATAATGAATACATATTCTTAAATGTCGTTAGGCCTTTCTCATTTGCACAATAACTTGAAAGAACATTATCACCAGTTGATTCCTCAAAGACACTTTGGTTAGAGGATTTTAACTGCCTGTTTAAGATAACAGAATATGAGAGTACATTAACAGTGGGCAAAATTATCATTTTGGAATAAATTTCAATTCCTTAAAAAATTAAATTCTCAAAGTATGTATTTCAGCTGCCCAAGCATAGAGAAATCTGCAGGAAATATACTGGGAAAGCCAGTCATTAAATAAATGTTAATAAAACCGGCAAAGCTTTTGGATATTTCCAAATTATAAAGCTCAATTTCTTCCAATAGTTTTTTCTTTCTCTTATCTAATTTTGGAGTATAAGAATTGTGGCACAGGAGGGAGATCAAATGCATAGGGTGGTGGATAGGGTACTAGTGAAACAGGCTGCTTTCTTCACGTCTTTCCATATGGCTGGGCCCCTATTCAGGCAAGTAAAGATCATTTCATTTGTAATAAGTTTATCCCATTCAACATTTTGTAGTGCCACAAAATTCAACTGAAGGTGTGTTTGGTGTGAATTAAGTTTTTGTCTTTACAAAAACAGTGTAATTGTCACTTCTACTAATGCTCTTATGGGAAGGTGCACCTCCCATTGGTAGATTGGTGAGAACAAGGTCAATTAAGTTTATTGCTTATGGCGGTTCACTCATAATCTGACTCAAAGCCAATCAGATAGCCATGTCCTTCTGGATTTTGCTAGCTTTGTAATGAAGAGAGATACAGAGTCACAGAGAGATACATCACAGAAACATGATCATTATCTTAATGGGTCTGTGCTGACTATCAACCACCCACTTCCACTAATCCTACATTACTTCCATTATTTTTCCCCACACCCTCATCAAGTCCTCCCAGATGCATCATTCACCTAAACATTAGGGGTAACTTACACTGGCCAATTAACTTACCACTTACTTGGCTTTTGGATGTAGGACAAAACCAGAGCACCTGGAGGAAACCAGCACTTTCACAGTAGAGTGTGCAAATGCCATGCAGACAGCACCTGGGGTCAGGACTGACCCTGGGTCTCTGGCAACCCTATTAACTGTATCACCCTACTTGGTGATGACCCCCACCCAGAGAAAATTCTGTACCCTTGTACTGTTGATACTTATTACAAGGGTTGCTCAAAATGGAGGAGCACTGATGTATCACCTGAGGGAAGACAGTTGGTGGTGGTGAAGAGGTTTCCTTGTCCATGTTTGACCTGGTGTGAAAAATACAGAGTGGAGTCAAGTCTGAATTCTCCAAAGGATATCACCTTTTACTTGCATAGGTGACTTTGACAATAAACTAATTTGTACACAATGCTGAGCAAAGCCAAGTAAATGAAAAATCATGTAATAACCATTGGACATGATTATATTGATAGATATTTATCTCAATGTAATTGGTAATTACAATGGAATGTATTAATCTTACTAATAACTACAGGTAAGAAATGAAGATATCTATCATGACTGTCTGGTTAAAATATTTATAGTGATACTCATCTAAATTTGTAATGCTCCAGATGTACAAGGTTGCAACCAAAATCCCACCACAAATCATGCCTTTTTTTTCATAATTTGATTCATATATTTCAAGTGACCACAATACTTCTCATCACCTGATCTTACAACTAAACAGATATAAATATTGTATTCTGATCATCGTAATTTCTGATAAACAATAAGCCCTTTGAGGAAGCAATAAGTGCTGTGAATAGAGGGGAAGTGATAGATGCTGTAGACTTGGATTTTCAGAGGGTGTTCAACAAGCTGTCGTCTAAAAGAGTTATCCATAAATGGGTGTTTCTCTGTTGGCAATCAATGGAGAGCAGAGTGCCATGGGAGTCAGTGCTGGGCTTGCAATTTTTCATGATAAACAACACTGCGCATCAATAATTTGGAAGAGGGGGTCAAGTGTGGCATTTCTAAGTTTGCTGATGATAGTAAGTTGAGTGGAAAATAAATATGTGGAACTCCCTGCCTAGGAAAGCAGAAAGATTACCTCATGAAATATATTTAAGGCATGGTTTGCCTCAGAGGAGAAATAAGGGTTATTGATAAAAGGCAGGTAGGGGAACTGAGTCCAAGGTCACATCAGCTATGATCTTATTGAACGGCAGAGCAGGCTTGACGGGCCAGATGGCCTATTCTTGCTACTGTTTCTTATGTTCTTAGAACAATGAAATTTGGGCCAATAAATTGCCAAAAGTTGGGCAGCTACTCTGCCCAAGACCACAAGAAATTTCAGACAGCTGTGAATGCTGCCAAGTCCTTCACGAAAACCAGACTCCCCTCTATTTACACTGTTCATATTTCCCACTTCCTCAAGAAAGCAACCTACATAATTAAGGACCCCTCCCACCTGAATCTTTCTTTTTTCCCCTCCCTCCCATAGTACAGAAGATAACGGGCTCAAGGACAGCTTCTATTGCACTGTTCAAAGGCCCTGATTAGATAAAGATGAACTCTTGATCTCTGGATTGACCTCACCATGGCTGGGCACTGCACTTTATTTGGCTACCTGCGCTGCACTCTCTCTGTAACTGTTACACTACATTCCGCATTCTCTTTTCATTCCTTTTTACTAGCTTATGTACTGTCTGGATGAAATGTACACAAAACCATTTTACTGCATCCTGGTACACGTTCTAATAATAAACTAATTAAAATTGCAATAGGTTTTTAGTTCTATGGATAATCTGCACAAATGAATTCTTGGCACAATGTCTACCGACATATCACTAGGTGTGGAAAGATACTTTACAATTGGTTGTTCTTATAGCGTATAAGTAACACCTTGTTTTTTTTTAGATAAATCTTCAGCAAGAACACATCAAATGTAAAAAATGTTATAATTTATCCAGTTAAATATTTTTTCATCAGTGTTCAAATTGACTGTTTCTAATAATAAAATACTGGATTACAGTATTTAATTAACATTCTGAAAATTTCCTTTAACTGAATCAGTGCTGCACTCAAACTATTTGTCTTTCTTCATACTCTAAACATTATTCATGAATATTAATTACATACCTAATGATTAACTTTGTGCATATAAAATTTATGTCCATTGCCTTGGAGCCTGGAGGCTTAAAAGCTTGTTCACTGGTATAAAAAACATGGTCATTAACTACAGCAATTAAAGTGAATTAAATATGCTAATGATTAATCACTGCTCTGCCAGCATAAGTCATATATCATCACAGCAGCCTATGGCAATGTAAATGTACCACATATCATGCCACCGCTCTGTTTACACTATAAATTGCAGCTTAAAGCTAACCCTTATGTGATTCCATATGCAGCTTACTGAATATGCTATTTTCCCTCTTTTTTTCCCCATCCAGTTATCACTGTGGAGTCTCAATTGTCATTTATAACCCAATTTACACTGATTCTTTTTAGTAACCAAACCATTGCATTCCTCAACTACAATGTTGTGGAATCTGTTTCAAGATCTATATCTGTGACCTGTGGCATAATAAACCATTGTGCGAAATTTATCTCAGTAAAAGAACTATGGTCCCAAGCTTTCTCTATTCCATGATTGCTTTTGACCCCAAGAAGTACAGTTTCCTCTACCATTGCTGAGATAATATCTATTTTTTTTCTTATTTCTACAAGGCTATACTGTACTTTTTCAATGGCGACCAGTTCTCTTTTGCCAAGTAGAAAGCACAGAAAATTGATGACACAGCAATTTAACTCATCCTGTTCATGCAGGCTAGAAAAGCATTACTCAAAGTTCAAAGTAAATTTATTATCAAAGCACGTATAGTCACCATATACCACCCTGAGATTCGTTTTCTTGCAGTAATACAATAGAACTCATGAAAAACAATACAAAACAAAGACATCTAATATGTAAAAGAGGACAAAACATAATAAATACAAAGAAGTAAATAATTAATACTGTGAACATGAGTTGTAGAATTGTGGAAAGAGAGTCCATTGGTTGTGGAGTCAATTCCGTGTTGAGCTGAGTGAAGTTAACAATGCTGGTTCAAGAGCCTGATGGTTGTAGGGTAATAACTGTTCCTGAACCTACTGATATGGCATCTAAGGCTCCTGTACCTGGTAGTAGTGAGAAGAGAGCTTGAGCTGGATGATGGATGGCCTTGAGGCAGCGCTCCTTGTAAGTGTGTTCAATAGTGGGGAGGGTTTTGACTGGGCTGTATTCATCACTCTTTGTAGACTTCTCTGTTCTTGGGCATTGGTGTTTCCATATCAGGCCATGATGCAGCCAATCAGGATACTTTCCACTGTGCATCTATAGAAGTTTCTCACAGTTTTAGATGACACGCCAGATCTATGCAAACTAATAAGTAGAGGCACTGTCATGTCATAGAGATGCTAAGAATGTAAAGTTAGTGACCGTCTCCACCTTCAGTCCCCTAACGAGAACCAGCTCATGGACCTTCCGCTTTTTCCTCCTGCAGTCAATAGAACTGAATTGAGTTAAATTGACTTTATTACTTACATCCTTCAGATACATGAAGAGTAAAAATATTTGCAGTAGGTCTCCTTTCAAATGTGCAAAGTGCAATTTTAGTAATTTATAATAAATATTATGTATAACAGGACAGTCAATATAACATAGAAGTACAATTGTATCAGCATGCATTAAGCAGTCTGATGGCCTGGTGGAAGAAGCTGTCCCGGAGCCTGTTGGTCTTGGCTTTTATACTGCGGTACTGTTTCCCGGATGGTAGCAGCTGGAATAGATTGTGTTTGGGGTGACTCGGGTCCCCTATGATCCTTTGGGCCTGTTTTACACACCTGCCTTTGTAAGTGTCCTGAATAGCCGAGAGTTCACATCTACAGATGGGCTGGGCTGTCCGCACTACTCTCTGCAGAGTCCTGCGATTGAGGGAAGTACAGTTCCCATATCAGGCAGTGATGCAGCTATATTGTGCCCCTATAGAAAGTTCTTAGAATTTGCGGGGCCACACCAAATTTCTTCAACCGTCTGAGGTGGAAGAGGCGCTGTTGTGCCTTTTTCACCACACAGCCAATATGTACAGACCACATGAGATCCTCAGTGATGTTTATGCAAAGAAACTTAAAGCTGTTCACCCTCTCAACCCCAGATAGGGGTTAACCTGTCTCCATTCCTCCTGTAGTCCACAACCAGCTCCTTTGTTTTTGCGACATTAAGGGAGGGTTGTTTTCTTGACACCACTGTGTCAGGGTGATGACGTCCTCTCTGTAGGCAGCCTCATTATTATTTGAGATTAGGCCAATCAGTGTAATGTAATTTAATTAGCAGATTGGAGCTGTAGGTGGTGACACAGTCATGGTATACAGAGAATAAAGGAGGGGGCTTAGTACACAGCCCTGAGAAGCACCTACGTTGAGGGTCAGAGGGCAAAGGTGAGGGATCCCACCTTTACCATCTGCCAGTGACGGTCCAACTGTGGTCCAAGAACAGCATTCTCACATAAGCATCCCTCTTCTCCAGATGTGTAATGACGGTGTGTAGGGTTGTGGCTATTGTGTCATCTGCTGATCGGTTGTGTCAGTAGGAGAATTGTAGGGGTTCCAGTGTGGGTGGTAGCAAGCTGCAGATGTAGTCCTTGACCAGCCTCTCAAAGCAATTGCTTATTATTGAGGTGAGTGCGACAGGACATCAGTCGTTCAGACATGTTACCTTAGTCTTTTTAGGCACAGGGACAATGATGAGTGTTTTGTACCAGGAGGGCACTCTACACTGGGAGAGGGGGAGATTAAAAATGTCAGTAAACACACCTGCCAGTTGTGCCGTGCACAGCCGCGCAATAATCAAAGTTCAAAGTTTATTTTTTTAATCAAAGTACATATATGTTACCATATCCTACCCTGAGATTGATTTTCTTGTGGGCATTCACAATAGATACAAAGAAAAACAATAGAATAAATGAAAAAAGAAAGCAACTCACAAAGACAGGCAAACATCCAATATGCATAAAAAGACAAGCAGTGCAATTATAAAATAAATAATAAATAATTTTGAGAATATGCATTGTAGAGACTTTGAAAATGAGCCCCTACGTTGTGGAATTAGCTCTTTGGTTTTGCTGACATTGAGTGTGGGTTGTTGTTATTGCACCATTCTGCCAGATTTTCAGTCTCCCTCCTATATACCCATTTGCCACCACTTTTAATTTGGCCAACAACAGTGGTGTCATCAGCAAACTTAAATGTGGAATTGCATTTGCACTTAGCCGCACAATGATTGGTATGAAGTGAGTAGAGCACGCTACTCAGTCTAATCCCAACTTCTGGCACCCCTGTAAATCACTGTTCTTCAAGTGGAAGATTGGTTCTGCATTCATCACCCTTTCAGGGAGTGGGTAGCAGAGCCCCACCACCTCTAGATGCCACCTCAGCAAAAATTGTTTTCTTCATCTCTCCAAATTCTTACACAAATTTTAGAACCTGTACCATTGCTTCTTGATTTGCTATGGGAAATATGTCCTTCATATTTATTCTTTCTCAGGATCCGAAAATGTTATAAACTTAGTTTTCTCTGCTCCAAAGGAAACAACCACAGCTTATTCAAACTTTCCTCATGGTTGTAACTTTCCAGTCACAACAATATCCTTGCAAATGGGCTCTGCATCTCTCGAGTGCAAACACATCTTTTCTGCGATATAGTGATCCGAAGTGTACACAGTTTTCAAACTGGTGTTGTATGATATAATCATCATTAAATTCTATACTTTGGGTATTCAAGGAAAGCATATCATATACTTTTTCTGAATATCTTCTTCACCTGTACTGCTACGTTTAAGGATCTGTGGATACACATTCCAAAATCCTTTTGATTTTCCACGCCACCCAATATCTACATTGCTGTATTCTCATAGATGGCTAGATTAAGTTCTATTTGCCACTTTGTCAAAAAAAAAGTTTCCAGTTGTCCAAAAATTTCCTCACATTCATTCAGCTATTTTTGTAACATTTGCAACTTTTTAAATTATGGCCCTTTACAATAAAGTTTAAACTATCAATGTGTATAAAAAAAGGAGAAAAATGGTGATAATCATATGTTTTACTTTTTCTGCACTTGATTTCACAGTTTACAATGAATTATAGAGTACGCATAGCTCACAGTGCAGAGAACAATGCAGCAGGATATTCTGCCAAACATCAGGAAGTTCAATCCACGTGCTATTATGAATGTGGGTTTTCTGGATATTATGATGAAGAAGAGATACTCTGTGAATGATACTATGTGATCCTCCCTCACTACCATTCAGGGCCCTAAACACTCCTTCCAGGTGAGACGACACTTCACCTGTGAGTCTGCTGGGGTCATTTACTGTGTGCGGCGCTCCCGATGTGGCCTCCTGTATATCGGTAAGACCCGATGTAGACTGGGAGACCACTTCGCTGAGCATCTATGCTCCATCCATCAGAACAAGCGGGATCTCCCAGTGGCCATCCATTTTAATTCCACTTCCCACGCCCACTTGATATGCCCATCCATGGCTGCCTCCACTGTTGTAATGAGGCCACACTTAGGTTGGAGGAACAACACCTTATATTCCATTTGGGTAGCCTCCGATCTGATGGCATGAACATTGATTTCTCAAACTTCCATTAATGCCCCCCACCCACCCCCTTCACCATTTCCCATCCTCTTTTCTCTCTCTCACCTAATCTCCTTGCCCACCCATCGCCTTTCTTCGGTGCTCCTCTACCACCCCCCCTTCTCTTTCTTTCATGGCCTTCTATCTCTTTCACCAGCCAACTTCTCAGCTCTTTACTTCATCCCTCCTCCTCCAGGTTTCACCCACCACCTTGTGTTTCTCTCTCCCTTCCTCCCACCTTTCAAATATACTCCTCAGCTTTTTTTCTCCTGTTGAACAGCCTCGGCCTGATACGTCAACTGTACTTTATTACATCGATGTTGCCTGGCCTGCTGAGTTCCTCTAGCATTTTGTGTCTGTTACACTGTGAATGTTTTATTCTATGCTGTTGATAATTTGCACTACCTCACACAAAAAAGATGATTTTTTTTGGTAACATGCAGGAGAAATTGCCTAAATAATGGGAGAAGCTGTGGAATACCTGCTCCTACAAATTCTGAGCAAATGTGCACAACACTGAACTAATTACCTACAGCCAAGCAGACAGTATCTACAAAGATTCTGCACGTAGAACATCTTAACATACTTTTTAATCAATATGCATAATTACCTAAACACATAACAAATAACACAACACATTGAAATTGCACAAGCATTGTATATCCAACATATAAATCATAGAAAAGATGGAGAGTATGTATGCTTAGCAGACAGTATCAAATAGTTTATTGTGCAAAACACACCAAGCTCAGAACGCAGAATGGAATAGCACGCTATATTCACAGAACACAATAGATACATATGAAAGGGATTCATATTTCATAGCAAAATGTCACGATTTGTTCATTCTTACACTCAATGTGAAGTCTGTCATTCTACATAATCTCTTTCCCATAGTAGCAATTTATTTTAACCACATTATTACTCCTATTCTAAAATACATTTCTATCAGTTTAGTTTCACTACATACTGTGACAGTTCAATCATCACTTTTGAGTTCCTAAATACTGATGGAAGATTTTTTTCTTTAGTTTCAATGAATAGACTTAGTACCATTCCCATCCCTTTAAGAGACTTACAGTCAAATGAATACATATAATAAATAATGATTTGTGTAATCAGTTCTTTTGGCTGCATGGGACACTCTCACATAATTAAGTTGACAATTGTAGAGCAAATGAAAGGGAGTCTGACTCCATTTCTACCTCTGCCCTGCTTTTTTCCTGACTCTCTAGCTGTCTGCTGCCCTGATTGGAAATGACATACACACCTGCCATTCTGAACTGCTGGCAATTAGAGCTTCTGTGCACTGCTCCTAGCATCCACAGTCAAATCCACTAACTTGCTCTTAAGCATATTCTCAATGTCATTAATGGGGAGCATTCAAAGGCCTTATGGGCACATCAAGCAAACTATTTGTGTTCTGCTTGCATTGTTTTCCTTGCAAATGGAGAAAATCTGGAGAAGAAATCAAATGAGATATCAGTTTAATATTATTTAATACACTTATATCACATGTACAGTATATACAAAATACCTTACATTTAATACATTCTCTAAATACTAAAACACTTGAAATCCTCCTGTTCTTCATAGTCACATTTGTGGGTAAATAAGTCAAATGACTATTTCTACCAAGGGTGAATAACCAGAAAGTTCAGAATCATCGTCTAAAAAACCATTAAAGCTCCAAAGGAATTTAAAGGCGGAGCACAGGAGGGATAATGGCGCCTAACGGCAACTCCTTTGTTTGCATCTTCGGAAGCAGCTCTATTTCCATCATTAGTATCTCTATTTTTCCCTTTCAGGGCTCTTTTGAGCACCCTGACCTGGAGTTACACGCTGACTATGGTTCTTTGCGGGAAGGGGACCCCTTTCTCGGGGTTTCACAGCTGGTCGCTGTTCGGCACGCCAAGGGCTTGGCCTAAGAGCTCCGTTCGCCTTCGGAGGACCGAGATTCCGTGGCTTTGGAGAAGGGGGGATCAGAAGTTGGTGTCTGAGCCAACGGTGTGTCATGGGAGATGGAAGATCTAAGACTGTGTGCCCAGAGGCCCAAGATCTTTGGGCACGGAGCTCGGAAAAAGTGACACAATGGACTTTTGACATCGTAAATCAGCAAGTTGTTTGTTATGTCTCCCCTCTCACTGTGAAACGGAGACACCTCCTTCTCCCTTATTAGAGAGAGAGGGAGAGCCTGTGGTATGTCAAATGCGGGGTGAACAATGGAGTCTTTGGGCTACTGCAAGTCAGTGTCTTTGCTGTTGCTTTGCTCTTGCTGAGTGCTCAGTGGCAGGTGACGATGCTGGTGGGGGAGGGAGGATCGTTGCTTGCTGCCGCTTATGCGTGGGAGGGAGGGGAGCTGGGAGGGACTTTGGGGTTCTGTTATTCATTCTTTGGGGGAACTCCTCTGTTTTCATGGATGGTTGCAAAGAAAAAGCATTTCAGGATGTATATTGTATACATTTCTCTGACATTAAATGTCTCTTTGAAACCTTTGACTTTCAGATAGGGACCAAAGTCGTGTGGCCAATACAGAAATTATGTCATGGGTGGGCAAGGGTGCTTCATTCAGGAAGAGACTGGAGGAACACCTGGAGTGATGGAAATGGTTGCTGCTATATTTCACTTCAAGAAAAAATAATTTTTCAGTTACATAATCTTGTAAAAGCCACAATGTCAGACTGAATTCTGTTCTGCTGTGTTTAACTGAATAATTTTGCTGTAGATGAATTCTTCATGCATCTTCTTTCTTTGTTTTGAATGAGTGCCTTCTGTAAGACATAGATATTAATTGATGTTTTAAGTGTACAGTCTAAGCATGTTACATTTACTGTGATAATCATCCACATTCTAGCTAAAAATCGATCACAACTGTGCTTTTTATAAAACAGGTGCCACATAGCTGACCCACGCAAAATTTCAATATAGGAAGAAAGTTATTTGCTAACTACCCCGGAGTTGATGTGTGATATGGAAATATCCAGATCTGTTCCATAAATACTTTAGACAGTTGAAATACAGAACTTTGGACCACCAGTGATTATTAACTAATTCCAATATTCCAATGTTTTTATTCTGTACCAGATGGGAAGACATACATCTGAGCTTCTATAGTATACAGGAGCTATAAGAGTAGAAATAGGTGGTAAGTGGAGATGGCCCCAAGCCTTACTGTTGACAGTATTCCCATGCATATGTGGGGGATCTCAAAGTTACATGCAGCTCTTTGTGTGGGTTTTCCTAGCTATGGTCTAACACAAGATTCCAATACAAAAACAGCATTTCCCCAGCATACAGGCTAGAGAATCTACCAGATGAATGTGTTTCAATCTGTGTCCATTGTTTTCATCAGAGAGGAATAGTTTCAAGGGACATTTTCAATATCTTTTCAAATATTTCATTGAAATCAAATATTTACAAACCTGTTTACATGTTCTATTATTTTTAATTCTTAAAACTCAGATTTTTAATTTGTTTCACAAATCTTAAAGTTTTTCGATGTCTTTTGAACATAAGAACTTTGGAGCAGGAGTAGGTCAGTCAGACTTCCAGGTTTGTCCTACCATTCAGTGTGATCATAGTTGATCTGCACCACGCCTCATCTCACCTTCTGTGCCCAAAACCCTCAGTTCCCCAATCTTTCAAAAGTTAATTATTTGCTCTTTAAGTACCTCCAATAATTTACTCCACAATTCTCTATACAGAACTCCAGACATTCACCACCCTCTGTGAGTTTGTACACAGCTGAGCTCTCCATTATGTTCTTGTATCTTACAGCTATGTCCTCTTATTCAAGATTCTCTCAACAATGGAAATATCTTGATGTCCACCTGATCATGCCACCTAAGGATCTTGATCTTAACTATTTCAACACCCTTTCTTTAAAATTCAAAGTAAATTTATTATCAAAGTACATATATAGTATGTCACCATATACTACCTTGAGATTAATTTTCTTGCAGGCATTCACAGTAAATACAATAAGTACAGTAGAATCAATGGAAACCAACACACAAAGACTGACAATCAATGTGCCAAAGAAGACAAACTGTGCAAATAAAAATAAATATCAATAAATAAGTACATAAATACTACTGAGAACATGACTTGTAGAGTGCTTTAAAGTGGGCCTTAATTAAGGGGGCCAAAACTATGCACAGAAATTCAGGTACAGTCTCACAAACATCCTGTATAATTGTAAACGTACTTTTTTTTAAACACTAGCCTTCCAGAAGCCTACCTTTTAATTGGTTAGCAAGCAGGTACAGCAAGTGCTTAGGAAGACAAATCCTAGCCACTTACTGTACCTGCCAGATTCCCTAGATCTGCCAAGCACTTGATTCATCTGCATAGTTCTCTCCATCTAGATTAGATTATGAAGACACACAGTCCCCTTTTATTGTCATTTAGTAATGCATGCATTAAGAAATGATACAATATTTCCTCTGGTGTGATAACACAAAACACAGGACAGATCAAGACTGAAAAAAACTAACAAAACCACATAATTATAACATATAGTTACAACAGTACAACAATACAATAACTTGATGAAGAAGTCCATGAGCACAGTAAAAGTTCAAAGTCTTTCAAATGTCCCACATCTCATGCAGACAGGAGAAGAAAGAAAAACTCTCCCTGCCATACCCGACCACGGTCCGACCCTGAGTCATCCGAAAACTTCGAGCTCTGATCAGCTCTCCGACACCAAGTACTGAGCGCCATCTCTATCCAAACGATTCGACCTCCTTCTCGGTCACCAAAAGCAGGCAAGGCCGGGGATTTTGAGGACTTCCCTCCGAAAGATTCCCGACCATGCAGTAATGACAGCAGTGAACGAGCGTTTCAGAAATTTTTCCAGATGTTCCTCTGTGCTTTCCTGTCCATCTCCATCAAATCAGAATTGTCCACAGCCCCTATTTAATGGATACAATATCATTTTCCACCGGAGGGCTGCGGTGATGATGGTTCTCCTTTGGATTCTTCCTACTGAAGTACGTGCGTTCACATGAAAAGAGGCGGGAGGGCACGTTACTTGATTTAGGTAGGTTGAGTGAGGGTGTAAAAACCTGGCAAATGGAATTTATTGGGGAACATCAGAATTAAATTTACTATCACAGACATACCATGTGAAATCTGCCACAAAATAATGAATTTCACATGATATGTCAGTGATAATAAATTTGATTCTGATTCTGACTTTCTCCATTAAATTCCATTTGCCAACTTTTCACAGCCTCACCCAACATAGCTATAGCATATTGTATTGTCCAAACATCCTCCAGGCAACATGATCTTCAACCTATCTTCATGTCATCGTAAACTCAGATATCTTACACACCGTTACCTTCTCTGGGGCATTAACATAAACTATAAATAATTGAGAATGAAGAGCTGATCCTCGGAGCTCTTCACTAGTTACATCATCTCTGTTTTAAAATAGGCAAGTTTATTCTGGATTTTTCAGTCTTTTTACACGATAACACATTTTCTCCCAAATCATGATCTGCTTTTAGTGTACTAGCCTTTTGTGGTATCTTATCAAATGCCTTCTGGAACTCTTTCTGCGGGCTTCACTCTAGCTACTCTGCTTGTAATAAGAAGCATTCAAAGTCTTTGACAAGTCTAATACCTGACTAAGTTTGGAGGCACAGCTCAGCTAGGAATTACAGTTAAGGGAAAAGAACAGACATGAGTGGGAAGATACTGATTAACAACCAAGTCATCAGCACAAAGTCCCTCCTCTTGCTAGAACCTACTTCCAAGAGAAACCACCTTTCCATAAAGCCAATAAAGAGTAAATAGAAAGAAAATGGAAAAAGGTCTGGGATGATGAGCAAATTTCCCAGAAATGTCTGCAGGTTCTCCGGAATCTGATTACAAAGTCAGCCTGAGACCCACCAGTGAATGATGGTAGGAATTATATAGATGTCTACCAGGAAATGTGTAAAATTGCCATTAGACATAAATGTGAGGGAGGACATCCAAGTAACTTCCTTAATTCCCTTTGTTTCACATCTCCTGGACACTCTTCCAGAACAAAGTTAATGATAATTATTTTTAGCCTCAATGACGGTACCAACAAACTTCTACTTAAGTGCTTACGATAGAGGAGTTAGCTGCAGGATGAAAAAGATCTTCAATCCAGTTTTCCTAGCTCTATAACTCCCCTTACACAGGATACTGAATGAGGAACTTAAAATACTTCTGGATAGCATTTTGAACCTTGAATCTAGAACATATTATTTTGTACCATTTGTGAATATTTGTGGGAAGTTTCGAGATTAAAAGAGGAAAAACTATTAAAGAAAAAGAAATCACATTCAGCTCATACTCACCAATCACTGGAAGATTCCAAAGAGAAAGACTTTCTACAGTCTGTCTGTGGAATTAATATGTCGAATGGACTGCGAGTTAGGTTGCAGGATCACTAATAAGACATTGATAGCTTAATTTGAAATACTATAAATAAATGAGGAAACTCCCCACAGCATAAATTAATTCACACAGAATTACCTTTCCTTTTCTTCTTGGTTAATGCTGACTCTTAGCTCCTCTTCAGCCAGAGGCATTGTAGTTGCTGCTGGGGTCAAGGTGATTCTTCTTCCTGTGGTAAGTTCACATAAGACAAATGGAACATTTATGTGCAGTTACCATTTAAAATGAATGTCCCCCATTTTTCATCCTAAATACTGCTATTTGGCCAGTTTTATGGTGAGTGAGGGTTGCAGATGGAGGGGAGTAGAGACTGATATAATTCCCAGTGGTTAGTGCAAAATGGTCATGGATGGAAGGAGGTGTAATGCATGGTTGGCTGACTTCATGAAATAGTAATCAGATGATAATTACAGAGATCAAAGAGTTATGTAATCATTCTGTGGGGAACAAAATTGAAAAAGCTGATTTTAACCCAATGCAAGCCAATGTACAAGGACACATCTTCCTCAAGAATTATCATTAGAAACAGAATCTTAGAAATAAAACAAAGCACAAAGGGCTGGGACTAGAACAAATCTCAGTTTAGAAGAGTGCTTCCCAATTAAAACTGCTGAATAGTTAGAGGGTTAGCTATGAAAGTATATTTTAAAACTTTTTCCGCTTTGCCTTTTGCCTTGATGCCAAAAGCAGTAGTAGGAAAATGCGGGAATATATTATTAAGGAAATGGTATAGAGAATTTTGAAAATAGTAATCATAATAGGTAGAGTCAACAAGAATTTATGGAAGTAAAATCATGTTTGGTAAATCTTTAGAAATTTCTGAGGATGTAATTAGCAAGGGTAAACTAAAGATGTTGTATATACATATATTCACTTTCAGACAGCGTATCACATAAAAAATAGTAAATGAATTTCACATTGCACAGTATTAGGGGTATATATATTTCTGACATCAACAGAGAATTGGTTAAGGTGAAGAGAGAAACTAAATCAGTCCCTTTCATATTGGGAGACTGGTCATTAAAGTGTCACATATTCTGATGCTGGACATTTACCTGTTCATAATCCTGATCTATAAATTGGATAAGGCAACAAGTATAATGTAACCAAGTCTGAAGATCATATTAACTAGGTGGCAGGGTGGACTATAGGGAGAATGCCAAACAATTTCAGAAGGAAATTAGTAGATCAGGCGAATAGGTAAGTATGAGGCAAATGAAATAAAATGCAGGAAATTGTAAGTTCATCCACTTAGGTAAGAAAAAATTAGAAAGTCAGGCTATTTTGTAAATAGAGATTGAAATGTCTTGGTTTTCAGGGGAATCTGGGTGTGCTTGCACAAATATCGGTAAAATATGGATATCTGTTGTGGCATCTGACTGCATCCATATAAAGGATTGTGAGAACTGCTGAGAGGATCATCAGGGTCTCTCATCCACCCATCAGAGATATTCAGCAGTAGCCCTGTGTGCACAGGCCCCTGAGCACCATCAATGATCCCCCCCATCTGTCCAACAACCCCTTTGAAGAGAAACCGTACCATTAACAAAAACACTTTCTTTCCCCAAGCAGTAAGACTAATGCTGCCATCCAGGTCTCATCACGATTGAAGTGCCAATAGTGTTATACTGTTTACTTTTTAACTGGTAAATGCTCCTTATTATTTGTCTTTTTATTTGAGGTGATATTTCTTTATGTTGTGTGTTTGAACTATATAAACGGGGTTGTGCATCTCGGTCCGGAGGAGTGTTGTTTTGTTTAGTGGTATACATGTCCATGGTTGAATGACAATAACTTGAGCTTGAACTTCAACTTAAAGTTAATGTGCTAGCTCAGCAAGCAATGAGGAAGGCAAGTGATATCTTGGGTTTTATTGCTGGGAGATTTTATTGTAGGAATGGGGATGGCTTGGACCAATAATAAAGAATTCTGGTGAGATCAAACTTGAAATATTAAGTGCAGGTCTCATCCCTTGATATAAAGAAGGATAAACCTGCAAAGAAGGAAGCACAGCAAAATTTCACCAGATTGTTTCATGCATTGGTGTGCTTGTCATTGCAAATGAAATAAAACCAACTAATCATGAACAAACCTGACCTTAGAAGAATAAGAGGTAATCTGATTGAAACGTACAAAGTTAACAATAAATGTGAGTGCAGGTTCATTGCTAATGCTCCCATTGACTGGATGGTTAGAATAGAGGGTCAAGTGTATAAAATTATAAGAGGCCTAAAGAATAAGTTGGACATTTCAGTGACGTGAACAGAGGGACAGGGGAACAAGCAATGTTCAGCCTTGAAGCACAGAGATAAGAAAACATGTCTTCACAAAAAGGAGAGTGAAATTTTGGAATTCAATACTCAAGAATGTTGTGAGGACACAGTTGATGAAAACATTCACCGGGCAGAGAATGAGAACAGTTTTAGAAATTAAGGAAATCAAAAGCATAAAATGTACTGAGGGAAAAGATCAGCTATGATCTTATTGATTAATGGAGCAGTACAGGTTTCTAACTGACCTTCTCCATCTCCTAGTTCTTACGTAACTAGACCTAATACATAAATATTAAGCTAATATTGTCATGTAGGATTCAAGGAAGGGTGTTGAGAATAAACTGTCTTTAGTTGTCAGACCGAAAAAACAACCATCTTAATCAGTCCTGAAGAGGAGGTGTATAAGATGATGAGAGGCATTGATCATGTGGATAGTCAGAGGCTTTTTCCCAGGGTGGAAATGGCTAGCATGAGAGGGCACAGTTTTAAAGTGCTTGGAAGTAGGTACAGAGGAGCTATCAGTGGTAAGTTTTTTACACAGAGAGTGGTGAGTGCGTGGAATGGGCTTCCAGTGACAGTGGTGGAGGCAGATACAATACGGTCTTTTACGAGACTTTTGGATAGGTATATGGAGTTCAGAAAAATAGAGGGCTATGGGTAACCCTAGGTAATTTCTCAGGTAAGGACATGTCTGGCATAGCTTTGTGGACCGAAGGGCCTGTATTGTGCTCTGGGTTTTCTATGTTTCTATTTCTAAGAGTCTCAACCAGAAACGTCAACTGTTTACTCTTTTCCATACATGCTGCCTCACCTGCTGGGTTCCTCCATTATTTTGTGTGTGTTGCTTTAGATTTCCAACATGTGCAGCCTTTCTTGTGTATGTTATCCTAATCCTGTTTCTCCCTGTAGGTTGTTGCATATTAGATACAATATGCAGTAATGAACTCTGTCTCTAATCGGTAAATCACCCCTTCTGGGTGACTTTTCCTTTTCTTCAGCACATCTCCAATCCTTCTCCTATCTTTAAACCTGTGTATGCAAAGTTACTGGAGGTATGTTCTTCATAATGGCATGTGAAAGCATCTTAAATGTAACTATTTTTGGAGGACACAAACCTTGTGCACAAACTTTAAAAAGTTTAATCATTATGGAGGAGACTTATGCCCATTTCCCTCTGTACACTTACTTCTCTGCTCCTTAACCTCTCTCTACATGCTCTTGACTTTTGAATCTATTTTCTGCCTCTCATAATTTTGTACATTCAATTAAAATTTCCACCAGCTTCCTCTGCTACAAAAAAATGACAAACCCATTCTGGCCAATCTTACAACATTATGGAAGTTCTTCAGCCCTGATGATAAACTCATTAATCTCCCATGTACACTCTCTAGGCTATTGATCTTCTCTATATTGTTGTAGCCAGAACTATATGGCTAAAAGATTTTAAAAAACACTAGTTTTGAAGAACTCAGAAGGAACTTGAATCATACTTTAAGGACTTCATAATAACTTCCCAATTATATAAATAGCTGTTGGTGTGAAATGGCTGTCGCATTAGTGTCATAATTACAGTGAATGAAATTCATTTTTGTGAAGAAAATTAGGTGAGAAACAATTCTCCAGTTTATGCATCCTTAACAGACTGCTCTAATTTTGAACCTTCACACCACCTGCCCTCTGTGCCTACACCGGTTTCATTGATAAATAGTGCAGTAACATCTGACAGTTCCTTGGGATTTTGACACTAATACAGTTCGTCTTCCTTACACTGAGATTTCTGAAGTGTAACAGCAGCCAGAATAAACTGATCAAGGATAAGAAATTTCTGAAACAGAGACTGGAGAATTCTGACAGCAAGACATACTAAAAGCTTGAAACCTAAAAGACGGATATCCAAAAGTAGAGGGAGAAATTGCTGGAAATATTCAGCGGGTCAGACAGCATCAGTGGAGAAAGAAACGGATTATCTTTCAGGTTGGAGACCTCCTTAAAAACTGGTTAAAACTTTGGAAGGAGGCTTATTTAACCTTTCGAAGAAGACAAGTGAGCGGTTAGAAGGTACGTCTAACCAGGAATAGGATAGAAAGCATGAGTTAAGTGAGAACACAGATTGATTTGAAAGGAAGTTAAAGGCTTGTTACTGAATCTCACAGCAATCTTGACTATACCTCTTTTCACCCTGTCACTGGGAAAAATGCCATTTTCTTTCCTCTGCCTCCATCGCATCTGCTCCCAGGATACGGCTTTCCATTCCAGAGCATCAGAGATATCCTCCTTCTTCAAAGAATGGAATTTTCCATCCTCCACCATTGATGCTGCCCTCTCTGGCATCTCCTCCCTTTCCTGGACATCCACCTTCACCCCATCTTCCCATCGCCTTGGCAGGGATAGACCTACCATCCCATGAGGCTCCAGCACATCATTCTCTGCAACTTTCTCCATTTTCCATGGTATCCTATCACGAAGCACATCTATACCTACCCTCACGTCACTCCCTGCTTTCCACAGTGATTCTCTTGACCATTCATTACTCCCCACTGATCTCCCTCCTGCCATTTATCCCTGCAAGCACAAGGGCTACACCTGCCCATTCACCTCCTCCCATACCACGATTCAACGCCTCAAATGGTCCTTCCAGGTAAGGAAACGCTTTACCTGTGAGTCATTACTGGGTAGCCTCCAACCTAGGGCATGAACATCAATTTCTCCAACTGCCTGTAATTTGTGCCCCCTCCCCATTTGCTCTTTTCCCATTCCTGATTCTGAGTCCTCCTCAACTTTTCTCTTCTCCTTACCTGTCAATCACCTCCCTCTGGTGCCCTTTCTCCTTCCTTTCTCCCAGAGTCCACCCTCTGTTCCTATCAGATTCCTACTTTTTCAGTCCTTTACCTTTTCACCTATCAACTCTCAGATTCTCACTTCAACCCACCCTCATCTACCTACCTTCCCCCTCAAATGCCCTCACCTATCACCTTCTAGTTTGGACTCCACCCCCTCTGCCTACCTTCTTATTCTGGGTTTATACCCATTTCATTCTGGTCCTGATGAAGGATCTTGGCCCAAAACATTGACTTTTTATTCCCCCCCCATAGAAACTGCCTGACCTGCTAAGTTCCTCCAGCATTTTATGTGTGTTACTTTGGATTGCCAGCATTTCCAGAGTCTCTTATGTTTATTATTAGCAAGAACAGAATAATGAAACTGAGTTATGATAGAATAATATTTTAAATATTCAGGGAAATGAGTGAGAAAGCAACTAAGTAAAGCAAGTATTCAAAAAAAAGGGCAGTGAACTTGAACATAGTTTAAGAACCATATATTGAAATGATTGAGATCTATAAAAAGCTGCTTCCAATGATTATCTAGTAAGGAAAAGATCATAATGATTGATGAGTGTAGATTTAGAAGTAATATATTACACCTCAGATATGCCGGATTTTTAAAATAGATTACTGAATTAGTGGATTAAATCCATCAAGGGGCTATTGGATTTCAAGAAAACATTTGGTAATGTGCTATATTGATACAGTGGCACTGTAGATAGTGCAGCTTTCTCATTGTCCCAGCAGCACAGGTTCAAGTCTAACTTTCAGTGCTGCATGTGTCAGCTCTGCTTGCAACTCTCCATGGGCTATCAGATAAATTTAATACTGTAAGTTCCCCTTTATGAGAACTTCATAAAGGAATTGGTAAATAAATTGGCAAGTTAGTTTATTTTCGTCACATGTTCTGAGGGACAGTGAAAAACTTGTCTTGCATACCATTTACACAGATCAAGTCATTGCAATAGTGTATTGAGGTAATACAAGGCAGAGCAGTAACAGAATGCGGAATAAAGTGTTACAGTACAGAAAAATGGCAGTGCAAGTAGACAGCAAAGTGCAAAGTCACAATGAGGTAAATCACGAGGTCAACAGTCCATCTTATCATACTAGGGACCTATTCGACAGCTGGATCGTATAAAGCTGTCCTTCAACCTGGTGGTACTTACTTTCAAGCCTATATATCCTCTGCCCAGCAGGAGGGGACAGAAGAGGAAAATGTCTGGGGTGGATGGAGCCTTTCATTATGTTTGGTGCTTTACTGAGGCAGCAAGAGGTGCAGACAATGTCCATGGAGGGGAGGCTGGTTTCCGTGACGTGCTAAGGTGTGTCCACCACACTGCAGTTTCTTGGTCCATGGGCCGTGCAGTTACCATACAAAGCTGTGATGCATCCAAATAGTATGCTTTTAATGAGGGAATCAATAAAAATTGGTGAGGATCAGAGGGGACGTGACAAATTACTTTAGCCTGCTGAGGAAGTGAGGTGCTGGTCAGCTTTCTCAGCGTGGCATCAACATGGTTGGAACAGGAATGGAGAGAACAGTTCTGCACCACTCTCTGCAGGATCCTGCGATTAAGTTCCCATGCCAGGCAGTGATGCAGCCAGTCAGGATGCTCTCAATTGTGCCCCTGTAGAAAGTTGGGGGTCCATACCAAACTTACTCAACCATCCAAGGTGAGGTGAAAGAGGCACTGTTGTGCCTTTTCCACTACACAGCTGGTGTGTACAGACCATGTGAGGTCTTTGGTGATGGTGATGCTGAGGAACTTAAAGCTGTTTACCCTCTCAACCCCAGATTCATTGATATCAATAGGGGTTAACCTTACTGTGTCAAGAAAGGTCAAAAAATGATGATTTTCGATCATTCAGGAAATAAACTCAACTGGTTATAAGGGCAACAAGGATAAATGAAAAATGATTAGAAATTTACAGCATACCTTCACTTGATTGGCAAGTCCATATTTAGGGCATACAATGGATCTTTGTGCAATTGATTTTCATATTTTCTTATTTGCATATTTCTGGACAAATGAGGATTCTACAAACTCATGAAAATTATAATGACTGAGCCATCAAACTTATTTTACCTGTATTATAAAATAAGGTATTAAAAGGATATTTGATTTGAATATTTAAAACATGGAGAGACAAATTAAAGACTATTTAACACAATTCAAAGAGCACCAGAATAAAGAATGCAAGAAACCAGGGGGTACAAAATAGCAGAAATAGGCCTTGTTGTAATTCATAAAGGAATGGCCTTCACCTCAGCACCATTTTTGTGTAATAAACAGATTCCTCTTGATTTCTCTAACCACAGAAATCAATTGATCTCTGGTTTGAGTGTACCCTGTGACCGAACAGATTCTCTAGCTTATGGGGAAAGTCATCATAGTTGTCCTGAAAGGCCAATCTTATTCTGAGACCCTGACTCTTGTTTTTAGACACCCCAGCCTGGGAAAACATCCTCTCAGCATTT